>NC_133657.1:2277053-2877053 GCF_009905375.1 Apium graveolens
CGGATGTGAATCGGAGCTGAAACGAATGGAACTCGGTTTTCGAATAATCCTTGTAGGGGTAGTACACGAGGTATGGAGCAAAAATTGAGCCGGCCCTGTTTTTGGATTTCTTTTCATAATTTGTCCCTATGGATTTATGAAATTGCATTCGCGTCCATTCGGGTCGTCCGGAAGTGAATCGAGGCTGAAACGAATGGAACTCGGTTTTCCGAATAATCCTCGTAGGTGGTTGTACACGAGGTACGAAGCAAAAATTGAAGCGGCCCATTTTTTGGATTTCTTTTCATAATTTGTCCCTCTCGATTTATGAAATTGCATTCGCGTCCATTCGGGGTCGTGCGGAAGTGAATCGGAGCTGAAACGAATGGAACTCGGTTTCCGAATAATCCTCGTAGGGGTAGTACACGAGGTATGGAGCAAAAATTGAGGCGGCCCTTTTTTTGAATTTCTTTTCATAATTTGTCCCTATGGATTTATGAAATTGCATTCGCGTTCATTCGGGGTCGTCCGGAAGTGAATCGGAGCTGAAACGAATGGAACTCGGTTTTCGAATAATCCTCGTAGGGGGTAGTACACGAGGTATGGAGCAAAAATTGAGCCGGCCCGTTTTTTGGATTGCTTTTCATAATTTTTCCCTATGGATTTATGAAATTGCATTCGCGTCCATTCGGGGTCGTCCGGAAGTGAATCGAGGCTGAAACGAATGGAACTCGGTTTCCGAATAATCCTCGTAGGTGGTTGTACACGAGGTACGAAGCAAAAATTGAAGCGGCCCGTTTTTTGAATTTCTTTTCATAATTTGTCCCTATGGATTTATGAAATTGCATTCGCGTCCATTCGGGGTCGTGCGGAAGTGATTCGAAGCTGAAACGAATGGAACTCGGTTTCTGAATAATCCTCGTAGGGGTAGTACACGAGGTATGGAGCAAAAATTGAGGCGGCCCTTTTTTTGAATTTCTTTTTATAATTTGTCCGTATGGATTTATGAAATTGCATTCGCGTTGATTCGGGGTCGTTCAGAAGTGAATCGGAGCTGAAACGAATGGAACTCGGTTTCTGAATAATCCTCGTAGGGGGTTGTACACGAGGTATGGAGCAAAAATTGAGGCGGCCCATTTTTTGGATTTCTTTTCATAATTTTTCCCTATGGATTTATGAAATTGCATTCGCGTCCATTCGGGGTCGTGCGAATGTGAATCGGAGCTGAAACGAATGGAACTCGGTTTCCGAATAATCCTCGAATGGGGTAGTACACGAGGTATGGAGCAAAAAATGAGGCGGTCGTTTTTTCAATTTCTTTTCATAATTTGTCCCTATGGATTTATGAAATTGCTCTCGTGTCCATTGGGGTTCGTCCGGAAGTGAATCGGAGCTGAAACGAATGGAACTCGGTTACCGAATAATCCTCTTAGGGGATAGTACACGAGGTATGGAGCAAAAATTTAGGCGGCCCATTTTTTGGATTTATTTTCATAATTTGTCCCTATGGATTTATGAAATTGCATTCCTGTTCATTCGGGTTCGTCCGAAGTGAATTGGAACTGAAACGAATGGAACTCTGTTTCCGAATAATCCTCGTAGGGGGTTGTACACGGTAACACGAGGTACGAAGCAAAAATTGAAGCGACCCGTTTTTTCGATTTCTTTTCATAATTTGTCCCTATGGATTTATGAAATTGCATTCGCGTCCATTCGGGGTCGTGCGGAAGTGAATCGGAGCTGAAACGAATGGAACTCGGTTTCCGAATAATCCTCGTAGGGGTAGTACACGAGGTATGGAGCAAAAATTGAGGCGGCCCTTTTTTTGAATTTCTTTTCATAATTTGTCCCTATGGATTTATGAAATTGCATTCGCGTTCATTCCGGGTCGTCCGGAAGTGAATCGGAGCTGAAACGAATGGAACTCGGTTTTCGAATAATCCTCGTAGGGGGTAGTACACGAGGTATGGAGCAAAAATTGAGCCGGCCCATTTTTTGGATTTCTTTTCATAATTTGTCCCTATGGATTTATGAAATTGCATTCGCGTCCATTCGGGGTCGTCCGGAAGTGAATCGAGGCTGAAACGAATGGAACTCGGTTTCCGAATAATCCTCGTAGGTGGTTGTACACGAGGTACGAAGCAAAAATTGAAGCGGCCCATTTTTTGGATTTCTTTTCATAATTTGTCCCTCTCGATTTATGAAATTGCATTCGCGTCCATTCAGGGTCGTGCGGAAGTGAATCGGAGCTGAAACGAATGGAACTCGGTTTCCGAATAATCCTCGTAGGGGTAGTACACGAGGTATGGAGCAAAAATTGAGGCGGCCCTTTTTTTGAATTTCTTTTCATAATTTGTCCCTATGGATTTATGAAATTGCATTCGCGTTCATTCGGGGTCGTCCGGAAGTGAATCGGAGCTGAAACGAATGGAACTCGGTTTTCGAATAATCCTCGTAGGGGGTAGTACACGAGGTATGGAGCAAAAATTGAGCCGGCCCGTTTTTTGGATTTCTTTTCATAATTTGTCCCTATGGATTTATGAAATTGCATTCGCGTTTATTCGGGGTCGTCCGGAAGTGAATCGAGGCTGAAACGAATGGAACTCGGTTTCCGAATAATCCTCGTAGGTGGTTGTACACGAGGTACGAAGCAAAAATTGAAGCGGCCCGTTTTTTGGATTTCTTTTCATAATTTGTCCCTATGGATTTATGAAATTGCATTCGCGTCCATTCGGGGTCGTGCGGAAGTGATTCGAAGCTGAAACGAATGGAACTCGGTTTCCGAATAATCCTCGTAGGGGTAGTACACGAGGTATGGAGCAAAAATTGAGGCAGCCCTTTTTTTGAATTTCTTTTTATAATTTGTCCGTATGGATTTATGAAATTGCATTCGCGTCGATTCGGGGTCGTTCAGAAGTGAATCGGAGCTGAAACGAATGGAACTCGGTTTCTGAATAATCCTCGTAGGGGGTTGTACACGAGGTATGGAGCAAAAATTGAGGCGGCCCATTTTTTGGATTTCTTTTCATAATTTTTCCCTATGGATTTATGAAATTGCATTCGCGTCCATTCGGGGTCGTCCGGAAGTGAATCGAGGCTGAAACGAATGGAACTCGGTTTCCGAATAATCCTCGTAGGTGGTTGTATACGAGGTACGAAGCAAAAATTGAAGCGGCCCGTTTTTTGGATTTCTTTTCATAATTTGTCCCTATGGATTTATGAAATTGCATTCGCGTCCATTCGGGGTCGTGCGGAAGTGATTCGAAGCTGAAACGAATGGAACTCGGTTTCTGAATAATCCTCGTAGGGGTAGTACACGAGGTATGGAGCAAAAATTGAGGCGGCCCTTTTTTTGAATTTATTTTTATAATTTGTCCGTATGGATTTATGAAATTGCATTCGCGTTGATTCGGGGTCGTTCAGAAGTGAATCGGAGCTGAAACGAATGGAACTCGGTTTCTGAATAATCCTCGTAGGGGGTTGTACACGAGGTATGGAGCAAAAATTGAGGCGGCCCATTTTTTGGATTTCTTTTCATAATTTGTCCCTATGGATTTATGAAATTGCATTCGCGTCCATTCGGGGTCGTGCGAATGTGAATCGGAGCTGAAACGAATGGAACTCGGTTTCCGAATAATCCTCGAATGGGGTAGTACACGAGGTATGGAGCAAAAAATGAGGCGGTCGTTTTTTCAATTTCTTTTCATAATTTGTCCCTATGGATTTATGAAATTGCTCTCGTGTCCATTGGGGTTCGTCCGGAAGTGAATCGGAGCTGAAACGAATGGAACTCGGTTACCGAATAATCCTCTTAGGGGATAGTACACGAGGTATGGAGCAAAAATTGAGGCGGCCCATTTTTTGGATTTATTTTCATAATTTGTCCCTATGGATTTATGAAATTGCATTCCTGTTCATTCGGGTTCGTCCGAAGTGAATTGGAACTGAAACGAATGGAACTCTGTTTCCGAATAATCCTCGTAGGGGGTTGTACACGGTAACACGAGGTACGAAGCAAAAATTGAAGCGACCCGTTTTTTCGATTTCTTTTCATAATTTGTCCCTATGGATTTATGAAATTGCATTCGCGTCCATTCGGGGTCGTGCGGAAGTGAATCGGAGCTGAAACGAATGGAACTCGGTTTCCGAATAATCCTCGTAGGGGTAGTACACGAGGTATGGAGCAAAAATTGAGGCGGCCCTTTTTTTGAATTTCTTTTCATAATTTGTCCCTATGGATTTATGAAATTGCATTCGCGTTCATTCCGGGTCGTCCGGAAGTGAATCGGAGCTGAAACGAATGGAACTCGGTTTTCGAATAATCCTCGTAGGGGGTAGTACACGAGGTATGGAGCAAAAATTGAGCCGGCCCATTTTTTGGATTTCTTTTCATAATTTGTCCCTATGGATTTATGAAATTGCATTCGCGTCCATTCGGGGTCGTCCGGAAGTGAATCGAGGCTGAAACGAATGGAACTCGGTTTCCGAATAATCCTCGTAGGTGGTTGTACACGAGGTACGAAGCAAAAATTGAAGCGGCCCATTTTTTGGATTTCTTTTCATAATTTGTCCCTCTCGATTTATGAAATTGCATTCGCGTCCATTCGGGGTCGTGCGGAAGTGAATCGGAGCTGAAACGAATGGAACTCGGTTTCCGAATAATCCTCGTAGGGGTAGTACACGAGGTATGGAGCAAAAATTGAGGCGGCCCTTTTTTTGAATTTCTTTTCATAATTTGTCCCTATGGATTTATGAAATTGCATTCGCGTTCATTCGGGGTCGTCCGGAAGTGAATCGGAGCTGAAACGAATGGAACTCGGTTTTCGAATAATCCTCGTAGGGGGTAGTACACGAGGTATGGAGCAAAAATTGAGCCGGCCCGTTTTTTGGATTTCTTTTCATAATTTGTCCCTATGGATTTATGAAATTGCATTCGCGTCCATTCGGGGTCGTCCGGAAGTGAATCGAGGCTGAAACGAATGGAACTCGGTTTCCGAATAATCCTCGTAGGTGGTTGTACACGAGGTACGAAGCAAAAATTGAAGCGGCCCGTTTTTTGGATTTCTTTTCATAATTTGTCCCTATGGATTTATGAAATTGCATTCGCGTCCATTCGGGGTCGTGCGGAAGTGATTCGAAGCTGAAACGAATGGAACTCGGTTTCCGAATAATCCTCGTAGGGGTAGTACACGAGGTATGGAGCAAAAATTGAGGCAGCCCTTTTTTTGAATTTCTTTTTATAATTTGTCCGTATGGATTTATGAAATTGCATTCGCGTCGATTCGGGGTCGTTCAGAAGTGAATCGGAGCTGAAACGAATGGAACTCGGTTTCTGAATAATCCTCGTAGGGGGTTGTACACGAGGTATGGAGCAAAAATTGAGGCGGCCCATTTTTTGGATTTCTTTTCATAATTTTTCCCTATGGATTTATGAAATTGCATTCGCGTCCATTCGGGGTCGTCCGGAAGTGAATCGAGGCTGAAACGAATAGAACTCGGTTTCCGAATAATCCTCGTAGGTGGTTGTACACGAGGTACGAAGCAAAAATTGAAGCGGCCCGTTTTTTGGATTTCTTTTCATAATTTGTCCCTATGGATTTATGAAATTGCATTCGCGTCCATTCGGGGTCGTGCGGAAGTGATTCGAAGCTGAAACGAATGGAACTCGGTTTCTGAATAATCCTCGTAGGGGTAGTACACGAGGTATGGAGCAAAAATTGAGGCGGCCCTTTTTTTGAATTTCTTTTTATAATTTGTCCGTATGGATTTATGAAATTGCATTCGCGTTGATTCGGGGTCGTTCAGAAGTGAATCGGAGCTGAAACGAATGGAACTCGGTTTCTGAATAATCCTCGTAGGGGGTTGTACACGAGGTATGGAGCAAAAATTGAGGCGGCCCATTTTTTGGATTTCTTTTCATAATTTTTCCCTATGGATTTATGAAATTGCATTCGCGTCCATTCGGGGTCGTGCGAATGTGAATCGGAGCTGAAACGAATGGAACTCGGTTTCCGAATAATCCTCGAATGGGGTAGTACACGAGGTATGGAGCAAAAAATGAGGTGGTCGTTTTTTTCAATTTCTTTTCATAATTTGTCCCTATGGATTTATGAAATTGCTCTCGTGTCCATTGGGGTTCGTCCGGAAGTGAATCGGAGCTGAAACGAATGGAACTCGGTTACCGAATAATCCTCTTAGGGGATAGTACACGAGGTATGGAGCAAAAATTTAGGCGGCCCATTTTTTGGATTTATTTTCATAATTTGTCCCTATGGATTTATGAAATTGCATTCCTGTTCATTCGGGTTCGTCCGAAGTGAATTGGAACTGAAACGAATGGAACTCTGTTTCCGAATAATCCTCGTAGGGGGTTGTACACGGTAACACGAGGTACGAAGCAAAAATTGAAGCGACCCGTTTTTTCGATTTCTTTTCATAATTTGTCCCTATGGATTTATGAAATTGCATTCGCGTCCATTCGGGGTCGTGCGGAAGTGAATCGGAGCTGAAACGAATGGAACTCGGTTTCCGAATAATCCTCGTAGGGGTAGTACACGAGGTATGGAGCAAAAATTGAGGCGGCCCTTTTTTTGAATTTCTTTTCATAATTTGTCCCTATGGATTTATGAAATTGCATTCGCGTTCATTCCGGGTCGTCCGGAAGTGAATCGGAGCTGAAACGAATGGAACTCGGTTTTCGAATAATCCTCGTAGGGGGTAGTACACGAGGTATGGAGCAAAAATTGAGCCGGCCCATTTTTTGGATTTCTTTTCATAATTTGTCCCTATGGATTTATGAAATTGCATTCGCGTCCATTCAGGGTCGTCCGGAAGTGAATCGAGGCTGAAACGAATGGAACTCGGTTTCCGAATAATCCTCGTAGGTGGTTGTACACGAGGTACGAAGCAAAAATTGAAGCGGCCCATTTTTTGGATTTCTTTTCATAATTTGTCCCTCTCGATTTATAAAATTGCATTCGCGTCCATTCGGGGTCGTGCGGAAGTGAATCGGAGCTGAAACGAATGGAACTCGGTTTCCGAATAATCCTCGTAGGGGGTAGTACACGAGGTATGGAGCAAAAATTGAGTCGGCCCGTTTTTTGGATTTCTTTTCATAATTTGTCCCTATGGATTTATGAAATTGCATTCGCGTCCATTCGGGGTCGTCCGGAAGTGAATCGAGGCTGAAACGAATGGAACTCGGTTTCCGAATAATCCTCGTAGGTGGTTGTACACGAGGTACGAAGCAAAAATTGAAGCGGCCCGTTTTTTGGATTTCTTTTCATAATTTGTCCCTATGGATTTATGAAATTGCATTCGCGTCCATTCGGGGTCGTGCGGAAGTGATTCGAAGCTGAAACGAATGGAACTCGTTTTCCGAATAATCCTCGTAGGGGTAGTACACGAGGTATGGAGCAAAAATTGAGGCAGCCCTTTTTTTGAATTTCTTTTTATAATTTGTCCGTATGGATTTATGAAATTGCATTCGCGTCGATTCGGGGTCGTTCAGAAGTGAATCGAAGCTGAAACGAATGGAACTCGGTTTCTGAATAATCCTCGTAGGGGGTTGTACACGAGGTATGGAGCAAAAATTGAGGCGGCCCATTTTTTGGATTTCTTTTCATAATTTTTCCCTATGGATTTATGAAATTGCATTCGCGTCCATTCGGGGTCGTGCGAATGTGAATCGGAGCTGAAACGAATGGAACTCGGTTTCCGAATAATCCTCGAATGGGGTAGTACACGAGGTATGGAGCAAAAAATGAGGCGGTCGTTTTTTCAATTTCTTTTCATAATTTGTCCCTATGGATTTATGAAATTGCTTTCGCGTCCATTGGGGTTCGTCCGGAAGTGAATCGGAGCTGAAACGAATGGAACTCGGTTACCGAATAATCCTCTTAGGGGATAGTACACGAGGTATGGAGCAAAAATTAAGACGGCCCATTTTTTGGATTTATTTTCATAATTTGTCCCTATGGATTTATGAAATTGCATTCGTGTTCATTCGGGTTCGTCCGAAGTGAATTGGAACTGAAACGAATGAAACTCTGTTTCCGAATAATCCTCGTAGGGGGTTGTACTCGGTAACACGAGGTACGAAGCAAAAATTGAAGCGACCCGTTTTTTCGATTTCTTTTCATAATTTGTCCCTATGGATTTATGAAATTGCATTCGCGTCCATTCGGGGTCGTGCGGAAGTGAATCGGAGCTGAAACGAATGAAACTCGGTTTCCGAATAATCCTCGTAGGGGGTAGTACAGGAGGTAAGTAGCAAAAATTGAGCCGGACCGTTTTTTGGATTTCTTTTCATAATTTGTCCCTCTCGATTTATGAAATTGCATTCGCGTCCATTCGGGGTCGTCCGGAAGTGAATCGAGGCTGAAACGAATGGAACTCGGTTTCCGAATAATCCTCGTAGGTTGTTGTACACGAGGTACGAAGCAAAAATTGAAGCGGCCCGTTTTTTGGATTTCTTTTCATAATTTGTCCCTATGGATTTATGAAATTGCATTCGCGTCCATTCGGGGTCGTGCGGAAGTGAATCGGAGCTGAAACGAATGGAACTCGGTTTCCGAATAATCCTCGTAGGGGTAGTCCACGAGGTATGGAGCAAAAATTGAGGCGGCCCTTTTTTTGAATTTCTTTTCATAATTTGTCCCTATGGATTTATGAAATTGCATTCGCGTTCATTCGGGGTCGTCTGGAAGTGAATCGGAGCTGAAACGAATGGAACTCGGTTTTCGAATAATCCTCGTAGGGGGTAGTACACGAGGTATGGAGCAAAAATTGAGCCGGCCCGTTTTTTGGATTTCTTTTCATAATTTGTCCCTATGGATTTATGAAATTGCATTCGCGTCCACTCGGGGTCGTCCGGAAGTGAATCGAGGCTGAAACGAATGGAACTCGGTTTCCGAATAATCCTCGTAGGTGGTTGTACACGAGGTACGGAGCAAAAATTGAGGCGGCCCGCTTTTTGGATTTCTTTTCATAATTTGTCCCTATGGATTTATGAAATTGCATTCGCGTCCATTCGGGGTCGTGCGGAAGTGAATCGGAGCTGAAACGAATGGAACTCGGTTTCCGAATAATCCTCGTAGGGGTAGTACACGAGGTATGGAGCAAAAATTGAGGCGGCCCTTTTTTTGAATTTCTTTTTATAATTTGTCCGTATGGATTTATGAAATTGCATTCGCGTCGATTCGGGGTCGTCCAGAAGTGAATCGGAGCTGAGACGAATGGAACTCGGTTTCTGAATAATCCTCGTAGAGGGTTGTACACGAGGTATGGAGCAAAAATTTAGGCGGCCCATTTTTTGGATTTCTCTTCATAATTTTTCCCTATGGATTTATGAAATTGCATTCGCGTCGATTCGGGGTCGTGCGAAAGTGAATCGGAGCTGAAACGAATGGAACTCGGTTTCCGAATAATCCTCGAATGGGGTAGTACACGAGGTATGGAGCAAAAAATGAGGCGGTCGTTTTTTCAATTTCTTTTCATAATTTGTCCCTATGGATTTATGAAATTGCTTTTGCGTCCATTGGGGTTCGTCCGGAAGTGAATCGGAGCTGAAATGAATGGAACTCGGTTACCGAATAATCCTCTTAGGGGATACCCTACGAGGTATATTCGGAAACCGAGTTCCGTTCGTTTCAACTCTGATTCACTTCCGGACGACCCCGAATGGACGCGAATGCAATTTCGTAAATCCATTGGGACAAATTATGAAAAGAAATCGAAAAACTGGCCCGCCTCATTTTTTGCTCCATACCTCGTGTACTATACGAGGTATATTCGGAAACCGAGTTCCATTCGTTTCAGCTCTGATTTACTTTCGGACGATCCGAATAGACGCGAATGCAATTTCACATATCCATAGGGACAAATTATGAAAAGAAATCGAAAAAAAGGGCCGCTTCAATTTTTGCTCCATACCTCGTGTACAACCCCTACGGGGATTATTCGGAAACCGAGTTCCATTCGTTTCAGCTCTGGTTCACTTTCGGACGACCCCGAATGGACGCGAATGCAATTTCATAAATCCATTGGGACAAATTATGAAAAGAAATCCAAAAAACGGGCCGCCTCAATTTTTGCTCCATACCTCACGAACTACCCCCTACGAGGATTATTCGGAAACCGAGTTCCATTCGTTTCAGCACCGATTCATTTCCGGACGACCCCGAATGGACGCGAATGCAATTTCATAAATCCATAGGGATAAATTATGAAAAGAAATCCAAAAAATGGGCCGCCTCAATTTTTGCTCCATACCTCGTGTACTACCCCCTACGAGGATTATTCGGAAACCGAGTTCCATTAGCTTCAGCTCCGATTCACTTCCGGACGACCCCGAATGGACGTGAATGTAATTTCATAAATCCATTGGGACAAATTATGAAATGAAATTCAAAAAACGGATCGCCTCAATTTTTGCTCCATACCTCATGTACCACCCCCTATGAGGATTATTCGAAAACCGAGTTCCATTCGTTTCAGCTCTGATTCACTTCCGCACGACCCCGAATGGACGCGAATGCAATTTCATAAATCCATAGGGACAAATTATGAAAAGAAATCAAAAAAACGGTCCGCCTCAATTTTTGATCCATACCTCGTGTACTACCCTCCACCTCAACCACAAGGTCCACAACCTCAAATGCAGAATATCTTCGGTGTGGGGACTTTTAATATGGATGATCTAAAGAGGCTGCTCAATCATTTAGAAGGAAGAGTAACACAACTATTTTTGTGGCCGTAAGAGAGAAAGCTCAGTTATCGGTCGGATATCGTAACACAACTAGCGATCTCCGATTCCAAGAAAGCTCAGATTATGTGGAATTTTTGGGTCGATTAAATAGAGATATGGACGTGTATCAAGTTCCGGACCCGATGCTGACCCTTGGCGGCAACTTTCAGGGAAAGCGCTCAGCAATGGTTTCAAAAGCTTGGATCGGGGGTGATCACTTTCCGGGACCAGATAAAAACTTTATTCTTGACCAAGTTCCAAGCAGTTGTGAGATATGCTCCATCTGTCACTACTCTGGCTAATGTTAAACAAAGGGAGAACGAAAGCTTGACATCTTACTTTAAAAGGTTCAACGATGAGTCTACCAGCGTGAGAGGTGCTTCGAACGAAGCTTTGAAAAGTTTTTTGATAGCAGGGCTAAGGGTTGGCTTAGAGTTCTGGAAACATTTACAGGGAAAAGACCCGGCTACTCTGGAAGATGTCTTTACTTTGGTAGAATCATTCAAGGCCATAGAAAAATCTTTGGCAGAGGTGTAATCCACTTTGCAAATAAGCCATAGAGACAGAGCAAGGGAGAGAAATAGGTCTCTGAGCCCAAGATATTGAAGAGGTAGTCGAAGCCCGAATCGGGTAAATGCTACGACAGTAAGGAGAGAGTGGAGCCCTCCCTCGAGCTATGACAACAGAACACCCATTTGGCTGCATCGATTGAGCACATCTTTGAGGTAAACAAGAATAGAGGATTTTTTAGAAAGCCAGAGGCTTTGTCATCTTCGAAGAGCAAAGATAAGAAGAAGTACTGTGAATTCTATGAGTCATCCGGACACAACACCCATGAATGTCTGCAACTAAAAGATGAAATCGAGACTTTAATCAAGGAAGGATATCTTGGTGAGTGGGCGGTAAAGGAAGTAAGGATGAATAAGAATGGTGCTGATAAGGCAAAGGAGGAAGGAGGTCGTACCCCTTTGGGATCTAACAACGAGACCTTGGAAGAAAACAAATTTGTCAGGGATTGTAGCATCAGAGCGATATTTGGAGGAGATACTGGGATGGAATACAGCAATTGAGCCTTGGAAAAATAAGCAAGAGAAGCCCGGTTTCGACTGTTGACCGACATACATAGGTTGGAGGATCGGCTACCCAAAGTATTCAAGGGAGAATCAATGGTTATCACCTTTAGAGAGGCAGATGTTAGGTGGGTACATCACCCCCACAATGATTCCTTATTCATTTCTCTCCAAATCGGAACTAAAAATGTCTACAGAGCCTTCGTAGATAATGGAAGCTCAGCAAACATCTTTTACTATATCACCTTTAAGAAAATGGGATTACCTGATCGGGATATGTCAGGAGAGAGTCCGTTGTCCGTAACAAAGATGCTCGAGTTTAAGGTCCTAAGTCAGGAGTCATCCCAAAATATACTGCTGACACGACCTTTTCCCAGGGAAATGAGGGTCATCACTTTGATCCACCATCTTACCATCAAATTTCCAACCCCAAACGGAGTTGGCAGCATAATGGGCTCTCAATATGACTCCCGGGAATGTTACAGACAAGCTTTGAGGGGCTTTAGGAGAAAGGATGTTCAAGTCAGAGATGCATCAGATGATGAATTGGGGAGAAGTATCGAACAGCCAATCGAGGAGATTCGTGTCCATTATCATGTTGAACAAGAAAATGAATACTCCTCTGAGTTGCCTCCTGCAACGCTGTTCTTAGAAGACACTATTAGGATTGAAATATTGGAAGAAGAGGAGCCCCCAAACGACATAATCCACACAAATTTTAATGGGGAACGACTCGAAGGGAGATTTGATATTTTGCAGAGCCTTAGACAAGATATATATATAAGGTGGATGCCCCTCTTCCTGAGGGTGCGCCCTTATCTTCAAGAGTTTCGAAGGAAGTTGATGCCCCTATATTTCAGGGCGCGTCTTCTCCCATTCCAAACCTGAAATAAGTTGATGCCCCTGTCATACAGGGTGCGCCTTCACTCAGGAAAGAAATCGACGCTCCTCCTTCAGAGGATGCGCCTTCTGAACAAAGTGGTGAGTGAGGATTATAATCAGCTCGATTTGGATCCAAGGATTCCGATGCCAGCGGAGAAAATAGGACCAGTCGAAGACACAATTGAAATCCTTATCGAAGAGAAGGATTCAAGCACAAATCTGAAAATTGGGTCTCGGTTGACTCCAAGGCTGAAGGAGGGGCTTTCAATCTTTCTCTTGGCAAATCTTGATGTGTTTGCATGGAGTCAGACATGTTTGGAATTGATCTGGAAGTCATGTATCATCGATTAAATATCGATTCCAAACACAAAGGGATTCGACAAAAGTGCAGAGCTGTAAGTGGAGAAAGGGTTGTAGCATTGGCGGAGGAAGTAGATAGACTTTTGGACGTCGGACTAATCAGAGAATCTTTTTACCCGGAATGGTTGACAAATCCGGTGTTGGTGAAAAAACCCAATGGGAAGTGGAAAACTTGTGTGAACTTCACTAATCTAAATAAAGCGTGTCAAAAAGATAACTTTCCTTTGCCAAGAATCGATCAGTTGGCTGGCGCAACGACCGGACGTGCCTTGCTAAGTTTCATGGACGCATATTCTGGCTATAATCAGATTCCCATGTATGAACCTGATCAAGAGCATACCTCCTTCATCACTAACAGAGGTCTCTATTGCTACATCAGGATGCCATTTGGTCTAATTAATGTTGGGGCAACTTATCAAAGGCTGGTGAATAAGATGTTTAAAAAGCAGATCGGGAAAATAATGGAGGTATATGTGGATGATATGCTGGTAAAATCCAAGAGAGTTGGGGATCATATAGCGGATTTAGTAGAGATGTTCCATATTCTAAGAAAATATCGGATGAAGTTGAATCCTTAGAAATGCGAATTTGGCGTGGAGTCAGGAAAATTCCTGGGATTCATGATAAATCACCGAGAAATCGAGGCAAATCCCGCAAAAATCAACGTCCCAATGGACATGAAATCTCCCACCAGCATTAAGCAAGTGTAGAGTTTGACGGGAAGAATAGCGGCATTAAATCGATTTGTATCAAAATCTTCAAATATATGCAAGGAATTCTTTAAGGCAATTAAAGGCAGGGGAAAAGATTTTGTATGGACTTCGGACTGTGAGGAAGCTTTTCAGAAAATCAAAGAATAGTTGGGAAATCCTCCTATATTGTCAAAGCCAGAAGATTGGGAAACGTTGATTCTTTACTTAGCAGTCTCAGAATACTCCATCAGCTGGCATTGGTAAAGGAGAAAGAAGGTCGCCAGTCACCGGTATACTATGTGAGTAAGAGATTGTTGGCTGCAGAAACTAGATACACCAGCATGGAAAAATTAGTATATGCCCTTTTACTTGCGGCACGAAAGCTAAGGCCATACTTCCAAGCTCATCGAATAGAGGTCTGCACCGCTTATCCTCTCAGGCACATTTTACATAAGCCAGAGTCATCAGGAAGAATGTTAAAGTGGGAAGTAAAGTTGGGACAATTCGATCTGGAATATTGCCCTCGCACAGTAATCAAGGGACAGATGTTGGTTGATTTCATACTTGAGTTCGATTCTGAGGTAGATGATAAGGCCATAGTGTTGGCAGAACCTTCTTCACAACGAAATTCCCATGTCGAAGTAAGAGAAGAGTTCCCACACCCTTGGTGGGTCTTGTATATTGATGGGGCTGTGAATAATAACGGAGCAGGAGCCGGGATTATTTTGGTTACCCCGGAAGGACATCATCTGATGAGTGTCATTCACTTCAAGTTTTATGTCACCAACAATGATGCTGAGTATGAAGCACTCATCAATGGCCTGAAGATAGCTTTGGAAGTGGGGGTCATGAATTTAGCTCAAAGCGACTCGGAGTTAGTAGTAAATCAAGTCAATGGGGGGTTCCAGGCCCGAGGACCTCGAACTGAATTATATATGAGATGAGTGTAGCGCCTACTTAAAAGGTTTAGAAGTGCCAAGCTGGAAGGCGTGCCAAGAGAAGAGAACAGCAATAGGTTCACAAATGGATAGCGTATTGCTAGGGCAAATTCCTTTGGGAATTCACAAAATTCCAAGTATTCCAGAAGTAAGTGTGTTTAGATGCAAGAGATCCCACAAGAGACTTGGATGACCCCTATTCATAACTATATTCGAGCAGAGACTTTGCTGGAAAATAAGCTACAGGCTCGATACCTTTGTTATCAGGCTGCAAAGTACGTTGAGTATGATGGGGTGCTATATAAGAGAGGGTTTAATCAGCCGCTATTACGATGTGTAGATCTGGAAGAAGGAAATTATATTCATAGAGAAGTACACGAAGGTATTTGTGGAAATCACTCGGGGGGTGGTTCGTTGGCATTAAAAGTCCTTAGACAGGGATAGTATTGGCCAACCATGAAAGAAGACGCCTTCAAATTTGTTAGGGTGTGTGCTCGTTGCCAACGATTTGCTAATATTCAAACGCCTCAGCAACATCCATAAATTCGTTGGCAAGTCCTTGGCCTTTCGCTATGTGGGGAATTGACCTCATTGGAGAACTTCCCAAGGCCAAGGGGGTGTGAAGTACGCCATGATAGCTGTTGATTATTTTACAAAATGGGCGGAAGCTATGCCATTGCCCACAATCACGGCTAATAAAATCAAATATTTCTTCTTCAATTCCATAGTCTGCAGATTTGGTATTCCGTATAAACTCATATCAGACAATGGGAAGTAATTTGACAGTAAAGAGTTAAGAAAGCTTTGCGAAGACTTGAAAATCAAAAAAGATTTGGCTGCAATCTATCACCCATAAAGTAATGGCCAGACTGAGGCCATAAATAAGATCATTAAGCATACTCTAAAGGCCAAGCTAGAGGAAAAGAAGGGAAATTGGCCAGAACAGATGCCAATGGTTATTTGGTCTTATAATACAAGGTCGAGAGTCCCCTTTTATGCTAACCTATGGGTATGAGGCTAAGATTTCTGTAGAAGTGGGAGTTGGATCATTGCGAAGGGATTTGTTCGTTGAGGAAGATGCAGAGGTTAATCAAAGGCTCCACTTAGATTTGTTGGACGAAGCTAGAATGAATTCTCAGTTAAAACGTGTTGCATATCAACAAAGAATTGTAAGGTATTTCAATAAGAAGGTGAAGTATGTGCCTTATAAGGTGGGAGATCTTGTTTTACGAAAAGTCATACCGAATACTAAAATAGCTCAGCATGGAGTGCTTGGAGCTAATTGGGAAGGACCATATAGGGACAAGGTCATACTTTGGAAGGGGACTTATTGCTTGGAAGACTTGGATGTCAAGCTCATCCCCCGGGCTTGGAACGCAGAGCACTTGTAAAAATATTATCAGTAGGGTGCGGCCTTGGCCCCCTCACTTCTATGATTGAGGTTTATGTACTAGACTAGTAGCAAATAAATTCCTCCTAGCCTGGGGGTAGTATATATGACTACGAACCTTGGAACTAGTTGAAGGATTAAATTTCAAATAATTTCCCCACAAAGCATAGTAGCCATGGGATTGGTGTAATTCTTACACTAGAGCGCATTATTAATAAAAGAAAAATATATTTAATTACATGTCTTTCAGAATATTGGAGCGAAACTATGCATCAGGCGCGCCGTAAGGGTAGAGGCGCCTTAATGAATTCTACTTGTTAAAATTTTTTACTCAAAAGATATGCCCTATAACAGGGGACGCCCAGATAGTGTTTAATCTACAAAGTATAAAACTCATAAGGCATGTTACGAACAAAAAAAGTAGATTAATATTTTGAAATATTCCAAGCAAGCACGCCTTCAAGATGAAAACATTTCAATCAAGTACAAAGTCTGATGTTTATTTATAGGCACGCCCCGAATCAAAAGTGTCCTAATGAATGATGAGGACGTGTTCTATGTATGGAAATATTTTAGAAATATTCAATTGGGAAGTTTATAAAGGGAAAGCAAGTAAAGCATTTGCAGAAAAAACTAAAACAAAAATCAACACAATACAGGGCACGCCCTAGCGGTAGAGGCTCCTTGACAGTTTTATCTTGGAAAATTTCCATGCAGGAGTAATCAAAAAGATTACTTCTAGACCAAATATTTGTTATCTATGATCTAAAATGTTAGTACGCTCCTTGCGAAAAGGAATTCTATAAACTATAAGGCGCGTCTTAACCATGAAGGTGCCCCATACGTCTGGTACTTAAAAACTTTTGCATGCAAACAAAAAATTTACCCTTATATACTTATTAAAAGACATGGAATTGGTAAGGATAACTGCAAAAAGGGGTAAAGCCAAATGATTGTCATAATGCAAAACAAAAAGTAGAAAAATACTTAGTCTTACAACTTTGCACAGCATCAAAAGAGGGCTGGCTCCTCAAAGTATTAAAAGATTTAGTTCAAAGGATTTAAACATAGCAGAAAATCAGGGCGCGCCTTGAGAGTCACTGGTGGGAGGAATTGCTTGGAGAGGAACTGAAAGATCAACCTCAGGCGCGTCCTTGGCAGGTTCATCTGTAGGCACGCCTTCTTCTTCGTCCAGGACAAGTTCAACCCTTTTCTCCAGAATCTCCTTAGCAAACTCTTTCTTGAACTCCTCCATTTCAGCAACCGTTTCCTCGCCAAATTTTTCGAAGGTATACTTAGGATCATTCTCTACGAATCCAATCCTGTAGAAATGGAAACCATTGGCAAAGGTTTCATATATTATCACTCTCCTCTCCTCCGACCAGCCATCCCTTTGTTAACCTTCAAGATATTCAATCCTGAGTTTTGCTTCTTCCAGTTCAGTGTGAAGGGATGTGGCTTTCTTATTGGCAATGTCAAGTTGAGAGGTCAAGTTTGCCACTTCATCCTTGAGAAAATAAATCTCAGAGTCTTTTGCCTTAATGTCCTTGGAGTGGAGGAAATCTTTGTCTTTGAGAGTGTTTTGCAGGATGTTGTTATCTCCTTGAAGCCTTTCCAGGAGGTCCCTCTGTTAGTGTATACTGAAAATATTTATTTGAAGTATGTACATTTATTTCTGGCCAGTTTATTTGAGAATCATTTGAATGTTTACATGTTGTCTAATATTATATATTATGAACAATCTAGTATCAAATAGGATACAGAATATTAGATTGTTAAATACGGTTATATAATATAATAAGGTTCACAGCACAGGTGGTGTTGGACAATCCACTGGTATGGTTGTAGTATTATTTAGATTAGTTTATATTGACTAATAAATAATACTAGTATACTTTGTGTATATTGAACAGGATCAAATTTAGAATTGTTCTCTTAATACTGATTAAGAAGGAGAACTAAGATTCTATGTTATTATTAATGCTTAGGTTCTTAATCCGGAAATAGTAATTGACACGTGTATATTATTTACATGCTTTGATTTATATATGAAATAATTCTTTTGAATTATATCATTATATTTTGGGTGATGGAATTATATACATGGTGGATATTATTTATTGAAGGAATCCATGTCCTGATAATATTCGGGTTAATGATGTCCCCTTGAAAGCTCAAAAAGATTTAATTATGTGAAACCCTGCAGGTGGAATTTATTCTGGCATAATTAAATAAAGGTTGAGTGGATGATCAAGGATAAAAGATATTAATTAAATAAATTATCAGTAATTTATTTAATTAATGGACATATGATATTTTAAACATGGGGAATTTAATAAGCAAATAATATTGGAACCGAATTAATTAAATTACGGTATTAGGAAAGGTAGTGCAAATATTAATTCTTTAGTGGATTGAATTAATATTTAATTACATTGGGCTAGGCTGAAGATGTAATTAGAAGGCCCAACCTAATTATCCATGGTCCCTATTGTAGCCTATATATATATTCTTATTCTCTTCTTGCTTGGAATTGTGTGAAAACATATGGTAGCCACCAAGGAGCAAGAAGAGAGGATAACTTGAGAAGACGGAGGCCACTCTTCACTCAAGGGAATTTGGGAATACAATAGAAGAGTATGGAATCAACCATTAACAAGGTAATCCTCTTTTCGTAATCTTTATCGTAAAACGTAGTAACACCCTAAGTCTGTGGTTCCCAACAATTGGTATCAGAGCCTGGTAATGGGTTCTACGTTTTATGATATAATGTCCATGTCGTAATTATATATGCGTGTATATAGTGTTTTGCTTGTATTGGTTTTGATGCAGGTTGTTAATCCACTATTATGGTCATGTATATTTTAATTATGTGTTTGGATCCCACGTGGTTTAATCGTGGTTAATTTTTGTTTTGGTTTCCACGTGGTTTAATCGTGGTTGTAATTTACACGAGGGTTGATCGTGTCAGAATAGATTTTACAAAATTAGTTTTGTATTAGATCTATTTTTTTGTAATTATTCCGGGTATTTTGTAATAGTTATGTGCGATCGGAAATCAATTCCGGTAGTTTTTTGTTCCGCTGTGCGATTACAACGGGCTGTTGGGGCTGCTGCGGCAGCTGGGACTGCTGGGACTGCTGGGGCAGCTGGGGCTGCCGGGGCTGCTGGGGCAGCTGGGGCTGCCGGGGCTGCTGGGGCAGCTGGGGCTGCCGGGGCTGCTGGGACTGCTGGGGCTGCTGGGGCTGCTGGGGCTGCTGCGGCTGCTGCGGCAGCTGGGACTGCTGGGGCTGCTGGGGCTGCTGGGGGCGTCGGGGCGCGCTTGGGGCAGATTTTTTTTTTAGAGCTGGATTTTTTTTCAAGGGCCATAATAGTGGAAAATTTATTTTAATTTTTTCCATTAAATTTTAATTATTGCTTTAATTTATTGATTATGTGTGTCGTTAATTATGTGTGTAATTCTTTTAAAATTGCATGTTTAACTTAATTAGGACGACATGGACATAAAATTTATTTATTGCTTTAATTAAATGTTATATGTTGCTAAAATTATGTGTGTATTTTGAATGCATGATTAGACATAATTATAACAACATAGGGCCCCATTTAATTTTAAAATTCCTCAATTTTAATAAAAAAAAATTAAGTGGGAGAGGAGATTAATATGAAATTAAATCCCATGGTGTAACACCCCCAAATCCGGGGTCGGGGATCCGGGTTGTCACGAGTTCTATTTCCCTTAATAACACACAATCTTAATAATTAATCAACTACTCTGTACTGTGACCCCATAATAAACACACACACCACACGTTATAGTCTCAGAGATGAACATCCAAAAATAATCACAAGTCATTTTATTCCACAATTATCTGTCAATACACCTTAAAAGGTTTTCTGAATAAATTTACATTTTCTTTGCCATTATTACAATTCATAAATATACATAATCTGATACATCAAAAGTTGAAAGCCTAGCCTATTGGTAGTTCCTACCTCAGCTACAGCGACATCAACGCCTATAGGAAACTGCGGAACGTTTCCTATCCGCTCGCGAATCGGGAGCTTGGTCCTGTTCATCTTTTCTATCTATTGTTGTGTGATGAAAGAAGAAAGCAAGGGTGAGCAGCAAGCCCACCAAAATAATATGTATAATGATTAATAATATATGAGCCTTCTCATAGTACTCACGAAAGTCTTGGTCAAAAGAAATGAACCAAGTTTGATATCTTAATACGATGAAGTCGCAAAATATTCAGTATATATACATATATACTTTTCAAAATATGGGAAGTCCTCTTCCATGCATAATATACACAAAGTTCCAGTGTATAACTGTATAAATATACCGTTGCAAGGTGATCTCATATATCTAACCTTGTCTCAACATTTTTCTGAAAATCTTTGTCATGCATAAGATAATCATTTACTAGATATAAGTTTAAAAGATGAAGTTACAAGATACTCCAATATACTTATATCTTTTCCAAATACTACTTGAACTACCACCGTTCAAGTTATAATTAGTTTCAAAAGTTCATCACACTGATGAGACTACAAGATAAGACTTGAATAGATTCAATCTTTGAAATATTTTGAAGGAAATGAAGTTATGATATACTTCATTAAGTCCCGATATATATATACACCTATATATATACATACGTTTCCTGAAAACCTCTGTCATGTAAAGTATGAACAGAATTGCAATATCCAATAAATTTGGAAAGGAAAGAATTTTGGCATAAACCTGATATCTTGCTGATCAGGAAAAGATACCAATAAGTAACATTTTATACTAGTAGATGGACGAATTCCCCACTGGTCATCGCCCTGGTCGCAATAGGACCTTATGCTGGACTGCCACTCAGCCACTTATGCATTTGATGCACTCCCACTGAGCCACTTACACTATCATGGACGCCCACTGAGCCAATGTTGCTTATGCCGACTTGATAGATGGACTTACTTCCCGAACGTTGGGTAAGTAATCAATTCATTTACCAAAACTGCAACCTTGTTGCGAATATAAAATATACCATAGAGCCGGATCCCTCAGGTTTTGAGCGAGTATTTAAATCCCCTTTTTAAAAGGAAGATCTTAAATATAAAAATGAGTTTTGGGATCCGCTCTAACTTTTAAAAATCATTTTGAAGACTCAAAAACACTTTAAAGAGTGTTTGGAGTAATGCTGATTTAATGAAGTAAATCAGTCCCAATATATTTAGAAAATGTCTGAATATTATTATTTAAATAATATTCCCATAAAGAATAATCTTTATACAAATAATTGAAGTAGAAGTTGTAAGACTTATACTTGAAATGAGTATTAAATAACCAAAGATATACTTATACAAAAGTACTATCTTTATTTGAATAATCGAAAATAAGTTTGATTATCGAAACATTATTCTTTAATAAAATAAAGAATATTATTAAATAATAAGCGGAGTCATAATACCTCGAATGAATATTATAAATAATATTCATTAAATAAAATAACGGAGTCATACATCCTCAAATGAATATTCAATTAATAATCATTAATAATATAACTGAGTCATAAGCCCTCGAATGAATATTCGAAATAATATTCATTAAATAATATAAAGTTATCGAATAAACCTTATTCGATTAATAGTTTTGAAAACTATAACCATATATATATAAAAATATATATATTATACTCGGGAACATCGACTCCCGGTTTAGAAATATGTTCGCCTTTTGATCCCCTATACTAAGGGTAAACTCAATACCGCTTATCTCTAGCATAGGTATTATATAACTGTAAGCATTTTAACCAACAGATATATAATCCAAGAATATGAAACAGGCATGCATATATACCATATCACATGCTACAATATATCGCAAGAATTTGCTAATAACAAATATGCATTTATAACAAGATCATGCATATACACATATACATCACAACAACAGTATAACGGGTAGAAAACTTGCCTGAGCGACTGGGGGTTACAAATGGCTCGGGACGAGTCTGGTAACCTATAAACAACAAGTAAGTTGGAATTAAACCAAAGTCACTTGTACATCTATACATTAACCAACTTAGACTCTAACGCTCGCTTTGCGCTTACTAATTCTCTTAAGTCACTCGAGTACCCTCGGCTCCACCATTTTTAATAATTTAACCATTACGAGTTTTAAGGCGATTCCTTCGCGAGTGTCTTACCAACTGCCTATTACACCTTACATAAATGTTTCATACTTCAATTAGTCCTTTAAGGTCTTTAACCTATGTTTCAAAGGCGAGGGGTAATGTTTCGTTCGCGAAACGTCGTTACTTAAAACGGTCGCCGTTCATCG
Organism: Apium graveolens; assembly: GCF_009905375.1. Taxonomy (NCBI): domain Eukaryota; kingdom Viridiplantae; phylum Streptophyta; class Magnoliopsida; order Apiales; family Apiaceae; genus Apium; species Apium graveolens. The sequence goes on from NC_133657.1 coordinate 2,299,446, forward strand.
GAATCAAACGAACCACATATCAAAACGAAGCTCGTAACATGAACTATCTAAACATGGTAATGGTCAAAACCTAGCAGGGAGTTCTCGGGTCCTAATGTTATGAACAAAAGCAGTCTAAAGTAAATCGAACATTACGACGGTTATGTTTACGCGATTTCCCAATTTTATACCATTCCAAATCATATCAATCCAACTACCAATCAACAACAACTCAAGATACACATCAATGCTACTGATTTCAGTCATAATAAGCTCAATGATCTCAATCCAATCATATATTATAACATCTCCAAATTCAACTAAACTACTTAACAATTAAGCTCGAATCATGCTTATCATTCAAATTACTACTCATCCATCCAAACCATCTCCAAACTTCAACATTCAAACTTATTACTAAAGGGTGTGAAGATTTATACCTTTCTTGGAGGGTGGAAAGTTACTAGGAAGCCTTATGGAGCCTCCTACAAGCTTGATCTTTCCAAAGAAATCAAGAACACAAAGTTAGGCTTTAAAGTTTCTAAAAGTCCGATTGAAAGAACTGTAAAAATGAGGGTCTTACCATGCTTATTTGGACGAGACTTGTGAACAAGAGTTGTAGGCCATCTCAATACCTTTCCAACGAGCTATAGAACACAATATTTGAGTGAGTATTGAAGGAGATATGGCAGTTTGAAGTTGCTGTGTTTATTTTGGCCGAGAGCTTGATGAAGAAAAGGGAAGAGCTTTTGTGTTTTTTTAGATTTGTTTTGATTTGCCTTGGTTGGTTGACTTTGTTTTGTTTTAATCATTTTTAACCATGAAAAATTGTGTGGTTATAAATCAACCACACTTCTTTCCCTTATGTCATGCTTTGGTCATCATGTGATGTCACCCTCCACACTTGTCCTCTTCTTGTTGGTTTGATGACATCATCATCCCTAACCTCCTTGATTAACTCTTAATTGCTTACCTAATGACCGCTGATTTGTTATACGGTTCGCTTAACTTTCATTTTCGTTTATCATTTGAGGGATCATACCCGGGATCTTATTACTTAGGTTTCTTTAACCTTTCTCAATACATTATGTTCCTTTCATGATCCTCTCTTTTAATCCTTGAATTTAAATCCTTTTTATTCTGTTACCTTATACTCAATTCTTTCTGTATCTGGTAGATTTTCGGGAAAAATCAAAGTGTTCGAATTTGGATTCTGACGATCTTTACATACACTTATTTATCATATAGAGTACTAATAATATCTCAGAATATCCATAAAAGAACCCCTACCTAGTGTGGCATGAAAAGTTTTCTCATTCAGCAAAAACACTATTCATAAGGGTTTCAAAAATTTTCCAAAAATTGGGGTTATTACAGTCTCCCCTCCTTAAAAGGATTCCGTCCCGGAATCAGATGGAAAATGAATAGGGATACTCTCTTAGCATTACACTTTCTAACTCTCAAGTAAATTTTCCCACATTGTGGTCCTACCACCAAACTCCGCCTAGTTTGATAACCCTTCTCCTAAGCACTTGTTCCTTTTCACTCTATAACCCTTCCTGGTTGCTCCATATAGGTTACGTCTGGTTGCATGTCTATGCGCTCATATGCCCCTATTTATCTGGCATCCGAATTACACTTCCTTAACATTGATACGTGAAACACGTTATGACTTGCAACATGTTCGGGGGTAGGGCTAGCTCATATGCTAACTTCCCAAACGTCTTAATATATCCAAGGGTCCAACAAATTGTAGACTTAGCTTTCCTTTCTTTCCGAACCTCATCAATCCTTTCCAAGGGATACCTATAACATTACTAGGTCCCCTATTTCATACTCTTTGTCCTTTCGTGTCAAATTAATATACTTATCATGTCCATCTTGGGCTACTACCAGCCGTCCTCTGATTAGATCTATCATATCCTTGGTCCTTTGGACCACTGCTGGTCCGAGCATCTTGCGCTCTACAACTTCATCCTAAGATAAGGGAGATCGACATTGTCTTCCCTCAAGGATCTCATAAGGCGATATCTCAATACTGACATATGATCTATTGTCGTAAGAAAACTCAATCTGTGTTAAGTGATCATTCCAATTTCTTTCAAGTCTATTGCACAGACTCTCATTATAGCTTTTAGCATTAGAGCTTTTGCTTCTCAATAACCGTTCTTTTCCAGTTCGTAATCGCTACTACCTTCCGTTCCTAATATTATACTGGTTATACTTTTGCTCGTTAGCGTTCTATAACCTTTTAATAACCACGCCAACCTTAGTATCACGAATGTGTTTCCATTCCGAATCCTACCACAACTTTATTACTCCTTTTTCAGCTGTTTCTATTTTCCAAAATTTGATCAATCATATAGAAGTAAAGGAATTTGTTGAGAGATCACTATGATCATGAACACTTGTTCTATTGCATAGTTAGTACAGAAGGTGGTCAGCCTTTAGTACTTGACAAGCAATTAAACAATAGATGGTATCCTACTAGGCTTCTATCACACAGATAGATAGTCATTCGGCAATACCTCCCCTTCTGGAAGGGTTATTCTTCTCAGCTTACATGAAATGAAAAGAAGAGAAAAGAACGAACTGAAGAGAATTGTATATTCGTAAAAAATTTATTGCCATAAAATATCTGGCTTGGAATCTACCTCTGAACTATAGAGGTTTGTCATAGGAGAATAAAACATATATGTATTTATATCAACATCAAGTATTATAGCATCATATTTCACATGCCTAAATATTTTCGCTATCCCGTCCATCATTCTATGGACCCATGCTCTTCCTCGAGCTTATACACAATCACCTTTGAAACTCCCTCGACATCGAAAATCGAATCTGGGATCTCATTCTATATATCACCGTTACTTGAATTCTATGCTTGCACCGCAACCTTCCTCATAAAGTAATACGACTCTCTTTTCATAAGAAGGAATAAATATTCAATAGGTAGATACTCTACTTAATTAGTCTATCAATGATAACTTATACATTACCACGACCCGATTAGTGGTACTCAATCTCAACATTTATTCCAAATCAACTCTCACGGTTGTAATCAGCTCATTACTCACAAAATCATTGTTGCATTACTATGGTCCACTACTGACCTACTGTCGTCATTCACGTTCCATGAAATCTTAATATCTAACCATACGGAGTCCATACATGTCGTATCAAATCCTTCTAAGGAGGTAACATAATCACCATTCATGATTCATGAAGAACACTCCTGATTCTGACATACATACATGATATGAAGCAGATAAAATTGCAGAAGAGTTTCGCTCAAAGCAACGATAGCAGGTTAATACCACTCTTAATCATATGCCTTCAATAGAAGACTTAACTCAAAGGTTTGTTTGGTCCTTTTTGGAATATGGTCCTGGCTTATTCTCAAGATAGTACCTTCTAAGATAGATAGCCCGCTCATGGCGATTACACAAATTAAACCTTTACCAAACTACTATTACGGTTGGGTATTGCACAGTCATCAGAAGGAATGTCAATCTTCCAAACCATAATACAACCTTCACAGCTTTAACCATCATCACTGTATTCCTTTGGCCTATAATTATCCTCATACCTTTAAAGTGTCGGCCACCTCTTTGGCCTTTCCTGATAGTAAAATTTCCTTACAGTCAATGTCATTTTAACCACCTCCAAATAAATTTTCTACCTCATTTCAATCACAGCTTATGTGAAGATGTTTTCATTAAAATCTGATGAGTAAAAAAAAATATCACCATTTTTTTCCATAAGTTATTACCTCAGTCTTTAGAGGTTAATCACTGTCACGACTGACTCTCAATCATACTTAGAACATCTTTAATCTTAGGTCCTAATTGCCTGGAACAAATTCGACCTTTACTGGTCCGATCCATACTTTCTCATGGTTTAACACGTGCCCCACTTGGCATCATTATAATTACATCATATTTCCTTTATCAACATTTTTATTCTTGAGAATTTTGAATATTACCTTTCTCCTTGTAAAACCTCTAAGGTTATCCTCGAATCATTCCTCCTGTATTCCCTAGATATAGGGCATATCAAGATACCATTTATTAATACCAGAATCATTGTCTATATACTTCTGAAAAATTTCTCCACTGATTCTTGAAGGTTGTTATTACCTTAATCCTTTCCGATTCATACTGTCAAAACTCATATTGTCCCTATTAAGGATGAAATGCCAACCTTTATGCATTCCCCTAGGATTCGTTTTAAGTTACCGATGTTCCATCCTTAATTCCACCTTTAAAAAGGGTACATGCATCCTTCCATGGATAAATCAAGTCATACATCCCTGATAGGGGTGTCTTATTCAATCATTCCCACCTCGATAGTATATGCCTAATTTTCACAATAACATTTGTATTCAAAATGAGGTCAATCAATATGGCCTCCAAAAGATAACAACGGTTATCCGCTTTTCTTGCCTAATTTGGTAACGATAACAAGGATGTTCTGGAAGATATTGGTCGTGTTCAACGTGAACCTCTTCTTAATAATTCCTTATTTACTTTTATTGTTTAATTCAACAGTCATCTCAATGTTGGGATATCTCTCATTCCTGGTGTCTCCCTTCCTGGGTATCATGCCACCGGTCTTACATATACTTCACATTCTTGAAGGTCACTTCCTTCATCCAATTTTCCTAATTTCTTACTTCCTTGTCTCCTCAGTCTATCCGCGTCTCAATATTTATCCTTCGAACTATCTCAAGGTTTCCTCAAATCCTCCCAACTTACAGGGGATAAAATATATGTATCTCTTATTCCTTCAATCATCAACTTTAACTCATGGTGAATCACCCTCATCCTGACAATTACATACTTTTCTATTTCTATTGCTACGAGTCTTTAGGGTTTCCTCATACCCAACTCCCTTATCATTCCTCAAACCCTATTGCCTTTATATTCCTTTCCACTTCAGTTTCTTTTTATTTTCCTTTCTCTTATCATTATTTCATGAACCCACTAATCATTGACTTCAAGCATCACATCGTTCTGGGATTCTTGTCATCAGAACGAATCTTGACAACTTTTACAACTTAGCTTCATATTTCATCATACTCGTCTGCCTTTGTTCTGACTCTAAAGCTTTTACACTATCTCCATAACCTTGGGAATTACTTTCCCGAAAACAATTGACTGAACTTTAATCAGTTTATTCTAACCTCTGGCTCCATGCCTTTCTTGGTCTTTCACCAGTGGTGGCCCTTCTCTTAGGAGGGTAAGTGACAAAAATAGTCTTTTGTGATTCGTCCATCACTTAGAATCTCAAATGATTCCTATATTTCCTTTAGCAAGGTTCTTGCCTCGACTGGTTCAGCTTGTTCCTTGGAACTCTAAGGGCTTAGCGACTTAAAGGCCCTGAAAGAATTTCTCACCGCATTATTTCCTCAAGGTGGTGGTTGGGGATAGTAGTCTAAGTTCTTTTTAGACAGGTCCATGAATTGCCGTATAGGAGTACCGTCTCGGGTCTCCTTTCCTTACTCGTCTTTCTGTTTCCTTAGTATGAAATGTTTCATCTTTCTCCCATACTTGGGGTTATCTTATACGTTAAAATCCTCATTTTCCACTTCATTATGTTATGGGTTCCTTCTATCTTGATGGCGTCCTCCCTGACTATCACATTCAGGGTTTGCCCTAAATCTTATTCCTCAAACTAGCTTTCATCTAAGATCTCATCTTTAAGCTCTTGAACATTTGGAACCCAAATTCTGTAGGAATACCTCATTATTCCCTTATCATCTTTCTCGGTATTAATCTTTTATCTAATTGTTAGCTCTCTGCCTTCATTCATCACTTTTTCTGGCACAATATGTTCTCTTCCGATAATTCGGACTGTATTGCAATCTCAAACATCTTTTCGGTACCGGCTCCGGTTACCTTCACTCCTATTTCCATTTTCTCAAAATCTCTTGTAAACTTTCTCAAAGACATTATCATCTTGAGTCTCTCCTTTTTACTAAGGGCATCATCCACCACATTGGCTTTCCCCGAATGATAAAGAATCTCATAATCGTAATCCTTGATTAGCTCTAACCACCTCATTTGGCGCATGTTGAGCTCTTTTCTGCGTGAAAATGTACTAGAGCACTTATGGCTTAGGTAATTCTCGCACTTCTCTCCATACAAGTAGTGCCTCCAATCTTTAGGGCAAAACTATTGCCATGAGCCCAAGCTCATAGGTAGGGATATCGAATTTTATATTCCCTTAATTTTCTTGACGCGTACGCGAGTACCTTGTTGTGCTGTATAAGAGCACCCTAATTCCTTATGCGAAGCATCATTACAAACCACAAAATCTCCTTTTTCCATCCGCCAATGCCAATATAGGGGCCATCACCAATCTTTGCTTCAGTTCTTGAAAGTTGTTCTCGTATTTTTCTGTCCATTCGAACTTCTCAGTCTTACGAGTAAGCCGCGTTAAAGGGGCTACTATCTTTAGGAACTTGAACAAACCTCTGGTAGTAACCGGACAATCCTACCTCTGGTAGTCGCCCTAACCATAGTCATCAATTCCTCAGTGGTCCTTTATTCATTCTTGTCAGGATCCTCCACAGGATCCTCCTCAACCACAATCCCTTCTAGGACAGCATCCTCAACCGCTACATCCTCAATATGAACATCATCTGGTCCTGCGTTAGGACGCTCTATCGGATCCACAATCTGATCTCCAATAAGTAATAAAACATCATCGCGTTGTTGCTCCTCAACCTCAGGGTTCGGAGTCCCGCTACCATATACGATAACGAACTACGCTTATATCGCTACATTTATAAGGGTTCCCATAAGGGTTTTAACTGTCGGTGCTACGTTAGGTAGCCCGACTATGAACTTGGCAAGAGTTCTTATTATCTTAGTGAACTTATTATCTTAACGTCACATCATCTCTGAGGTTTATAACGCTGAGCTCTGATCCCACTTCTGTAACACCCCCAAATCCGGGGTCGGGGATCCGGGTTGTCACGAGTTCCATTTCCCTTAATAACACCCAATCTTAATAATTAATCAACTACTTTGTACTGTGACCCCATAATAAACACACACACCACACGTTATAGTCTCAGAGATGAACATCCACAAATAATCACAAGTCATTTTATTCCACAATTATCTGCCAATACACCTTAAAAGGTTTTCTGAATAAATTTACATTTTCTTTTCCATTATTACAATTCATAAATATACATAATCTGATACATCAAAAGTTGAAAGCCTAGCCTATTGGTAGTTCCTACCTCAGCTACAGCGACATCAACGCCTATAGGAAACTGCGGAACGTTTCCTATCCGCTCGCGAATCGGGAGCTTGGTCCTGTTCATCTTTTCTATCTGTTGTTGTGTGATGAAAGAAGAAAACAAGGGTGAGCAGCAAGCCCACCAAAATAATATGTATAATGATTAACAATATATGAGCCTTCTCATAGTACTCACGAAAGTCTTGGTCAAAAGAAATGAACCAAGTTTGATATCTTAATGCGATGAAGTCGCAAAATATTCAGTATATATACATATATACTTTTCAAAATATGGGAAGTCCTCTTCCATGCATAATATACACAAAGTTCCAGTGTATAACTGTATAAAAATACCGTTGCAAGGTGATCTCATATATCTAACCTTGTCTCAACGTTTTTCTGAAAATCTTTGTCATGCATAAGATAATCATTTACTAGATATAAGTTTAAAAGATGAAGTTACAAGATACTCCAATATACTTATATCTTTTCCAAATACTACTTGAACTACCACCGTTCAAGTTATAATTAGTTTCAAAAGTTCATCACACTGTGAGACTACAAGATAAGACTTGAATAGATTCAATCTTTGAAATATTTTGAAGTAAATGAAGTTATGATATACTTCATTAAGTCCCGATATATATATACACCTATATATATACATACGTTTCCTGAAAACCTCTGTCATGTAAAGTATGAACAGAATTGCAATATCCAATAAATTTGGAAAAGAAAGAATTTTGGCATAAACCTGATATCTTGCTGATCAGGCAAAGATACCAATAAGTAACATTTTCTACTAGTAGATGGACGAATTCCCCACTGGTCATCACCCTGGTCGCAATAGGACCTTATGTTGGACTGCCACTCAGCCACTTATGCATTTGATGGACTCTCACTGAGCTACTTACACTATCATGGATGCCCACTGAGCCCATGTTGCTTATGCCGACTCGATAGATGAACTTACTTCCCGAACGTTGGGTAAGTAATCAATTCATTTACCAAAACTGCAACCTTGTTGCGAATATAAAATACACCATAGAGCCGGATCCCTCAGGTTTTGAGCGAGTATTTAAATCCCCTTTTTAAAAGGAAGATCTTAAATATAAAAATGAGTTTTGGGATCCGCTCTAACTTTTAAAAATCATTTTGAAGACTCGAAAACACTTTAAAGAGTGTTTGGAGTAATGCTGATTTAATGAAGTAAATCAGTCCCAATATATTTAGAAAATGTCTGAATATTATTATTTAAATAATATTCCCATAAAGAATAATCTTTATACAAATAATTGAAGTAGAAGTTGTAAGACTTATACTTGAAATGAGTATTGAATAACCAAAGATATACTTATACGAAAGTACTATCTTTATTTGAATAATCGAAAATAAGTTTGATTATCGAAACATTATTCTTTAATAAAATAAAGAATATTATTAAATAATAAGCGGAGTCATAATACCTCGAATGAATATTATAAATAATATTCATTAAATAAAATAACGGAGTCATACATCCTCAAATGAATATTCAATTAATAATCATTAATAATATAACTGAGTCATAAGCCCTCGAATGAATATTCGAAATAATATTCATTAAATAATATAAAGTTATCGAATAAACCTTATTCGATTAATAGTTTTGAAAACTATAACCATATATATATAAAAATATATATATTATACTCGGGAACATCGACTCCCGGTTTAGAAATATGTTCGCCTTTTGATCCCCTATACTAAGGGTAAACTCAATACCGCTTATCTCTAGCATAGGTATTATGCAACTGTAAGCATTTTAACCAACAGATATATAATCCAAGAATATGAAACAGGCATGCATATATACCATATCACATGCTACAATATATCGCAAGAATTTGCTAATAACAAATATGCATTTATCACAAGATCATGCATATACACATGTACATCACAATAACAGTATAACGGGTAGAAAACTTTCCTGAGTGACTGGGGGTTACAAATGGCTCGGGACGAGTCTGATAACCTATAAACAACAAGTAAGTTGGAATTAAACCAAAGTCACTTGTACATCTATACATTAACCAACTTAGACTCTAACGCTCGCTTTGCGCTTACTAATTCTCTTAAGTCACTCGAGTACCCTCGGCTCCACCATTTTTAATAATTTAACCATTACGAGTTTTAAGGCGATTCCTTCTCGGGTGTCTTACCAACTTCCTATTACACCTTACATAAATGTTTCATACTTCAATTAGTCCTTTAAGGTCTTTAACCTATGTTTCAAAGTAAGGCGAGGGGTAATGTTTCGTTCGCGAAACGTCGTTACTTAAAACGGCCGCCGTTCATCGGAATCAAACGAACCACATATCAAAACGAAGCTCGTAACATGAACTATCTAAACATGGCAATGGTCAAAACCTAGCAGGGAGTTCTCGGGTCCTAATGTTATGAACAAAAGCAGTCTAAAGTAAATCGAACATTACGACGGCTATGTTTACGCGATTTCCCAATTTTATACCATTCCAAATCATATCAATCCAACTACCAATCAACAACAACTCAAGATACACATCAATGCTACTGATTTCAGTCATAATAAGCTCAAGGATCTCAATCCAATCATATATTATAACATCTCCAAATTCAACTAAACTACTTAACAATTAAGCTCGAATCATGCTTATCATTCAAATTACTACTCATCCATCCAAACCATCTCCAAACTTCAACATTCAAACTTATTACTAAAGGGTGTGAAGATTTATACCTTTCTTGGAGGGTGGAAAGTTACTAGGAAGCCTTATGGAGCCTCCTACAAGCTTGATCTTTCCAAAGAAATCAAGAATACAAAGTTAGGCTTTAAAGTTTCTAAAAATCCGATTGAAAGAACTGTAAAAATGAGGGTCTTACCATGCTTATTTGGACGAGACTTGTGAACAAGAGTTGTAGGCCATCTCAATACCTTTCCAACGAGCTATAGAACACAATATTTTAGTGAGTATTGAAGGAGATATGGCAGTTTGAAGTTGCTGTGTTTATTTTGGCCGAGAGCTTGATGAAGAAAAGGGAAGAGCTTTTGTGTTTTTTGAGATTTGTTTTGATTTGCCTTGGTTGGTTGACTTTGTTTTGTTTTAATCATTTTTAACCATGAAAAATTGTGTGGTTATAAATCAACCACACTTCTTTCCCTTATGTCATGCTTTGGTCATCATGTGATGTCACCCTCCACACTTGTCCTCTTCTTGTTGGTTTGATGACATCATCATCCCTAACCTCCTTGATTAACTCTTAATTATTTGCCTAATGACCGCTGATCTGTTATACGGTTCGCTTAACTTTCGTTTTCGTTTATCGTTTGAGGGATCATACCCGGGATCTTATTACTTAGGTTTCTTTAACCTTTCTCAATACATTATGTTCCTTTCATGATCCTCTCTTTTAATCCTTGAATTTAAATCCTTTTTATTCTGTTACCTTATACTCAATTCTTTCTGTACTCGGTAGATTTTCGGGAAAAATCAAAGTGTTCGAATTTGGATTCTGACGATCTTTATATACACTTATTTATCATATAGAGTACTAATAATATCTCAGAATATCCATAAAAGAACCCCTACCTAGTGTGGCATGAAAAGTTTTCTCATTCAGCAAAAACACTATTCATAAGGGTTTCAAAAATTTTCCAAAAATTGGGGTTATTACACATGGTCTCCATTATTGGTTGTAGGTAATTTAACATAAAGACGAATATAAATTATATATACGTCACCCATCGTGGCATGTAATTTGTGGTGTCTAGAATGTTATAGAAATTACTAGAACAAACTTCTTCAATTAATAAATTTTGAAAGGAATAAATACGGATTTTCTTTATTTCTGATTTGGGGCGATTTTGTCAAAAATGGGTTCATCGAACTTGTAAGGCTGTGGGTTTTAAGCGAGACCGATGTGACTCCTCCACTACCTGGAAATCAAACCATTGATGAATATTGAATTGAAGTATTCTATTCAAGGCAAAATTACGAATATTGGAAGGTATACACGCCACCCATCGTGGCGTACCAAGTTCCATAGATTTCGAATAATTTAAGATTTGATGATGGTATACACTTAGCTATGAAAAATAATATAGTCCACCCCAACGTGGCATATTGTTTAGTAATAGGACCGAAGTAACATTTAAACAAAATTAGGTGGTATACATGTCACACATCGTGGCATACCAGAAGCTTATGGTGTTTAGATGTTAGTGCATTAAATTTTAATAATTTAGATCTTAATAATTAATGCATCCTTATTTATGTGATGTTTTTATGCATGATTCTCAGGATAAAATGGGCTTTAACCCACTATTCACCATACTTAAGGATAACAAACTTACCGGACCTAACTATATTGAATGGAAACGAAATTTGGACAATGTGTTGACTGCTGAGGAGTACAAGTTTTGCACTTATGAACCCAAGCCTGAACAGCCTGCTGCTGATGCTCCTGAAGATGAGAAAGAGTATTATAAACGGTGGATTAAGGCTGATGAGATGTCGCGATGTTACATTCTGGCAGCAATGTCGGGTGTTTTGCAGCATCAGCATCAGTCTATGGCCACTGCTTCGGATATGCTCTTTAATCTCAAGGAACTTTTTGGAGATCAGAATAGGGCTGCTAAGCAAGTAGCCATGAAGGCTTTAATGAACACTCAGATGGCTGAAGGCACACCTGTAAGGGATCATGTTCTCAAGATGATGTCGCATCTGAATGAGATAAAGATCCTTGGTGCTGAACTTGACGGGGAAACCCAGATTGACATTATCCTTATGAGCTTGTCCAAGAGTTTTGAGCAGTTCCGCTTGAATTACAACATGAACAAGAGGCAGTATAGTCTCGCGGAACTGCTGACAGAACTTCAGGCAGCTGAAGGATTATTTCGGCAGAGTGTTCAAGTGAATGTGGCTGAGAAAGGTTCTTCCTCTAAGCCGAAAGGTATTAAGAAGAAGAAAAAGGCTCAGACACAGAAAGCTGTGAAGGCAGTGGGAGTTCAGGGTGATGTGAAAAAGCCTAAGGGAAAGTGCTTCAGATGCAAACAGTCAGGTCACTGGAAACAGGATTGTCCTCTTCCTAAGAAGACAAACAATACCGGTATGTCTCTTTCTCTAGTTACAGAAACATTTATAGCGGCTATATCTACGAGCACTTGGTGTGTAGATACGGGAGCCACTGATCATGTTTGTAATTCTATGCAGGGGTTCCAACTATCCAGAATGCTTAGAGATGGTGAGATATACGTGTTCATGGGAGATGCTACGAAAGTAGCAGTAGTTGCAGTAGGAGTTATTCATTTATCTTTTGGTTCTGATAGGATTTTGGTTTTGAACAATTGTCTTTATGTACCTTCTTTTAGAAGGAATTTAATTTCGGTTTCTAAACTTGCTTTGGATGGTTATAATGTTTGTTTGGATCATAATGTTTCTATTATGATGAATAAATGAATTATATGTTCTGGTACATTGCAAGACAATTTGTATATAATTAATCCTAGTCAACCTGCACTGCAACTGCAATTTAGGGAATTGAACAACACATCTTCTAACTCTACTAAAAGAAAGGAACCTTCTAGTTTGAACCAAACATATCTTTGGCACTTGAGATTAGGTCATATTAACTTGAGGAGGATTCAAAGACTGGTAGTAGACGGGCCTTTAAGCTCATTGGCAGTGGAGCCATTTCCAGTTTGTGAATCCTGCTTGGAAGGTAAAATGACTAATAGGCCTTTCAAGGCAAAAGGGAATAGAGCCAAACAACTGTTAGAATTGGTTCACTCTGATTTATGTGGACCCATGAATATCCAAGCAAGAGGTGGTTATGAATATTTCATCACTTTCATTGATGATTATTCTAGATATGGGTACGTTTATTTGTTGCACCGTAAGTCTGAGTGCTTTGATAAGTTCAAAGAGTACAAAGCTAAAATGGAGAAGCGACTTAATAAAAGTATCAAGTCACTACGATCAGATCATGGTGGCGAATACTTGCTTGGAGAATTTAGGGAATATTTATCAGAAAATGGGATAGAATCCCAGTTAACTGCACCAGGCACACCCCAACAGAACGATGTAGCAGAGAGAAGGAACTGGACTCTTTTAGAGAGTGTTAGATCGATGATGAGTTATTCGGATTTACCCAAGTCATTTTGGGGACATGCCTTAGAGACAGCAGCTTATCTTCTGAACTTAGTACCTTCTAAGTCGGTTCCTAAAACCCCCTTAGAAATTGTGGACCGGGGATAAACCGAGTCTAAGACATATTCGAATATGGGGTTGTCCAGCACATGTGCTGAACAAGAACGTGACTAAGTTAGAATCTCGTACAGAAGTAAGGTTGTTTGTAGGCTACCCCATGGGAATGAAAGAATATTTATTTTATAGTCCGAAGAATCGGGATGTCACTGTTAGCACCAATGCAAGATTCTTAGAGGAGGAATATATAATGAATCACAAACCCATGAGTAGTGTCGTTTTAGAGGAACTAGTGGGAGGGACAAATAATACCCATGAAGCTGTAGTACAAGTAGAACAACTGTAATAACCCCAATTTTTGAGAAATTTTGAAACCCTTATGAATAGTGTTTTTGCTGAACGAGAAAACTTTTCATGCCACGCTATGTAGGGGTTCTGTTATTGATCTTATGGGATATTATTAGTACTATATGAAGTATATAAGTGTATGTAAAGATCGTCAGAATCCAATTCCGAACACTTTGATTTTTCCCGGAAATCCACAAGATACGGAGAGAATTGAGTATAAGGTAACAGGATAAAAAGGATTTAAATTAAAGGATTATAGGAGAGGATCATAAAAAGGAATATAATATATTGAGAAAGGTTAAGGGAACCTAAGTAATAAGATCCCGGGTATGATCCCTCAAACGATAAACGAGAACGAAAGATAAGCGAACCGTAAAACAAATAAGTGACCAAGAGACAAGCTTGTACAAGAAGCCAGGGATTGTGACATCATCAAACCACAAGGTGTGGACAAGTGGGAGCATTATGACATGTGCAAGGTGACACAAGCATGACATGGGAAGGAAGGAGGTGTGGTGACTTTTTAACCACACAAAACCAAGGGCAACTAGGTAATTCACTAAAGCAAACAACAAAAATCAACCAACCAAGCAAATCATTTCATTTCACCAAACAAAACACAAAAATCTCTCTTCTTCTTCTTCAAAGCTCTCGGGTGCATTTCTTAAAAAATGAAAGTCCAAGCTCCTCCACTTACTATTTAGCAAGGTAATTATCTAAGCTTCCCCATGGATAGTTACATACTTCCTATAAGTTTAAGCTTCTAATTCCAAGCCAATCTTTTTCTATAAATCATGAAAGAAGATGGTGAATAGTGTTTTCAAGAACTAAAATTTGTGTTCTTGAAGTTTTGTTTAGATTAAGCTTGGATAAGGGCTTTAAAGGTGATTCCAAGCCATTCTCTTGATTCTCCACTCTCCAAGGAAGGTATAAACTACAAACCCTAGCTTTAGTTTTGAGTAATTAGGATTGAATGTGTTTGATATAGCATATGTGAAGCATGATGCTTGAATGGTTGAAGTTTGATTGAGTTTGTAGAGATTAGTTGGTTTTGTTGCATTGTTGGAGTTGTAAATCTTGGTAATTAGTTAAAGAACCTAAGTAAAGCTTTTAGTTCATGTGAGGAATAAGTATAAATGGTTAATGTGGATTTGTTGGGGCTGTTATGATGTGGTTTGGAGGGATATTGGTTGTATGATTGATTTGGGGTTGATTTGTGGTTGGTATTGAATGGTTTAAAATTGGGAAAACGCGTAAACATAGCCGTCGTAACGTCCGATTTTCTTTGGACTGTTTTTGTGCATAGCATTAGGACCCGAGAACCCCCTGCTAGATTATGACCACTGCCATGTTTAGATAGCTCATGTTACGAGCTTCGTTTTGATATGTAGTTCGTTCGATTCCGATGCACGGTTTAGGAGAAACGACCGTTTCAAGTAACGGCGTTTCGCGAACGAAACTTTTTCCCTCGCCTTACTTTGAAACATAGGTTAAAGACCAAAAAGGGTTAATTAATGTATGAAACATTTATGGTAAGTGTGTTAGGCAGTTGGTAAGACGCTCGCGAAGGAATCGCTTTAAAATTCGTAAAGGTTAAATTATTAAAAATGGTGGAGCCGAGGGTACCCGAGTGACTTAAGCGAATCGGTGAGCGCAAAACAAGCGTTAGAGTCTAAGTTAGTTAAAGTATAGATTTACAAGTGATTTTGGTTTAATTCCAACTTACTTGTTGCTTATAGGTTACCAGACTCGTCCCGAGCCTTTCTCACCCCCAAGTCGCTCAGGCAAGTATTCTATCCGTTATACTGTTGTTGTGATGTATACATTTGTATATGCATGATCTTGCGATAAATGCATATTGATTATTTAGCAAATTCTTGCGATATATTGTAGCATGTGATATGGTATATATGCATGCCTGTT
Organism: Apium graveolens; assembly: GCF_009905375.1. Taxonomy (NCBI): domain Eukaryota; kingdom Viridiplantae; phylum Streptophyta; class Magnoliopsida; order Apiales; family Apiaceae; genus Apium; species Apium graveolens. The sequence continues at coordinate 2,315,180 of NC_133657.1, forward strand.
TCATATTCTTGAAATATATATCTGTTGGTTCAGTTGATAATACCTATGCTAGAGGATAGCGGTAACTTGCATATACCCTTAGTATAGGGACCCAAAGGTGAAAATATTTTCTAAAACCGGGAGTCGAGGATCCCGAGTAGATTTTGTATATATGGATATGGATATATATATATATATATTTATATATATATGGTTATATTTTTTCCAAACTATTAATCGAATAAGGTTCATTCGATAACTTTAAACTTTATTTTATTATTGAATATTATTTCGAATATTATTCGAAGGCGTATGACTCCTTTTGTTAATTTATCTGAATATTACTTGAATATTCATCGGAGGGCTTATGACTCTTTTATATTATTTATTGAATATTATTTATAATATTCATTCGAGGTATTATGACTCAGCTTATTTCATTTATTGAATATTATTTGAATATTCATTTGAGGATCTATGACTCCGATTATTTGCTGAGATATATTCTTTATTTTATTAAAGAATAAGGTGTCGATAATCAAACTTATTTTTTGATTATTCAAATAAAGATATTACTTTCGTATAAGTATATCTTTGATTATTTGCTATTCATCTCAAGTATAAGTTTTAATACTTCTACTTCAATTATTTTTATAAAGATTATTCTTTATGGGAATATTATTTAAATATTAACATTCAGTCATTTTCTAAATATTCTGGGGACTGATTTACTTCATTAAATCAGTTTTACTCCAAGCACTCTTTAAAGTGTTTTCGAGTCTTTAAAATGATTTTCAAAAGTTAGAGCGGATCCCAAAACTATTTTTATATTTAAGATCTTCCTTTTAAAAAGGGGATTTAAATACTCGCTCAAAACATGGGGGATCTAGCTCGGTGGTGTGTTTTATATTCGCAACAAGGTTGCTGTCTTGGTAAAAGAGTTTTTGATTACTTACCCAATATTCGGGAAGTAAAATTCTTGGAACAAGTTAATCCATTAACAGGCATCGCCTGGGAAATATCGGTGAGTTTTCCTTTCCAACTAGATACGACTTCTTGTTGGAGCCGTATCAACAAGTTTCTACTTGGGGAAAGGGGGAAACGAGCTTTACGTTTCAGAGTCATGGATTTCATCTGAACTAGGAGTGGCGTAAGTGGTCGAGTAGCGCCGGCCCAGCCTTATTATATTGGCCCAAATGGCCTGGAAGTTCCGCTAAGGCGGTCCATTCCTTAGGAGTTCAGTGTTCGGTTGACAAGTAAATCCGACAGGTTCTCCTCTACATGTAGAAAATTGTGGGGTTGTACTACTACGACTGATCATCGTAAGTGGTCTTCCTGGCGCGGTAAACTCCCGTAATGAGTTCATCATCCATTTGGATAATTCTGCAACACTACCCGTAGCATTTCGATCGAAAGGCTACTAATGGGTGGTTGCCGAAGCATTGACAGGGTCAAACATTTTTATTGGTGTATCCATTGAATGAAGTATCTCGTAACTTCATCTCTTTTCAAAATATTTCAAAGATCAAATATTTTCAAGTTTTATTTGTGGTCTCATCTATGGGATGACCTCGTGAATCTTATAATACTTTGAACGGTGATAGTTCAAGTAGCTTTATAAATGATATAAGTGTGGGGAAGTATTGGTAACTTCATTCCTTGTTTTTACTTATATCTAGTAAGTAATTATCTTACACACGATAAAGATTCTAGTAAGTATCCATTTAGATACTTGTATTATTGTTATCACTACATATTATCTTGCGAGCTGTAAGGCTCACTCTTGCTTTATTTCTTCATCACACAACAACAGTTAAGAGAGATGGCCAGACTCCAGCAGACCCAGCGCAAGCGCGTGGGAAGCGTCCCGCGTCTTCCTGATGATGTTGTAGCTGCTATAGCTGCAGAGGTAGATCCATTGTAGTTCAGACCATCTACTTTTGAGAATCAAATTATGTATAATTATAACTTGTGGCAGATAATGGCAATTAACTGTAAATTATCAAGTAATCATTTTGGGTTGTAATAATTTTAAATTGTGGATTCAAAGACTTGTACTTATTTCAATTTCATCTCTGAGACTATAACGGGTTGTGGTGTGTGTTAGTGTGGGGTCACAGCATGAGGTTATTTATTATTAATTAAGTGAAGTGATATTGTGGAAAGAAAGACCGTGACAACCCGGATCCCCGACCCCGGATCTGGGGGTGTTACAGAAATGGTATCAGAGCTAAGCGTTATAAACCTCAGAGATGATGGGACGTTGAGATAATAAGTTCACTAAGATAATAAGAACTCTTGCCAAGTTCATAGTCGGACTACCTAACGTGGTACTGACAGTTAAAACCCTTATGGGAACCCTTATAAATGTAGCGATAGAAGCGTAGTTCGTTATCGTATAGAGTAGCGGGACTCCGAACCCTGAGGTTGAGGAGCAACAGCGCGATGATGTTTTATTACTAATTGGAGATCGGATTGTGGGTCCGATAGAGTGTCCTAATGCAGGACCGGATGATGTTGATATTGAGGATGTAGCGGTTGAGGATGTTGTCCTAGAAGGGATAGTTGCTGAGAAGGATCCCATGGAGGATCCTGACAAGAATGAATAAAGGACCACTGATGAATTGATGACCATGGTTAGGTCGACTACCAGAGGTAGGATTGGTCGGTCACTACCAGAGGTTCGTTCAAGTTTGTAAAGACAGTAGCCCCTTTAACGCGGCTTACTCATAAGACTGAGAAGTTCGAATAGGCAGAGAAATGCGAGAACAGCTTTTAAGAACTGAAGCAAAGGTTGGTGACGGCCCCTATGTTGGCGTTGCCGGATGGAAAAAGGAGATTTTGTGATTTGTAAATGACGCTTCGCATAAGGAATTAGGGTGCTTCTTAGCACAGCAAGGTAATCGCGTCTGCGTCAAGACAATTAAGGTAATATGAAATTTGATATCCCCGCCCATGAGCTTAGGCTCGTGGCAATAGTTTTACCCTAAAGATTGGAGGCACTACTTGTATGGAGAGAAGTACGAGAATTACCTAAGCCATAAGTGCACTAGTACATTTTCACGTAGAAAGAGCTCAACATATGCCAGAGGAGGCAGCTAGAGCTAATCAAGAATAATGATTGGGAGATTCTGTATCATTCGGGGAAAGCCAATGTGGTGGCTGATGCACTTAGTAAAAAGGAGAGACTCAAGATGATAATGTCTTTGGGGAAAGTTTATAAGAGATTTTGGAAATAGTAGTGAAGGTGACCGGAGCCGGTACCGAAAAGCTGTTTGAGATTGCAATAGAGACCGAATTATTGGAAAAGAGCATATTGTGCCAGAAAAAGGTGATGAATGAAGGCAGAAAGCCAACAATTAGATAAAAGATTAATACCGGGAAAGATGATAAGGGAATAATGAGGTATTCCTATAGAATTTGGGTTCCGAAAGTTCAAGAGCTTAAGGATGAGAACTTATATGAGAGCCATAGTTTGAGGAATAAGATTTAGAGCAAACCCTGAACGTGATAGTCAGGGAGGTCGCCATCAAGATAGAAGGAACCCATGACATAATGGAGTGGAAAATGAGGATTTTAAATTAAAAGATGACCCCAATTATGGGGAGTAGGATGAAACATTTCATACTAAGGAAACAGAAAGGCAAGTAAGGAAAGGAGACCCGAGACGGTACTCCTATACGGCAATTCATGGACCTATCTAGAAAGAACTTAGACTATTATCCCCAACCACCACCTTGAGGAAACAATGCGATAGGAAATTCTTTCAGGACCTGTAAGTCTCTAAGCTCTCAGAGTTCCAAGGAACAGGTTGACCAGTCGAGGCAAGAGCCTGGCTAAAGGAAATATAGGAATCATTTGAGATTCTAAATGATTGACGAATCTCAAAAGACTATTTTGTCACTTACCCTCCTAAGAGAGAGGCCACCTGCTGGTGGAAGACCAAGAAAGGCACGGAGCCAGAGGTTAGAATAAACTGATTTAAGTCCAGTCAATTGTTTTTGGGAAAGTAATTCCCAAAGATAAGGAGATAGTGTAAAAGCTTTAGAGCCAGAACAAAGGTAGACAAGTATGATAAATTATGAATCTAAGTTGTAAAAGTTGTCAAGATTCGTTCTGAGGACACGAATCCAGAATGACGGGATGTTTGAAATCAATGCTTATATTGTGATTGATTTGTGAAATAATGATAAGAGAAAGGAAAATAAAAAGAAACTGAAGTGGAAAGGAATATAAAGGCAATAGAGTTTGAGGAATGATAAGGGAGTTGGGTATGAGGAAACCCTAAAGACTCATAGCAATAGAAATAGAAAAGTATGTAATCGTCAGGATGATGATCCACCATGAGTTAAAATTGATGGTTGAAGGCATAAGAGATACATATATTGTACCTCCTTTAAGTTGGGAGGATTCGAGGAAACCTTGAGATAGTTCGAAGGATAAATATTGAGACACGGATAGACTGAGGAGACAAGAAAGTAAGAATCAGGAAAAATTGGATGAAGGAAGTGACCTTCAATAATGTGAAATGTAAGACCGGTGGCTCGATACCCAGAAAGGGAGACGCCAGGTATGAAAGATATCCCAACATTGAGGTGACTGTTAAGATAAACAACAAAAGTACATAAGGAATTATTAAGAAGAAGTTCATGTTGAACATGACCAATATCTTCCAGAACATCCATGTTATCATTACCAAATCAGGAAAGAAAAGCGGATGACCATTGTTATCTTTTGGAGGCCATATGGATTGACCTCAATTTGAATAAGGATGTTATTATGAAGTTAGGTATAGACTATCGAGGTGGGAATGATGAATAAGATAATCTATCAAGGATATATGACTTGATTTATCCATGGAAGGATGCAGGTACCTTTTAAAGGTGGAATTAAGGATAGAACATTGGTAACTTAAAATGAATCCTAGGGGAATGCATACAGGTTGGCATTTCACCCTTAATAGGGATAGTATGAGTTTTGACAGTATGAATTGGAAAATATTAAGGTAATGATGACCTTTAAGTATCAGTGGAGAAAATTTTTCAGAAACATATAGATAATGGTTCTAGTATTAGTAAAGGGTATGTTGATATGCCCTGTATCTAGGGAATACAGGAGGAACGAATCAAGGATAACCTTAGAGGTTTTACAAGGAGAAAGGTAATACTCAAAATTCTCAAGAATAGAAATGTTGATAAAGGAAATATGACGTAATAATAATGTTGCCAAGTGGGGCACGTGTTAAACCACGAGAAAGTATGGATCGAACCAGTAAAGGTCGAAATTGTTCAGGGCAATTAGGACCTAAGATAAAAGATGTTCTAAGTATGATTGAGAGTCAGTCATGACAAGTGATTAGCCTCTAAAGACTGAGGCAATAACTTATGGAAAAATGGTGATTTTTTTTTTTTACTCATCAGATTTTAAGGAAAACATCTTCACATAAGCTGTGATTGAAATAAGGTAGAAAATATATTTGGAGGTGGTTAAAAGACATTGACTGTAAGGAAATTTTACTATCAGGAAAGGCTAAAGAGGTGGCCGACACTTTAAAGGTAAGAGGATAATTATAGGCGCTTGTGCCAAAAGAATACAGTGATGATGGTTAAAACTGTGAAGGTTGTATTATGGTTTGGAAGATTGACATTCCTTCTGATGACTGTGCAATACCCAACCGTAATAGTAGTTGGTAAAGGTTTAATTCGTGTAATCGCCATGAACGGGCTATCTATCTTAGAAGGTCCTATCTTGAGATAAGCCAGGACCATGTTTCAAAAAGGACTAGACGAACCTTTGAGTAAGTCTTCTATTTAAGGCATATGATTTAGAATGGTATTAACCTGCTATCGTTGCTTTGATTGAAACTCTTCTGCAATTTTATCTGCTTCATGTCATGTATGTATGTCAGGATCAGGAGTGTTCTTCATGAATCAGGAATGGTGATTAGGTTACCTCCTTAGAATGATTTGATACGACATGTATGGACTCCGTATGGTTAGATATTAAGATTTTATGGAAAAGTGAATGACGACAGTAGGTCAGTGGTGGACCATTGTAAGGCAGCAATGATTCTGCGAGTAGTGAGCTGATTACAGCCATGAGAGTTGTATTGGAATGGGTGTTGAGATTGAGTACCACTAATCGGGTCGTGGTAGTGTATAAGTTATCATTGATAGACTAATTAAGTAGAGTATCTACCTAGTGAATATTTATTCTTTCTTATCAATAGAGAGTCGTATTATATACGAGGAAGGTTGCGGTGCAAGCATAGAATTTAAGTAACGATGATGTCTAGAATGAGATCCCAGATTCGATTTTCGATGTCGAGGGAGTTTCAAAGGTAATTGTGTATAAGCTCGAGGAAGGGCATGGGTCCATAGAATGATGGACGTGATAGCGAAAATATTTAGGCACGTGAAATGCGATGCTATAATACTTGATGTTGATATAAATACGTATATGTTTTGTTCTCCTATGACAAACCTCTATAGTTCAGAGGTAGGTTCCAAGCCAGATATTTTGTGGCAGTATATTTTTTTCATATATACAATTCTCTTCAGTTTGTTCTTTTCTCTTCTTTTCATTTCATGTAAGCTGAGAAGAACAACCCTTCCAAAAGGGGAGGTATTGCCGAATGACTATCTATCTGTGTGATAGAAGCCGAGTAGGATACCAGCTATTGTTTAATTGCTTGTCAAGTACTAAAGGCTGGCCACCTTCTGTACTAACTATGCAATATAACAAGTGTTCATGATCATAGTGATCTCTCAACAAATTCCTTTACTTCTATTTGATTGATCAAATTTTGGAAAATAGAAACAACTGAAAAAGGAGTAATAAAGTGGTGGTAGTATGCGGAATGGGAACACATTCGTGATACTAAGGTTGACGTGGTTATTAAAAGGTTATAGAACGTTAACGAGCAAAAGTATAACCAGTATAATATTAGGAACGGAAGGTAGTAGCGATTACGAACTGGAAAAGAATGGGTATTGAGAAGCAGAAGCTCTAATGCTAAAAGCAATAACGAGAGTCTGTGCAATAGACTTGAAAGAATTTGGAATGATCACTTAATTCGAATTGAGTTATCTTACGACAATAGATCATATGTCATTATCGAGATGTCGCCTTATGAGATCCTTGAGGGAAGACAATGTCAATCTCCCTTATGTTAGGATGAAGTTGTAGAGCGCAAGATGCTCAGACCAGTAGTGGTCCAAAGGACCAAGGATATAATAGATCTAATCAGAGGATGGCTGGTAGTAGCCCAAGATGGACATGATAAGTATGTTGATTTGACACGAAAGGATAAAGAGTATGAAATAGGGGACCTAGTAATGTTATAGGTATCCCTTGGAAAGGATTGATGAGGTTCGGAAAGAAAGGAAAGCTAAGTCTACAATTTGTTGGACCCTTGGATATATTAAGACGTTTGGGAAGTTAGCATATGAGCTAGCCCTAACCCCGAACATGTAGCAGGTCGTAACGTGTTCCACGTATTAATGTTAAGGAAGTGTAATTCAGATGCCAGACAAATAGGGGCATATGATCGCATAGATATGGAACCCGACGTAACCTATATGGAGCAACCAGGAAGGGTTATAGAGTGAAAAGGAACAAGTGCTTAGGAGAAGGATTATCAAACTAGGCAGAGTTTGGTGGTAGAACCACCATGTGGAAAATTGACTCGAGAGTTAGAAAGTGTAATGCTAAGAAAGTATCCCCATTTGTTTTCTATCTGATTCCGGGACGGAATCCTTTTAAGGAGGGGAGACTGTAATAACCCCAATTTTTGAGAAATTTTGAAACCCTTATGAATAGTGTTTTTGCTGAACGAGAAAACTTTTCATGCCACGCTATGTAGGGGTTCTGTTATTGATCTTATGGGATATTATTAGTACTCTATGAAGTATATAAGTGTATGTAAAGATCGTCAGAATCCAATTCCGAACACTTTGATTTTTCCCGGAAATCCACAAGATACGGAGAGAATTGAGTATAAGGTAACAGGATAAAAAGGATTTAAATTAAAGGATTATAGGAGAGGATCATAAAAAGGAATATAATATATTGAGAAAGGTTAAGGGAACCTAAGTAATAAGATCCCGGGTATGATCCCTCAAACGATAAACGAGAACGAAAGATAAGCGAACCGTAAAACAAATAAGTGACCAAGAGACAAGCTTGTACAAGAAGCCAGGGATTGTGACATCATCAAACCATAAGGTGTGGACAAGTGGGAGCATTATGACATGTGCAAGGTGACACAAGCATGACATGGGAAGGAAGGAGGTGTGGTGACTTTTTAACCACACAAAACCAAGGGCAACTAGGTAATTCACTAAAGCAAACAACAAAAATCAACCAACCAAGCAAATCATTTCATTTCACCAAACAAAACACAAAAATCTCTCTTCTTCTTCTTCAAAGCTCTCGGGTGCATTTCTTAAAAAATGAAAGTCCAAGCTCCTCCACTTACTATTTAGCAAGGTAATTATCTAAGCTTCCCCATGGATAGTTACATACTTCCTATAAGTTTAAGCTTCTAATTCCAAGCCAATCTTTTTCTATAAATCATGAAAGAAGATGGTGAATAGTGTTTTCAAGAACTAAAATTTGTGTTCTTGAAGTTTTGTTTAGATTAAGCTTGGATAAGGGATTTAAAGGTGATTCCAAGCCATTCTCTTGATTCTCCACTCTCCAAGGAAGGTATAAACTACAAACCCTAGCTTTAGTTTTGAGTAATTAGGATTGAATGTGTTTGATATAGCATATGTGAAGCATGATGCTTGAATGGTTGAAGTTTGGTTGAGTTTGTAGAGATTAGTTGGTTTTGTTGCATTGTTGGAGTTGTAAATCTTGGTAATTAGTTAAAGAACCTAAGTAAAGCTTTTAGTTCATGTGAGGAATAAGTATAAATGGTTAATGTGGATTTGTTGGGGCTGTTATGATGTGGTTTGGAGGGATATTGGTTGTATGATTGATTTGGGGTTGATTTGTGGTTGGTATTAAATGGTTTAAAATTGGGAAAACGCGTAAACATAGCCGTCGTAACGTCCGATTTTCTTTGGACTGTTTTTGTGCATAGTATTAGGACCCGAGAACCCCCTTCTAGATTATGACCACTGCCATGTTTAGATAGCTCATGTTACGAGCTTCGTTTTGATATGTAGTTCGTTCGATTCCGATGCACGGTTTAGGAGAAACGACCGTTTCAAGTAACGGCGTTTCGCGAACGAAACTTTTTCCCTCGCCTTACTTTGAAACATAGGTTAAAGACCAAAAAGGGTTAATTAATGTATGAAACATTTATGGTAAGTGTGTTAGGCAGTTTCTAAGACGCTCGCGAAGGAATCGCTTTAAAACTCGTAAAGGTTAAATTATTAAAAATGGTGGAGCCGAGGGTACCCGAGTGACTTAAGCGAATCGGTGAGCGCAAAACAAGCGTTAGAGTCTAAGTTAGTTAAAGTATAGATTTACAAGTGATTTTGGTTTAATTCCAACTTACTTGTTGCTTATAGGTTACCAGACTCGTCCCGAGCCTTTCTCACCCCCAAGTCGCTCAGGCAAGTATTCTATCTGTTATACTGTTGTTGTGATGTATACATTTGTATATGCATGATCTTGCGATAAATGCATATTGGTTATTTAGCAAATTCTTGCGATATATTGTAGCATGTGATATGGTATATATGCATGCCTGTTTCATATTCTTGAAATATATATCTGTTGGTTCAGTTGATAATACCTATGCTAGAGGATAGCGGTAACTTGCATATACCCTTAGTATAGGGACCCAAAGGTGAAAATATTTTCTAAAACCGGGAGTCGAGGATCCCGAGTAGATTTTGTATATATGGATATGGATATATATATATATATATATTTATATATATATATGGTTATAGTTTTTCCAAACTATTAATCGAATAAGGTTCATTCGATAACTTTAAACTTTATTTTATTATTGAATATTATTTCGAATATTATTCGAAGGCGTATGACTCCTTTTGTTAATTTATCTGAATATTACTTGAATATTCATCGGAGGGCTTATGACTCTTTTATATTATTTATTGAATATTATTTATAATATTCATTCGAGGTATTATGACTCAGCTTATTTCATTTATTGAATATTATTTGAATATTCATTTGAGGATCTATGACTCCGATTATTTGCTGAGATATATTCTTTATTTTATTAAAGAATAAGGTGTCGATAATCAAACTTATTTTTTGATTATTCAAATAAAGATATTACTTTCGTATAAGTATATCTTTGATTATTTGCTATTCATCTCAAGTATAAGTTTTAATACTTCTACTTCAATTATTTTTATAAAGATTATTCTTTATGGGAATATTATTTAAATATTAACATTCAGTCATTTTCTAAATATTCTGGGGACTGATTTACTTCATTAAATCAGTTTTACTCCAAGCACTCTTTAAAGTGTTTTCGAGTCTTTAAAATGATTTTCAAAAGTTAGAGCGGATCCCAAAACTATTTTTATATTTAAGATCTTCCTTTTAAAAAGGGGATTTAAATACTCGCTCAAAACATGGGGGATCTAGCTCGGTGGTGTGTTTTATATTCGCAACAAGGTTGCTGTCTTGGTAAAAGAGTTTTTGATTACTTACCCAATATTCGGGAAGTAAAATTCTTGGAACAAGTTAATCCATTAACAGGCATCGCCTGGGAAATATCGGTGAGGTTTCCTTTCCAACTAGATACGACTTCTTGTTGGAGCCGTATCAACAAGTTTCTACTTGGGGAAAGGGGGAAACGAGCTTTACGTTTCAGAGTCATGGATTTCATCTGAACTAGGAGTGGCGTAAGTGGTCGAGTAGCGCCGGCCCAGCCTTATTATATTGGCCCAAATGGCCTGGAAGTTCCGCTAAGGCGGTCCATTCCTTAGGAGTTCAGTGTTCGGTTGACAAGTAAATCCGACAGGTTCTCCTCTACATGTAGAAAATGGTGGGGTTGTACTACTACGACTGATCATCGTAAGTGGTCTTCCTGGCGCGGTAAACTCCCGTAATGAGTTCATCATCCATTTGGATAATTCTGCAACACTACCCGTAGCATTTCGATCGAAAGGCTACTAATGGGTGGTTGCCGAAGCATTGACAGGGTCAAACATTTTTATTAGTGTATCCATTGAATGAAGTATCTCGTAACTTATCTCTTTTCAAAATATTTCAAAGATCAAATATTTTCAAGTTTTATTTGTGGTCTCATCTATGGGATGACCTCGTGAATCTTATAATACTTTGAACGGTGATAGTTCAAGTAGCTTTATAAATGATATAAGTGTGGGGAAGTATTGGTAACTTCATTCCTTGTTTTTACTTATATCTAGTAAGTAATTATCTTACACACGATAAAGATTCTAGTAAGTATCCATTTAGATACTTGTATTATTGTTATCACTACATATTATCTTGCGAGCTGTAAGGCTCACTCTTGCTTTATTTCTTCATCACACAACAACAGTTAGGAGAGATGGCCAGACTCCAGCAGACCCAGCGCAAGCGCGTGGGAAGCGTTCCGCGTCTTCCCGATGATGTTGTAGCTGCTATAGCTGCAGAGGTAGATCCATTGTAGTTCAGACCATCTACTTTTGAGAATCAAATTATGTATAATTATAACTTGTGGCAGATAATGGCAATTAACTGTAAATTATCAAGTAATCATTTTGGGTTGTAATAATTTTAAATTGTGGATTCAAAGACTTGTACTTATTTCAATTTCATCTCTGAGACTATAACGGGTTGTGGTGTATGTTAGTGTGGGGTCACAGCATGAGGTTATTTATTATTAATTAAGTGAAGTGATATTATGGAAAGAAAGACCGTGACAACCCGGATCCCCGACCCCAGATCTGGGGGTGTTACAACAACCACAACATAATGTACAACCTGTCACTAATACCGCACCAGTGCCTCGTCGTAGTGGGAGGGTTGTTCAACAGCCTGATAGATTCATAGAATCAATGTATTCTAATCAGGTCTGGGAGCTCGTGGAACCACCCAAAGGTATAAAACCTATTGGATGTAAGTGGATCTACAAGAAAAAGAGGGGATTAGATAAAAAGGTGAAAGCCTGGAAAGCAAGACTTGTTGCGAAAGGGTATACTCAGAAAGAAGGTATCGATTATGAGGAAACCTTTTTACCGGTAGTCATGCTTAAGTCAATCCGTATTCTTTTATCTATAGCAGCTCATCTCGATTATGAGATTTGGCAAATGGATGTCAAGACAGCTTTTCTTAATGGAAGTCTTGAAGAAACCATCTATATGCAGCAACCAAAAGGATTCATTAAGGAAGGCCAAGAGCATCTGGTATGTAAGCTTAAGAGGTCTATTTATGGACTTAAACAAGCTTCTAGAGACTGGAATATTCGTTTTGATCAGGCAGTCCAGTCATATGGATTTGATCAAAGTCCAAGCGAATCGTGCGTGTATAAGAGAAGTGAAGGTAATGCAGTGGTTATTCTAGTACTATATGTAGATGACATTTTACTCATTGGAAACAATGTTGAGATGTTGTCATCAGTAAAGGCATGGTTGTTCAAACAATTTGATATGAAGGACTTAGGTGAAGCGGCATACATCCTTGGGATCAAAGTTATAAGGGATCGCAAGAAAAGGATGTCGGCTTTATCTCAAGAGCCCTACATCGATGAAGTATTAGCTCGTTTTAACATGCAGAACTCCAAGAAAGGTTTTCTACCTTTTAAGCATGGAGTTACTCTATCTAAGAAGCAGTGTCCTTCGACACCTAAGGATATAGAGAGCATGAAAGCAGTTCCTTATGCTTCAGCATGTGGAAGCTTAATGTATGCTATGTTATGTACGAGGCCTGACATTAGCTTTGTTGTAGGCATGGTTAGTAGATATCAGTCAAACCCAGGTCAGGAACATTGGAGTGCAGTAAAAACTATACTCAAGTACCTGAGAACGACTAAGGAGTATATCTTAATTTACAAGGCCTCAGATCTATTTCCTTTGGGATATACTGATTCAGATTTCCAATCAGATAGGGATAAGAGGAAATCAACCTCGGGATATGTTTTTACTTTGGGAGGTGGAGCCGTTATATGGAGGAGTGTAAAGCAGAAATGCATTGCAGACTCCACCATGGAGGCCGAGTACGTGGCGGCCTCTGAGGCTGCCAAGGAGGCTGTATGGTTCAGGAACTTCCTTTTGGACTTAGATGTGGTACCTAATTTTCCTAGGAGCTTGACGGTGTATTGTGATAACACTGGTGTTGTGGCAAATTCAAAGGAACCGCGAGACCACAAAGCAGCTAAACATATTGAACGTAAGTATCATCTCATACGAGGAATCGTAAAGCGAGGGGATATAGTTGTGGCTCACATATCATCAGAAGACAACCGAGCAGATCCTTTCACAAAGAGCTTGCCAACCAAGGTTTTTGACAAGCATGTGGAAGTGATAGGAGTCAGATGGATGGACACATAGATTTTTATGTAATAGTGGATTAAATAAACACTGATGTACACATAGAATATTTTGAGTATAAGTGGGAGATTGTTAGTGTATACTGAAAATATTTATTTGAAGTATGTACATTTATTTCTGGCCAGTTTATTTGAGAATCATTTGAATGTTTACATGTTGTCTAATATTATATATTGTGAACAATCTAGTATCAAATGGGATACAGAATATTAGATTGTTAAATACGGTTATATAATATAATAAGGTTCACAGCACAGGTGGTGTTGGACAATCCACTGGTATGGCTGTAATATTATTTAGATTAGTTTATATTGACTAATAAATAATACTAGTATACCTTGTGTATATTGAACATGATCAAATTTAAAATTGTTCCCTTAATACTGATTAAGAAGGAGAACTAAGATTCTATGTTATTATTAATGCTTAGGTTCTTAATCCGGAAATAGTAATTGACACGTGTATATTATTTACATGCTTTGATTTATATATGAAATAATTCTTTTGAATTATATCATTATATTTTGGGTGATGGAATTATATATATGGTGGATATTATTTATTGAAGGAATCCATGTCCTGATAATATTCGGGTTAATGATGTCCCCTTGAAAGCTCAAAAAGATTTAATTATGTGAAACCCTGCAGGTGGAATTTATTCTTCTGGCATAATTAAATAAAGGTTGAGTGGATGATCAAGGATAAAAGATATTAATTAAATAAATTATCAGTAATTTATTTAATTAATGGACATATGATATTTTAAACATGGGGAATTTAATAAGCAAATAATATTGGAACCGAATTAATTAAATTACGGTATTAGGAAAGGTAGTGCAAATATTAATTCTTTAGTGGATTGAATTAATATTTAATTACATTGGGCTAGGCTCAAGATGTAATTAGAAGGCCCAACCTAATTATCCATGGTCCCTATTGTAGCCTATATATATATATTCTTATTCTCTTCTTGCTTGGAATTGTGTGAAAACATATGGTAGCCACCAAGGAGCAAGAAGAGAGGATAACTTGAGAAGACGGAGGCCACACTTCGCTCAAGGGAATTTGGGAATACAATAGAAGAGCGTGGAATCAACCATTAACAAGGTAATCCTCTTTTCGTAATCTTTATCGTAAAACGTAGTAACACCCTAAGTCCGTGGTTCCCAACACCCTCTCCTCTAAGATCCTGTCTACAGCTTGTGAAGAATGGAACATAAGCTGGCAGGAGGCCTTGACTAAGGCCTTAGTTGATTCTTCCAGGCTCATTTCCTGCCACTGTTGGATTTCTTCAATTGTAATATAGAGGGACCCTAGAGGGCCGAGATGGTTTAGAGCTGAAGAGGATCTGGTGGGAGGAATTTCTTGGAGAGGAACTGCGAGATCAACCTCAGGCGCGTCCTTGGCAGGTTTATCTGTAGGTGCGCCTTCTTCTTCTTCCAGGCCAAGTTCAACCCTTTTCTCCTGAATCTCCTTAGCAAACTCTGTCTTGAACTCCGCCATTTCAGCAACCATTTCCTCGCTAAATTTTTCAAAGTTATACTCAAGATCATTCGCTATGAATCCAATCCTGTAGAAATGGAAACTATTGGCAAAGCCTTCATCTGTTATCACTCTCCTCTCCTCCGGCCAGCCATCCCTTTATTGACCTTCAAGATATTCAATCCTAAGTTTTGCTTCTTCCAGTTCAGTGTGAAGGGATGTGGCTTTCTTATTGGCAATGTCAAGTTGAGAGGACAAGTTTGCCACTTCATCCTTGAGAAAAGAAATATCAGAGTCTTTTGCCTTAATGTCCTTGGAGTGGAGGAAATCTTTGTCTTTGAGAGTGTTCTGCAAGATGTTGTTATCTCCTTGAAGCCTTTCTAGGCGGGCCCTCTCCTCTAAAATCCTATCTACAGCTTGTAAAGAATGGAACATAAGCTGGCAGGAGGCCTTGACTGAGGCCTTAGTTGATTCTTCCAGGCTCATTGCTTGCCACTGTTGGATTTCTTCATCTGTAACATAGAGGGACCCTAGAGGGCCGAGATGGTTCAGATCTGAAAAGGATCTGGAAGGCGCGCCATCTGTTCGAGGCCTCTTAGACGCGCCTTGTTGCTCAGTTAAACCCACCACAGTCCTTTTTGGGACGGGGGTAGGCTGGGGAACAGAAGGAGTAGGATTGGTGTTTGAGCCTTAGGGGTGTCCTTCCTTAGCGGTTTGGACTTGGATCTGTAGCTAGGACTTGCCCCAAATGACTTGGGAATCCTAGGAGGAGCCATTTCTGCATAAAACATATGAAATATATTAGTAAAACATAGCAGAAAGGTAAATACTTAGGGCGCGCCTAAACAAGATTAAAGTTGCTATTAAAGAGGTAGTACATGTGTTTATGATATGCAGAAGTAGAAGTAGCAAATAAAGATAAAAGCAAGTATGAGGCGAATAAAGTACAATATGCAATATACGAATAAAGAAACTAAGGCGACAGTAAAGTAAAACATAGATAGGACGCGCCCTAAAGGGAAGGCGCGCCCTCACAAGTACTATCATTGTTCAAACCTAATGGGGGTTCACTTTGTGTGGTACTATCTTCATGTTCTTCTTCATCTTCTTCATTATCGTTATCAACTTCTACAACACGAGTAAGGGGAACGCCTTTCCTAAACTCTGTATACCTACATTTCATCCCAACACGATCAGATAATATACCAACTCGCATTAGGTTGGACTCTGTGACGAGTGTCTTTAAATTTCATCTCTCTGCATCAATCTTGAGTATGGCTTCCGCCTTTTCTTTGGGCGCGCCCTCAAGTTCCCGCACAGAGTATTTGTCTGGTGCAGAAGAGAAGGATAACATGAGAAATAAAAAAATAAATAAAAAGAATTAAGTAGGGTGCGCCCTTGCTTGGATCTATGTTGAACTGGTATCTAATTCTAGAAACATCATATAATTAGAAGAAGTTCTCTTTCCATCTCTTCTCATGTCGTGGCTGACTTTCCCTTATGAGAAGCCCTTCTTGTTATGCTGCTTGTGAAGGGTTTCGAGCACATAAACGAAACGGAAATAATAATTAAAAAAGTGAAAAACCAGAAATTTCGAAACCTACCGCATGATCCATGCAAAAAACAGAAATTGGTTGAATAATGGAGATCCAAAGATTGTTCAATCACCACGTATCCCACTCTCGCGATCTACGCTCTATCGGTATCCACACGAATGCTTGTACTCAAGGATTGGATGTGTACTAGCACACACTCGTTTTTCTTACTCTCTCCATTTTCTCTCTTGGTGGCTAGGGTTTTAGTAAAGTCTTGCGCACAAAATCAGTCACACAAGAGATATTATATAGAGAGTTGAAAAAGAATTATACTCCCTCCGTCCCTCTCATTTCTTTACAGTTTTTTTCACATGCCTGATACGCATTTTAATGCAACTATAAAGTATATTTCCGTAATTTATTTTTAAAATTTTCTTTTTTTGTATAAAAGTTTGAACATTATATTTTTATGTAAAAGAAAAAATATTTTAAAAAAATTATGCAACTACATTTAATAAGAGCATTAAAGTGTGTGTCGAGCCCCCGTCCCCCAATGTAAATAATTGAGGGGGACGGAGGGAGTAACTCTTAACTAATTAGGAGTTATTAATAATTTAAAATTCCTATTTGTATAATAATTAAGTCACACTTAATTATTTAACAACTGAATTTCATAATTGATATTAGTAAATTCGAATATCATTATTTATCTAATTAATTAAGTCATACTTAATTAATATTATAAATAATTCGAACTACTTTAATTTAATTTAAATCCAATTTAAATTAAATAATCCTTCAAGTATTCTTTGTGTGTGACCCTATAGGCTATTACTACGTTGACAATGAATTTTAAATCTAATATAAAATCATAAACAATGAGCGGCATCTAGTAATACATCATTTCTACCCAAGTAATAATAATTGAATCGGTGATCGATTAAACCTTTCGTGAATAATGTACAATATAATATAATCTCTTTAACCAAATATTATAGATTAAACTAGAGGCATGTAATGTGTCATCCTCATCATAGTTTAATCCAAGTTTCCTTGATCAATGAGTAGACTATCATATCAAATCGATATTTGAGCGTGGCCCCGCATTTCATAGTTTAGCTCACACAAGAGGCCAATAATATCACTCCTAAAATAGGAGGGTTAAATCTCATTTAAATCATTCATATTTCTCATACGATTCATAATATACCCAATGTCAACTTTTATCATTACTCATTCAAGGATAACTTTTAATAGAATCAATGTATATTAATTCTCGTATCAAAATATAATGACCTCGGGTCTAAGGACCATTACATCATTATCACTGTGAGAATTACTTATGACACAACATACATGTAGAATCTCACATCGGGCCTGTCCAGCACCATGTATATTTACATATGCCTGTGTTTTTTGACTTCAATATCACTATACCTATGATCAATGAGATGTGATCATCAGTCAACAAACACACCAGCCTTAATGTATTATTATTGTCCCTTAATAATAATACTCGACTAGGGACCTTTAGAAATATTGATACTATTCTCATAATCTCATTTCTAAGTCACGTACTTAGAAATATAGAATTACATATCATATTCCAAGGACATTTATTAATCAAATATTTATATCGCAATAAATTAAGAATTAATAAATTATAAAGGGAATAATCGATAGAACATAAACATTAATAATTCAAATGTCTTAAACTAAAATATCATAGTGTTGTCTCTAGGGTACAAACACTAACAACTTGCCCACAACCAGATAGTAGTAGTCATGGTCAGACTTTCTGAGGCTGAAGAAATGGCTAACTTCTTCCATAGAAGGTGCAGGGAATCCTAGGTCCATGTACATAATGTACAGTGCTAGAACAAGTTTGTAGCTGTTGGGAGATAATTGGAGAGGGCCAAGTCATATAACTCAATCACATCCCCAAAGTAGGGATGGAGAGGCGCGCCCACATCTAAAGATACCAGCTTTGGACTGGTAACCATCCTTGGAATTCTAAAGTTCCTGCCATAATTGAAGATATGGGGGTGCATCATGCTCAGAGGGTGCGCCCATATCCTTCCATATCATAAAATTCCATTAGCCATTTTAATTGTTCATCTGAACAATTTGATGAAAGCCCCACACAGAATAACTTTCCTTGTTCCTTTCTGAAACATTTCTTCACGGCCTCCGTATAAACTTCATACTTACTCCGGTCAAAATCCAACTCGTTGTCATAAACTTCATACTTACACAGGCATATAATGACCTCAGGTCTAAGGACCATTACATCATTATCACTGTGAGAATTACTTATGACACAACATACATGTAGAATCTCACATCGGGCCTGTCCAGCACCATGTATATTTACATATGCCTATGTTTTTTGACTTTAATATCACTATACCTATGATCAATGAGATGTGATCATCAGTCAACAAACACACCAGCCTTAATGCATTATTATTGTCCCTTAATAATAATACTCGACTAGGGACCTTTAGAAATATTGATACTATTCTCATAATCTCATTTCTAAGTCACGTACTTAGAAATATAGAATTGCATATCATATTCCAAGGACATTTATTAATCAAACATTTATATCGCAATAAATTAAGAATTAATAAATTATAAAGGGAATAATCGATAGAACATAAACATTAATAATTCAAATGTCTTAAACTAAAATATCATAGTGTTGTCTCTAGGGTACAAACACTAACAACTTGCCCACAACCAGATAGTAGTAGTCATGGTCAGACTTTCTGAGGCTGAAGAAATGGCTAACTTCTTCCATAGAAGGTGCAGGGAATCCTAGGTCCATGTACATAATGTACAGTGCTAGAACAAGTTTGTAGCTGTTGGGAGATAATTGGAGAGGGTCCAAGTCATATAACTCAATCACATCTCCAAAGTAGGTATGGAGAGGCGCGCCCACACCTAAAGATACTAGCTTTGGACTGGTAACCATCCTTGGAATTCTAAAGTTCCTGCCATAATTGAAGATATGGGGGCGCATCATGCTCAGAGGGCGCGCCCATATCCCTTCCATATCATAGAATTCCATTAGCCATTTTAATTGTTCATCTGAACAATTTGATGAAAGCTCCACACAGAATAACTTTCCTTGTTCCTTTCTGAAACGTTTCTTCACGGCCTCCGTATAAACTTCATACTTACTCCGGTCAAAATCCAACTCGTTGTCATAAACTTCCCAGTGAACGAATGGAATGGGTGAAGGTGCTAGAGAGGTAGAGAAATGAAGGGTGTCTTCATCGTAAAAATGCATCTCATGACGGAGAGGCGATGAGTTCTCTTCGGGCGTGCTCTCAGAGTTAGGGGAAGTAGGCGTGCCCTGAGATAGACTATAAGAGATCACCCTATAAGAGACTTTGGATGGGTCTGCACCAACGTTAACTCCAATCTCTGTGTTCCTCTATCTGTCTGCATTTAAAGACTCCAACCACTCATCGTCATCGAATTATGTATTGGCAGGAGCAGGATACCTCTCTTTTTGAACTAGTTTTTGTTTTCCACTTCTTTGAGATAAAGGGACGTTGTCAATGGAGGAACTGTTTGAAGAATCTGCCATCAGTTTGCCTTCCTTGAAATCTTGAACAAGGCGCGCCACTCGAAAGTATTTTCGAGTAAATAACATCTCTATTTGGTAGTTGGTCGGTTATTCGGTACAACATTTTGGTACGGTAAATAACAACCGTTAGATCTAAAGACGGATATATGGGAACCGTTGGATGTAATAATAAAATAATATTATATTAATATTTAAACTGCTCTCATAGATTCAGGGTTCGAATCTCGTCAATAGCGTATTATATTTAAACTTTTATATTCTTTATTTTTAACAATTTTATAGGTTCAAGATTCGAGTTCCGTGAACATATTATATATTATATTATCTATTTTCAGTTAAGTCTCAAATTATCATAAAATATATATTATTATAACTTATTATATTTTTCACTTTATTTTTCAACTATTGAAAATCTAGATTAATATATTAATAATTTTAAAATAAAATATATTATCATGCGCTAGTGTCAAATAATATCATATCACTACCCTAATTTCCCGTAAATTATAATTGGGACAGAGACCAGAATTGTATAGTAGATAGCAAAACAACGTGTGCTAAAGAAGCCTGACGGCCCTGACCTAAAAAACCCATGATACACGGACGCTATGCCCGAGTAACGTCGGTGTTAAATGGGATATCCACGTAGGAGGAGGACTTTGAGTTCGAATCAAACGCCATGATCAAAATTAGAAAATAAATAAATTATATGATGTCTTTTTTTTAAAACGTACTCCCTCCGTACCTCCCAAATGTTTACATTTGAGTGGGGCGCGGAGTTTAAGAAAAATGATAAAGTAGTAGAGAAAAGTTGAAAAAATGAGTAAAGTAGTGGGACCGATTAATATTATATGTATAAAGTGGGTAATAAAGTGGTGTTATGGATAAAAAACCAAGGTTATTACTTGCTGTATTTAATACTAAGATTCGGGAGCTCAAGGCCTTTAATGGCTGCTCTCGTGTTTCGTGACTCAATCTGCCTTTACGAGATGCCTACGTATCTCTGTGAATTAGAGAATCAAGCCAAAAAACGTAGTTCTGATTGGTGGGGGTGAGACCCCTTATATAGATGTTATGAGTCCTTGAATTGGACTTGGTATAGGAGACTTGGTGGGCAAGTCTCATAATTAGAATGGACTTTGGAGTCCTAGGTAGTAGGAAACTGATTCCTTATCCTTTTAGGTCCCCTTGAGGCTAATCTCCAAGGATTTATATCCTTATCGGGACTCTTTTCAACATCTGATTTGTCCCTTATTAATTAATTATGAATTTAATTAATAATCAGGGCTTTTGGGCCTTTTTTATTCCATCAGGCCGGATCTGGTCCATCAGGCTTAACCTTTCTGGTCTGAGTATCATATATCTTTTTATTGGGCCTAGCAGCCCACAGTTTGTACAATTAATGCAGTATTTAATTATACAAACATAATTTATTTATCCCTATCATTTGCCCCCCAACTTTTGGGAAACATTGATTAGGTTTCGCAGAAGTTAAGTCTATTTGTTCCCTTACAGGGTTTCGTTTTTTTATAAAGTGTGGAGCGACCTACACATTTACAATGAATTTTTCCTTTTATTCAGGAATTATCTTAATTTCCAGGAATTTTTCCCTTATTTCCTGGATTTTTCCCTTATTTTCTGGATTTTTCCCTAATTTTCTGGGATTTTTCCCTAATTTTCTGGGATTTTCTGGGATTTTTTCCTTATTTTCTGGAATTTTCCCTAATTTTCTGGGATTTTTCCCTAATTTTCTGGGATTTTCCCTAATTTTCTGGGATTTTCCCTAATTTTCTGGGATTTTTTCCTTATTTTCTGGAATTTTCCCTATTTTCTGGATTCTTCAAATTTCCAGCCCTTTTTTCGACGAGGATCCTAGTCGAAATTTTGACCTGGATCCTAGTCGAAAATAGGGGCCAGCCTTGTCATCCTGGTCGAAGGAATTCGACTAGGATCCACGACCTGGAATTCGACCAGGATCCTAGTCGAATTTTCGACCTGGATCTAGGACCTGGAATTCGACCAGGATCCTAGTCGAAAATTCGACCTGGATCGAGGTCGAAAATTCCACCCTTTTTTTTTTTTTGGCTTCTTGTCATGCCTATCGACTAGGATTTCGACTAGGATTCTAGTCAATTTTTCGACCTGAATCCTGTTCGAAAATTCCTTGATTTTCTTGTTTCCTGGTCGAAGGATTTCGACTAGGATCCACGACCTGGAATTCGACCAGGATCCTAGTCGAACTTCGACCTGGGTTTTTAATCCCCATTTTTTTGAAAGATGCTTGGTTTATTCGACCTCATTCCTGGTCGAAGCTTCGACCTCAATTCAGTCCCGTTATTCCAGCTATTTTCGGGTGTCTGCTCGAAAGATTTCGGGCAGGATTCACGACCTGGAATTCGACCTGGATTCTGGTCTTTTTTACCCGTTATTTTCGGGTGTCTGCTCGAAAGATTTCGGGCAGGATTCACGACCTGGAATTCGACCTGGATTCTGGTCTTTTTTGCCCGTTATTTTCGGGTGTCTGCTCGAAAGATTTCGGGCAGGATTCACGACCTGGAATTCGACCTGGTTCCTGGTCTTTCACCAGCCTTCTTTATTTAGCTTTAATTTAGGGTATTGTATTTTCCAAATCCTAATTGGATTTGGGCCTGGCCTTTTTGTTGGGCCCTATAAAATTTTACTGAGCTTCTATTATCGGGCTTTTCAAATCTCATTGGGCCTCTTTTATTGGGCCTTTTCAAATCTTATTGGGCCTCCTTTATTGGGCTTTATCAAATATTGTTGGGCCTCTTTATTGGGCTTTGTCAAATATTATTGGGCCTTCTCATTGGGCTTTATCAAATATTGTTGGGCTTAACACACCCTGTTTAGAATGCCCTAGAATTCCTAGGTATATTCTGGAATGTTCTTTTTTCTGGGCCTCTTCTTATGGGCCTTTGTTCTTAATGGGCTTTTCGTCCCTTCAACTTCTTTTTCCTCCTATATAAAGGAATGAGGAAAGGCTATTACTCCTCACTTTCTCATTTCTTAGTTTTCTTCTTTATCCTCCTGCTAAGATTCTCAGAGCAATAACAGCAAGTCGGAGCTCAAAGCCTTTTTCAGGAGTGCTTCTTTAGGTAAGATTCTTCCCTTTGCTTTTCGTTTCTATTTTTCCATTGTGTGCCATTTTAAGATAGCCTATTTACGTGCCTCATACTTTTTTTCAGATGGCTGACAAAAGAATGACTCGTTTGGCCAAGATGAACGTGGCTAGAAAGTCCAATGATTTTCCTATTCGATCGAGGTATACTTCCTTAATCGACAT
Source organism: Apium graveolens (assembly GCF_009905375.1). Classification (NCBI taxonomy): domain Eukaryota; kingdom Viridiplantae; phylum Streptophyta; class Magnoliopsida; order Apiales; family Apiaceae; genus Apium; species Apium graveolens. The sequence goes on from NC_133657.1 coordinate 2,338,568, forward strand.
GATCAACACTCGAGGGGACGAGTATCCGTCTGATGCGCATCTGGACGCGCACGATCATATCAGTGCTTTACGGGATCCCAAGGAGCTGGAAAAGTTGAGCAGCTGCTTCAAAATAAAAGAGCCTTTTAAGCTGGTTCTTGCGGGTCCGGCCGACAGGGCCTGTCAGTGGAAGAAGGACGCGCTATTCGTCTATAGGGATACTTTGAGGGCAGGTATTAGACTCCCTTTTCATCCATTCATTCCTTTGCTACTGGCTGATGTGGGCATCAGCCCTTGCCAACTTCCCCCTAATTCCTGGAGGTTGATTCTGTGCTATCTGTCGCAATGCGCCAAGCACAACGTCCCCACATCTGTTGCTGTCTTCAGGAAGATTTTTCAGTTCAAAAACAGCCCTGATAAAAGTCCGGGTTGGGTTTCTATCAACCAGCGCCCCACTATCCCCCATATCGTGAATGGGAAGTCCATCCCTGATAACAACTTGGGGTGGAAGAAAGATTTTTTGTTTGTTATTTGGGAAGGTGGAGATTGGGGCTCCCTGTTTCGATCATCCTTTGGGCTGGCCGTAGACGGGAGCCCGAATGACATAACTTTGTCTGAGGAGGAGGCTAGAGGTTTCAACCTCCTTACGCAAGACAACGGCACTTCCCATTGTTGGGACCTTATCCGGGAGACTGTCCTGGTAGAACGCGGCCTTTCGCCCGTTAATAAGAAAAGTAAGTTCCCTTTCTTATCTCCTTTATTTCCTGCACTTTTATTTCATTGATTTTCAACTGACTTTGTTTGTTGCAGTGGCTGAGAAGATTGAGGAGGCTACCAAGCCGAAGGACCTGGAGACAACCAGGATGAAGAGGGCCGGGAAGATCTTTAAGGACCCTCGACTGGGTGACCGCTTCCCGGAGTTCCTTCTTCAGGTGACGGAGCCAGATGAGGAAGGCCCCAGCCAAGTTCTGTGCACCAAGCAGAGGCCAGGTGCCTATTTTCAACCTGCTTGGGGGATCCGGGGCAAGGACTCAATTGTGGGCAGCACGGCCCTGTCCAAGGAATGGTCTAAGCATTCCATTTCCCCGATGGATTATCAAGATTTTGTCCTTCAACAGGACTTGGAGGGGAATGAGCTGTTTGGAGCCCAAGCTCTGGCGACGGTACGTACTTTACTTATGCTTTTTACAATTCTCTTTTCTTTCTTTTCTAAACCTTTGATGTTTTCTCTTGCAGGCTAACGCCCATTTTCAAGGGGCAATTCACCAAGCCAAGGCTTGGAAGGTTGGCCTGGAAGATGCCAACAAGAAGTTGGAGGAGGCCAATCAAAAAATTGAGGCCCTTGAAGCTCAATTGGCCTCTTCCACTTCTGACCTGGAGACGGCCCGGGCTGAAAATGTCATCTTGAAGGCGCAGAAGGAAAAAGCCTTTGATGGCTGGATGGACACTCAAGAATTCAAAGACTTGATGGTGGAGCATGACGCCCTTCTTCATCCTGTTAGCTATAAGGAAGGCTGGGACGCTGCTGTGGAGGCCATCCAGGATGAGTTTCCCGAGGTCCTTGAGCAGTCGCCCTTTCCTTGCCCAGTGCGGGTTCCAGAGCTTGGAGGTGTTACTGAAAAGCTTGCTGGCATGATCAAGGATGGAGAGGAGGAAGATTCCTCCGAGGAGGAATTCGAGCCTGTCGCTAAGAAGGCCAGGGTGGAAGAATCTCCCAAAGCAGCGCCTCAACAGCCATCATCTCCTGCTGAGGGAACTTCTACAGGGACTTCGGAGGGGACGACCGAGACGTCCGAAGAAACGACTGAAACTTCCGAAGAGACTTCGGATAGTGGTTCTGAGGAATCTCAGCCTTCCAAGGCCTAGCTTTTTGTATATCTTCTTTTTGAACTTTATTTATATCAGCACTTGTTACCCTTCGGGGTTATGTTTTATACGTTGCTTTTCTTAGCCTTTTTCCGTTTTAACTTTACAATATGCATTTGAACCTTAAACATCCTTGGATTGAAATAATTTCAAGCTCTTTAATATGAAGTCTGGTTTTTCAAAACCTTACACAGCATGGGTTCGACCCTAATCAATAATAACTAGACATTGTAAATTCTACTGGAATATAAAATTCTACGCAAGCAAAGCTTCCAGGTGCTTTTAAACCTATTTGTCACAATGACAAGTGAGAATCGTACTTAGCCTATCTTACACGTAGTAAACCTTCAGGTTTTGTGCATGCCAGGTCCTCGGGACTTCAAAACCATCCATTGTTTCCAGCTTGTAGTTCCTCTACCCTGAACGCTCTTGACTCTGTACGGCCCTTCCCAATTTGGGGCAAGCTTTCCTTTCTGTCCAACACCAGAAGCCTCTATTTTTCTCAAAACTAGATCACCTTGTTTAAAAAACCTCTCTTTAACCCTTAAGTTGTAGTAGAATGAAGCTTTTTTCTGATATTCTACTATCTTCGCATGTGCTTTATCTCGCACTTTATCGATTAAATCCAGGGCTAACTTCTGCCCTTCTTCATTTTCTTTTTCATCAAAAGCCTGAATCCTTGGAGAGGAATGTGATATCTCCACGGGAACTACTGCTTCTGCCCCATATGCCAACATGAAAGGAGTTGCATCTGTCGTGACTCTACAGGTAGTCCTATAGGCCCATAATATGGGAAGTATCTCATCCACCCAATTATTTCTTGACTTTTCGATCCTCTTCTTTAGTCCATCCAGGATTATCCGATTTGCTACCTCCGCTTGCCCATTGGCTTGCGGGTGAGCCACAGAGGTGAACCGTAACTCAATTTCATTTTCTTCGCAATACTTCTTGAATTCCTCGTTGTTGAATTGTGTTCCATTGTCAGTGACGAGGATACGGGGAATTCCATATCGGCACATAATGTTTTCCCACAGGAATTGTGCAACCTGCTTAGTTGTGATTTTGGCCAAAGGTTTGGCTTCGATCCACTTGGTGAAATAATCAATGGCTACAATCAGAAACTTCCTTTGTGCTGTGGCCATAGGAAAAGGCCCTAGAATATCCATCCCCCACATAGCAAAGGGAATAGGTGAGTTGATAGAGGTCAGCATCTCGGGGGGTTGTCTGGCGACTGGTGCATGCTTCTGACAGCGATCACACTTCTTTACATATTCTTTGGCATCAGCCATCATTTCTGGCCAATAGAAGCCCAAATGGGTTATCTTATGAGCCAAGGCCCTGCCCCCCAAGTATTGCCCACAAATACCATCATGCACTTCCTCAAGAGCTAAGCGTGCCTCATCGGGCCTGAGACACCTCAAGTAAGGAACCACGAAAGATCTTTTATATAGAATCCCATCTATCAAAGAGTACCTTAGTGCTCGAACAGTTAACTTCCGTGCCTCAATTGCATCGCTTGGCAACCAACCGGTCTGAATGTGAGCCTTGATAGGATCAATCCATGACGTCCCCAAGCCTATGGGAGCCACAAGCTTAACATCTATGCTTCGTGTCTTCAAAACACGGAAGTACACACTTCCTGAACTTTCTTCAATCTCAGATGAAGCAAACTTTGATAGCGCATCTGCTTTAGCATTTTCTTCCCTTGGAATGTGTTCAACATGGCATTCATCAAATTGGGTCATCACAGCCCTTACTAGGCGAACATACTTAGCCATCGTATCATCCCTTGCCTCAAATTCTCCCTTTACCTGGGATATGATCAGCTTCGAGTCTCCACGGACCTTTAAGTTTTTGACTCTAAGTGTCCCAGCTAGACCAAGGCCAGCAATCAGGGCTTCATACTCTGCCTCATTGTTTGTGGTTGGGAAGTCTAGCTTCATAGCATACTCAATTAAGAATCCATCAGGGCTTTGCAAAACCAACCCTGCTCCACTGGAATTTGTTTTTGATGCTCCATCAAAATAGAGAACCCAATATTCTTTATCCTTGTCCCCATTGTCGACTCCCTTGTCTTGAGGTATGGTATCTTCCTGCCCCCCCGACTTCTTGGTTGGGTATGGTACATTCCACCACGAAGTCAGCTAATGTCTGGGCTTTTATGGCCGTACGTGGCTTATACTTGAGATCGAACTCTCCCAACTCTATTGCCCACTTAATCAGTCTCCCACTTGCCTTGGGACTGTGAATGATATTTCTCAGTGGCTGATTTGTTAGCACTTCAATTTGGTGAGCTTGAAAATAAGGACGCAGCTTTCTTGAAGCCATTACCAAGGCTAAAGCGAATTTCTCAATGGCTGAATAATTCAACTCAGCACCATGCAAAATTTTACTGACATAGTATACGGGTTTCTGGACTTTCAGTTCCTCTTTAACCAACACGGCGCTCAAGGCGCTCTCTGAAACAGCCAAGTACAAGAATAAAACTTCATTCAGAACTGGCTTGGCCAACAACGAGGCCTGGCCCATATACTTCTTTAACTCTTCAAATGCCTTCTGATTTTCCTCACTCCATACAAAGTCTTTGATGTTCTTTAGTGACTTGAAAAATGACAAGCATTTGTCTCCTGACTTGGAGATGAATCGTCCTAACGCAGCAACCCTTCCTGTGAGCTTCTGAACATCCTTGACAGTTTTGGGGGGTTCCATGTCCAGGATTGCCTTTATTTTATCGGGGTTTGCCTCAATTCCCCTCTTCGAGACCATCAATCCCAAGAATTTTCCAGATCCTACTCCGAAAGCACACTTCGTCGGATTCAACATCATCTTGTGGTACCTCAGGACCTCAAAAGCTTCCCTTAAATGGGCTATATGATCAGTCTTTACTAGACTCTTGACTAACATGTCATCAACATAGACTTCCATAGTCTTACCAATAAGATCCTTAAAAATTCTATTTACCAACCTTTGATAGGTGGCTCCTGCATTCTTGAGACCAAACGCCATAACAAGATAACAATAAACACCAAAGTCAGTGATAAATGATACCTTTGGAATGTCATCCTTATGCATTTTGATCTGGTTGTATCCGCTAAACCCATCCATGAAACTCAGCATCTCATGTCCAGCGGTGGCATCAATCAAAGTATCAATTCTAGGCAGCGGAAAACAGTCTTTGGGGCATGCATCATTCAGATTGGTGAAGTCTATACACATCCTCCACTTTCCATTAGCCTTCTTTATAATTACAGGGTTTGCTAACCACTCCGAAAATTGAATCTCCTCAATGAAACCAGCCTCTAAGAGCTTTTCCACTTCCTGCTTTATAGCCTCTTGTCTTTCCGGGGCAAAATTTCTTTTCTTTTGTTTCACTGTCTTCCGGCTTGGATCTACGTTTAGCTTGTGAGTAATTAACTCCGGGTCTATGCCTGGCATATCAGCTGCTGACCATGCAAACACATCACTATTTTCTTGCAAAAATTTCATTAACTTCCCTCTAAGGGGCTCCTCTAATGTGGCTCCAACGAAAGTCGTCCTCTCAGGATTCTCGGGGTCTAAAGGAACCGAAACCAATTCTTCTGCTGGCCTTCCTCTATTCTCATCATTTTCTCGAACATCCATATCTTCAATAGGAAGAACCTGCCCCCCGACTCCATCTGCCCTCAAAGAGGCCACATAACAGCTTCTAGCCTTTTTTTGATCTCCTCTCTCTTCTCCAATCCCGTTTCGGGTGGGAAACTTCATGACTGAATGGTAGGAAGAGGGGACTGCCTTGAAGGCATGTATCCCTGTTCTCCCCATGATAGCATTATAAGTTGAACTAGCCTTTACCACCACGAAATCCAGCATCTGCGTTGCTTGCCTTGGCTCCGTACCTATGGTGGTTGGCAATTTGATTATCCCTTCCACAGGACATTCTACTCCAGCAAATCCATATATCGGCATGTCGGTTGGTGTTAACTGGGAGTCGTTATACCCCATCCTTAGAAAGGTGTCGTGGAGCAAGATATCCACAGAAGCACCATTATCCACAAGGACCCTCTTAACCGGGCTATTTCCTATTATTGGTGTTATGACCAGCGGGTCGTCATGGGGAAACTTCACACCCTCTAGGTCGGAATCATCAAAAGCCAATGTTACTTCTGTCCTGGCCCTCTTCGGGGCTTCTCCAACAATATGCATAACCTCTCTAGTATATGCCTTTCTGGAATTTTTGGACAATCCAACAGCAGTTGGACCTCCAAAGATCGTGTTTATCACAGGCCCTCGAGGTCTCGGCCCTCCATAAATGGTGTTTATAACTGGTCCTCTAGGCTGGGGGTTTCGCCCCTGATCGTCTTGGTCCCTCCTACGATCTTCAAAGTTCTTCCTTCCATTATTACTTCTGTCCCCTCCATCTCCAGTATACTTGTTCAATCTTCCTTTTCGAATCAAAAACTCAATTTCATCTTTCAATTGCCTACACTCATCGTTGTCATGGTCAACATCTTTGTGAAACCTGCAATACTTGCCCTTATCTAGCTTGGCGGGATCAGCTTTCAAGGGCTTAGGCCAGCGAATATCTCTGTCTTTCTCAATCTCCATCAAAATCTGACTTCTGGGAGCATTCAGCTTAGCGTATTCAGTGAACTTTTGCCCAGGTCCTCCCTTCTTGGGGGTTGAATCAGGGTTTTGTTCGGTTCTAGGATATTTGTCCTTAGCGATATACTCCAAATCAGTTTTTCGTTTCTTGCCTCCAGTGGGCTCATTACTTACTACGGTCTTCCTCATACTTTCTTCAACCTTGATATACTTTATTGCCCTCTCTTGAAGCTGCAACATGCTCTCAGGGGGTCGTTTGGCCAAAGACATCTTGAAAAACTCATCCCTAGTTCCTTGTTGCAGTGCTATCATGGCTACCTTATCATCAAGGTCTGGGACTTTTAAAGCCTCCTTTGTAAAACGATTCAGGTAATCTCTTAAGGATTCCTTAGCTCCCTGCACAAGACTCATAAGAGATGCTGAACTTTTCTCATAGACTCTTCCACTGATGAATTGCTTAATAAAAGCATGACTTAATTCTCTGAATGATCCAATAGAATTTGGGGGTAGGCGACTGTACCATCTTTGAGCCATACCCGACAGGGTTTGAGGGAAGGCCCGACATTTTATAGCATCATTCACGGGTTGCAGCAGCAGTGCATTAGGGAATGTCCTAACATGATTAGCGGGGTCTCCCGTGCCATCATAGGCTTTGATAGTGGGCATCTTGAATTTTCTTGAGATATGGGCATTCATTATCTCTTCTGTGAAGGGTGGAGTTGGATCATCAGGATCTCCAAGGGGAAGGAGATTGCTTGGATCAGTTCTTGGGACAGCAGCCCTTCTTCTTACCGGACCATCCAGGTCTATGATAGGAGGAGGATTTCTCCCCCTAGGAGGCATGTGGGGTCTGGTGGCTTGGTGAGCCTCCAAATCACGCCTCAGCCTTTGGATTTCAGCCTCATGAGCCCTGATCTTTTCCTGCACTTCTTGGGGATTCGCCCCTGGGGTGCTTTGGGGGCGTTGCCTTCCATCGGCCATTGGCTCTTTTCCAGGACGCCTCCTTCTCGGGGCCACTTCATCATCCGAAGATTCGGAGTCTCTCTCAGTGTATGGACCAGAAAATTCCCGATCCTCAGGGATAGGATCCAAACCTCGTATATAGGGGGGCGACCGCCCTCGTGCTTCGCTTCGCCCAGCATATCCGCTTCCTCCAACCTCAGGGTGAAGGGGCATCCCATAAGGGGGGTTAGTAGTAACAATAGTTGAATATTCATACCCGACGGGTCGAGAATTCACAGGTATATGTATTTGTTGAACTTGAGGATTCGTACCTTGAATCGGGGGAGTTGTCCCTTGTAGCTGGGGTTGAGTTGCCCCTGTCTGGGCTTCCTCCTGAGTAGATGCATAAGTTGAATGGGGAGGAACCTCCACGGTTGATAAAATCACCTGGGTTGTCTCTAATGGTGTTCCTTCCTCTAGAGCTCCAATTGTTCTCCGTGTTCTCGCCATGGTTGTTGTTGTGATTCCCACAGACGGCGCCAAATGTTATGGATAAAAAACCAAGGTTATTACTTGCTGTATTTAATACTAAGATTCGGGAGCTCAAGGCCTTTAATGGCTGCTCTCGTGTTTCGTGACTCAATCTGCCTTTACGAGATGCCTACGTATCTCGGTGAATTAGAGAATCAAGCCAAAAAATGTAGTTCTGATTGGTGGGGGTGAGACCCCTTATATAGATGTTGGGAGTCCTTGAATTGGACTTGGTATAGGAGACTTGGTGGGCAAGTCTCATAATTAGAATGGACTTTGGAGTCCTAGGTAGTAGGAAACTGATTCCTTATCCTTTTAGGTCCCCTTGAGGCTAATCTCCAAGGATTTATATCCTTATCGGGACTCTTTTCAACATCTGATTTGTCCCTTATTAATTAATTACGAATTTAATTAATAATCAGGGCTTTTGGGCCTTTTTTATTCCATCAGGCCGGATCTGGTCCATCAGGCTTAACCTTTCTGGTCTGAGTATCATATATCTTTTTATTGGGCCTAGCAGCCCACAGTTTGTACAATTAATGCAGTATTTAATTATACAAACATAATTTATTTATCCCTATCAAGTGGGTATAGTGGAGGAAAGTAGGGGATGTAGTTAATATAAAAATTATAAAAAATTTACTATTTTTGAAAAATTTTGAATTGTAAACAATTGGAAGGTACATCCCAAAAAGGAAAGTGTAAACAAATGGGAGGGAGAGTGAGTAGCATATATTTGCATTAATAGAGTATAGCCTATATATGAAACCAAAAGTCATCTTCCAAAATCACGATCAAAGGTAGCGCAACGCAGCCCTCGACTATTTGTTCATAACATGGAGTCGCCATCTATTGCAAATTTCGTGTATGAGTGATGAATGTGTGTGTGTTAATTATGTGATTTGTTTTCAATATATTTTTTATTTTTGCAGCAAAAAGGTTTATTCTGAAGCAACTTCAATGGACTCGGATGTAGTTGAAATATCTCCGCCGCAGCAGCGTGTTACTCGGAGTTCAAAGTCCAAAGCTCCGATAATTCATGTGTATGAGTGATGAATGCGTGTGTGCGCTAATTATGTGATTGGCTTTTGATATATTTTGATTGAGTTTTTTTTTTGTTTTTGCAGTAATAAGGTTAATTCTGAAGGAACTTCAATGGACTTGGATGTAGTTGAAATATCTCCGCCGCAGCGTGTTACTCGGAGTTCAAAGTCGAAAGCTCTTAAAATTACTGAGGTGAAATTATTGAACTTCTTTGTTATGTATCTTGTCAAACGCTGATAAATTAATTTAGTCATCTAATACATTGAGCAGAAATTTATAGTACATTGCATTATAATTAGTTTACGACTTGCATGTAATGATAGTTGATCAGTGATATATTGATTAGTCATTATTCATGGGATTTCTCGACTGTAGAAAAGAAGTTTGTTAGGATCGTAAGCCAAAACAAGCTAGAACAAACTAAATTCACTAGTTAATTCAAGTAGTCTTAATTATAAGAGATTACATATATAGGAGTAAGTCCCTTAGCCACAAAGTAAAAAATTTCTAATTAAAGAAAACAAATCCATTTATCATTCTACTCTTATAGTTTAGAATATTCTCTTGATAATTATCTAATATAACTAATACCCGATAGATTACAATCAAATATATTCTTGATTAATTACATAAATTAAATACAAATTATTTTAATTCCTTGTTCCGCTTTATTAAATCCATTAGGAGACTTGATAGGCCACAAATAAATCTTATGTTGATTAGGAAAGTTGAAATATCTTTGCAACGTCTTTCGGTCTCACCCTCCTTTTGTTTCTTAATTGGTCCTATTGCTTAAGTAGCTTAGCTTAAATGGTGAGGGAATAACAATTTAAAGGGTGAGCGGATAATGCTCAAGTATTACTCAAGATTACCAAAGAAAATACGGCAATTATGTAATAATAAACAAGATATATATAAAACTGAGAAAAACCCAAGTTGCATTTGGCACGCCATCATTTAGAATCAAAGCCTGAAAATAACTAATAAGTAGTCGGCTAACATCTTAGTAGAGCATTCTTGACTATCTCATCCTATAAATATATCTCAGATTTACAAGGTATGAATTTGATATGATTGTGTTCTCATAAATAAGAAGGCTGAGAGACGCTAAGCACCACTTTAGAAACCTAAAAGTTCTGTAGTTCACGACTAAATTGAAACAATTTCTTCTCATGACAAAGAAACCTGAATATGTTTTGAATTGGCCTTGTCGACGAAATTAATGCATAGTAGTAATAAGAAAGGAAAAGCTGTCCAGTTAGTATTCCTTTGTTTATCCCCAAATTTTATTATATTTACATTTTTCTGCCTTAATACCAAAGCTAATAACTGTAATCATTTATCCTTTTTACGCCATATGTCTTAATCATATTATTAGTCAAGTTTATAGTAATAAATAATAGATACAGCTCTCCTGTAATGTATATAATTCTATAATTTTATTGTCAAAGTTAAGTAACAATGTCTACTTGGCACAACTAGCATTGATTGTTGAAAACTACATTGATGTGGTGGTCATGATTTGTTATAAATGGACAAGTTTCACTTGTATACATTAATTAGAGCTAGCTATTTTTTTTATATTTTTTCTTGAATAAATAATGGCATAGCCGTAAGCCGATGAAATAATGGTAGTACTATACATATACAAAAGCGTGTTCTTCATAAGTTTATTCCAAAACATGGGTATTATGCAGTTGATGATGGTATATCTTTCTTCTCTTACTAATGAAGTATGTTAATAAATGCTTCTACCAAGTTAAATAATTTTCGAATTTTCTACTAATTCTTCACCTCTTCAATCACAGTTGCATAATTTCTTGACTAAATAAGTAATGCAATTTTGAATATGAAGTACTAATTTTCTCTTAAGAATAAAAAATTACTGATTACTATGCATAACATGTCCCTTGAATCCGACTGATGCAGGTTACAAATCAGGAAATAATTGACGTTGATATGGATGGAAAGCATGGAAATATGAATATTAAAGGGAAGGCTGTTAACAAATATAACGGGAAGGTAGTTGTGTTTTACCTGACTCTACTCTGAAGCACATGTTACTTATTAGTTGTTAAATGGTCAATTTATAACCTGTTCTTCCTCGTCAGAGGGTCGGTGTAATCCAATTAGTTAACTCATTCTTTTGCTTGTCATTTTTAGAGAGCTGCAAGAGTTGATACTATGGTATCTCATAAATTAAGCCTTGCATGAGTGTATGGCGATCTGTCTTCAAAGAAGAGCTCTGCTCCAGGATCACAGAATATAGGTAATTAAAGGTTTCATAATAGATTTCACTTCAAGTAAAAGGGGCTTTTGCAATAGATTACTTCCGACAGACTTTATGCAAGCATTCGATGACAGTCAGATGTACAATGACCGCAGACTTAGGCACTCCAGCTGCGTCATCTTCCAAAAGGCAAAGAAATGCTACAGATTTAGGGACTCCAGCTGCATCATCTTCCAAAAGGGAAAAGAGTGATTCACTAAAACACTTGCATGAAGATGAGATTCTCAAGAATTTGGAACAATTTAAAAAATTCGACATTGTCAAAGACCCTTCTGATCATCATTATGTGAAAAATGGAAACTCAGCCAAGCTGGTAAGGATATTGAAAATATATAAATTTTATCTTAAAACCTCTCCCGTTGCAAAATATATAAATATTTAGTTCAAATTTAGCAAAAAAATAATATTTATGTCAGCCATCAAAGAGTTGGTCAAAGAAAATTCAGGAGGAATGGAAGATTCTAGAGAAGCATTTACCAGGTTATTTTTTCTGGATTTTCACATGCTTTCTTAAATCTTTATAGTAAAAGCATGTTCCTTTAATTTGGACCATTTGATTTACAATTATCATTTGTTGTATGCTTGCTTTTTGCTTGCTTTTTAGATACCATATTTGTTAGGGCCTATGAATCCAGAATGGATCTTTTGAGAGCTGTAATTGTTGGAGCAGCGGGGACTCCCTATCATGAAGGCCTATTCTTCTTTGATGTGTTCTTCCCTGACAATTATCCTAATTCCCCACCGGTATGCTTCTGTTACTTAAATGTAACATAAATTTATTAAGTTGATGATTCTGGCACTATCCTAATCACCATGAAATTTACTTTCTCCAGCAAGTTTACTACCACTCACATGGTCTTGGAATCAATCCAAATTTATACAATAATGGATATGTATACCTGAGTCTTCTTAACACTTGGAATGGTAGCCAGAAAGAGATGTGGATCCCTAAGTCATCAACTATGCTCCAAGTTTTGGTTTCTATACAAGGGCTAATATTGAATGCAAAACCCTACTTCAATGAACCTGGACATGCAGGTCTAAGCGGAACGTCTCGGGGGAAAAGAGCTCGCTAAAGTATAATGAGTCAACTTTTAACTCATCTCTGAAAACTATGGTGTTTACTTTGCGGAAGCAACCAAAGGTAATGATTAGTCTCATTCTTTGAATCCAACTAATACAGCGGTGAATAGTTTCAATCATTTTTGACAGCAGGCACCCATGTAGTTATCAGAGATCTTGTTAGTTGTACTATTACTAGTCTTTTGCTAGAATGAATTTTATTGCCAGTCTTTTGTTAGTTTGGCTTTTAAATGACTCAAATTGTTTCTTGCTTTAGCATTTTGAGGATGTCGTTTCGGGACACTTTTACAAGCATGCTCATGAGATATTGGTGGCTTGTCAAGCATACATGGATGGAGCTCAAGTTGGGTGTATTGTTAGTGGCGGTGTTCAGGATGTTGACGAAGGTGACAAGAGCTGCTCAAAGAATTTCAGGTCAAGTTTGAGTGGGTACATCAAACAGGTTGTAAATGCATTTACTGAAATTGGTGTGGACTGCACAGATATTATTCCACATGCAAAGACAGGAAAGAGGCAAACATAAACCAGGTAAACAAGGAAAGTTATTATGAGTTTATGAGATATCTGCAAGTCAGACACTGTATTTTAGTCAGACACCTTTAAGATTTTTCGACTTACCGTTGATACATTTGAACATTTTAAATGAAAATTGAAGTTCCAATTTTTTGAATGAGTAAGGCCGTTTGGCTTAACTTGAAATTAGTTGCATATCACTTAAAGTGTAATCAATTGATTTTAAGCAAAAATTAATATTTTCTTATTTTCAGTATGTCTGGCTTATTCATGCAGTACATAGATTTTTTTTAATATTACACGATTTTTAATTTAATTTGTATAAAAAATGTCTCGAATGTGTTTTTGTTCTTTGAAAAGAGGAAAAAAACACAACAAAATGACCTGAATTTGTTAGTTGACTTTACCCAAAGATGCTCTAAATTTGTTAGTTCTAAAAAGGTGAGATGATTTAAAAAACATTAGGTTTTTAATTACAAAACTGTCTCAATTTAAAATAATAACAGAAATAAGGATATTAGTTAGGCTTTTTTTCTTATAAAAATATCACATAATTGAATAGTATGTGAAATTTAAGATTACATTATCTATTGATATCTTTAATCTGATTGTATTTTAATTTTTTCATTTGTATTTGCTTTTGCTTGATGAATAACTTAAATAAATATTTATATGTGTTTTAGTTGGGACAAAAATCTTGAACTATAAAAACATGTCAACAAAATATTTATCAAAACACGTATGTTTAATTTATTGACTTTAAATTTTGTATTATATAAATTATGCAGTGGCACTTCCATTATATCATATCGGATACATAATTATCAAATTTAAATAGATTTATGTAGGTTTTTAGAGTATTTCCAACAATCACTCGATATCCTCTCAAAAAAATATTATAAATTATTAAATCCTAATTATTTAAAATATATTTGTTCTTCTCCCACAATCATCTCATCTATACCTCTTAAATTATTGTTTCTTACTAAATGAACTTTTAATTCTTGAACAAAGAAATGTAATGTTATTGCAAAAGTGACGAAATTAGTTATATGTTACTAAACGTGAGGAGATGAGAGAGAATCTTAAGTTTGAACAGGATTTTGGAGCTCCTAAAAATTTCGAGAGGAGTTAGGAGATTGTTGGAGTGATATTTGAACAAATCTTCATGCCTTGTAGTGTAGGTGGGAGCTTATTGGTGATGCTTTTACAGTTTTACTAAGCGTGTAAGTTGTAAAAAGAATTTAGCTTTTAATAACAAAATTTTGTTATGAAATTCTATACTTAGATGGGTGAATAATTGTTGTATTTAACTAGAATCGATTTTAAATCTTACCAAGTATTTATCAAATTATCGATACAGCCTCCTGTTAGATTCAAATATACTGTAAGCGAGCTAACAATCAATATGCAGCGTGGAAAATAAATAACAGCAAATAACACAGTGAGTTTTAGGCAGGTTCGGCCCATGTTCCTAATATTTTACGTCCTGGTCCCTCCCTCTCCAATTTGGTAATAGAAAATATAATCAATCACTGAAATGATGTGATTAAAAGATTAAATAATATATCTCAATTTATCCCATATTTATGATAGCAGTTTGTTGATAATACATGTTTCCTTGAGTGACATGCTCTCTAAACCCTAAACCAAGCTTGTATAACTTTCTTCATCAATCTAACTCCGATCTCTTATTATCTAAACTCAACTACTCAATAACAACAATTACACCTTGAACAATACAATTTAAAATAAAAGATATTAGCCCGCAAGGGTTGGCTCAGTTGGTTAAAGAGGAAATAATTATCCTCTTGGTCATAGGTTCGAATTCCATGGGAGGAGAATTTATGATTATACCACCTGAGTCGGAGCCTGTCGCTTAAATGCGGTTTACCTTGGTTTACGTGGTTCGAATCAGGCTTTCTGCATTCACTTGCAAAATGACACCTCAAGCCACATCTGAAACACTTGAATTTGGATTTATCCACCATGTTTCTATTTGGCTTGGTTGCTCCAAAATTCTTTTTGAATTTGAGCTCGGCAAACCTTCTTGACAAGAAAGCTAGATGTTCATCTATATCTTCCAATTCATCTTGACTAAGATGATCTTCATGCTCAGCTACTAGCCCCTTTCCTTTTCCTTCACAAACCCTAGAGCTTGGTGCAGATTCCACAGCTTCAACCTTCATTTATTTCCCTCTCTCTTACTCAGCTACCAGTGCTTAGATCCTCCCTTCTTCCTTCCTTTCTCTATTTGCTCATCTTGTTCTAACTCAAGTTCATAAGTTTTTAGAATCCCATACAGTCTCTCCAAGGTGAATTCCATGTAATCTTGTGAATTTCTGAGAGAGACAGTCATAAGCTTCCATTCCTTTGGTAGAGATCTAAGGAACTTCAGGTTTGAATCTTTTGTCTGATAGACCCTTCCATGCAGCTTCAGTACATTCAGTAATTTTTGAAATCTACTAAAGATGTCACATAAATATTCACTGTCTTCACAATGAAAGTGCTCATACTGATGGATTAAAAGTTGCATCTTGTTTTCCCTCACTTATTCAGTTCCGTCACATATAATTTGAATTGTATCCCAAATTTCCTTAGCAGTTTTGCAATTGATGACATTGTCAAACATATCTCCATCTAGACCATTTAACATAATATTCATAGCCTTTTTATCTTTATGTACTTGCTCAATGTCTTCATCTGTCCATTTTACTTGTGGCTTTGGAACAGTTTGCTCATTTCCTACAGCACCATCAGCATCTGTAGCAGCTCTTCGAGAAACATGAGGGCCTTTCTCAATGCAATCAACATATCTTTCATCTTGAGAGAAAAGATGCAGGTGCATTTTCACCTTCCAATGGTGATAATTATCTTTATCCAAGAACGGGATCTTTACTCCAACATCCTTCCGGCTCATATTGTTAGTTGCTTTGATCTTTAAACTCTTAATGTGTCAAGAACTTGCTCTGATACCAATTGTCATTCCCAAACAATCTAACAACTAGAATTACAGAAGGGGGAGTTGAATGTAATTCTTGATTTTTTTTTCAATTTTAAGAACTTCTCACAAATAAAATATATCAGTGTTTGAATATGCAAATGTGCGGGATGAAAATATAGATGTATTCAAGCACAAAGTAATTAAATACAAGGATTAAAAACTTTTTGGTGGATTGAACTTACCCACCAGATATATATATATATATATATATTGATGAGAACTCTGTGATGCAAAAATGCACACAGCTGCTTACAAGTATGATACACTTAGAACAGAGAAATTCTTAACAGATACAGATTTTTCTATTTCTTAGTTCTTGTTTGCATGGTTTTCAACTTGCTACTCTTGGTTTATATATTACCAAGTTACATGATAAAAAGACAAACTAATAATACAAAAGTGTCTTAGTCTAATTACATGCTGCTCCATTTCTCTATCCAGCATCTTTGTATTTCTTTAAGTTAGCATGGAAGTGGAAATGCTTCTTTGTTCTCTAAAACCTGTTAATAGGCTGCTACATTTCATTTGCATACAATCAACCCATGTGACTGTCAATCACTATCAACTGCTTTTTGAATTTGATCATCCGTTGAGAGTCTGGTTGATTATCCGTTGAAACTCTAGTTGATCATCCGTTGAAATCTTGTGGAACATCCGTTGAGAGTATCTTCATAGCAGTTAACTCTATTTCACTTATGCAAGATTACAAGGCATCTAATATTTACAATTATCCAACCTATTTTACATATCAATCTAGTAGTCAACATGACTTAGAATATCCTACAACTTCTAGTTCTCCAAGGCATTACAATATGCAGGAATGTGCTACCAAAACTTATTTAAACATAAGCTACTCTTTCAACGGATGACAGAGTACATTATTCGTTAAAAACTACAATTACACTTAATCAAATCTACTAAGGTGTTTTGTAGCATATCATCAAGTCTACAACATATTCCTAACAATCTCTCCCAATTTATGTCTACTAGAATTGTAGGCATAAATTTAGAGGGACTTGATGATAACAAAATACCTTTTTACATAGAGATTATTCAACAGTAGATAAAACTGATAAGTGCTGTAATTTATTGAAAATTGTACAAAAGAAAGTTCATAGAAATCTCACAAGCCATTTTTCAAGGTGCTCCTCTAGTCTGAGCAAATTAATCTTTTCTCCTTGAATGTCTAATCTTCTTTCCCAACCTTTCATTGTTCTCTTCAATCTGGTGTTGGAGTTGTCATAGAATTCAAATTCATCTTCATTTGATTGATCCAGCATCTCCTGCATTTCCTTGACAGTTTTATTGCTTGATATCTTTAGTTGATCATCTAATCTGAAGAATATTCTTATGTTCTTTTTATCATTGAACTCCATTAGCCAATATGGCCTCAAGTGCACTCTATCCCCATTGTAAGGAATAGTTAAGACTCTTGGGAGTGTATCTAGGTCTCTAGCTTTGTCTTATTCTTTCAATCTGGTTGAGTATCTGCTTCTTGGCATCAATATTAAACCAAAGTTTTTCTTGATTGAGGAGAAAATCTTCACTAAGACAGAGAAGCCTTCATTGAGAATTCTATGAAGAGACCAAGTAGACTCCTTTCCACCCTTATATCTGAATACAAGTCTTTCTGGAAGTCTGTTGTGGGCATCAATAGCTCTCACTTCATCCAGCTCATCCAGATAGATTGATATCTGAGAACTCCTTAATGTCACAAATGAATAGTTAATCTCCTTTGTTGACTGTAGGTTTGGGCTTGGGTAAAGTTTTGGATTTGGATGGAATAGATTTGACTGGCTTGCTTGGCATGTTCTTTCTTCTTTTAGAGGAGGTTGGAATTGGGAGATTAAGGTCAGGAATGGGTAGGCTTCCCATTCTATTGGTTCATCCTTTAGAATAATTGGTTCACCATGAAAATTTACTTCAGGATTGACCTTGAATTCAGCTTGCTTCATTGTGGGCAAAGTTGATTAATTTGTAGTAGTAGACTGGGTAGGCTCAGGTTTAGCTTCTTTCTCTTCTTCTTCTTCTTCTTCAAATTCCAGCTTCCTTTTGGCTATTTGCTTTTTATACCCCTTTCCTAGTTTGTGCTTTGGTTTTTCACTCTTCTCAGTTTCAGTTATTGTGGCAGGCTTCTGAATTCCTATTTTGGTAGCAACTTTTTCAGCTTGATTCTTAGCTTCTAAGGCAACCTGCCTTTTCTGATGCTTGAGTCTCAGTTTCTCTTCTTTCTTTGCTTCTACAAATTGTGGATGTCCATCCATCACACAAATTTCTTTTCCATGTCTGTAGACTTTTTCTATCCTTTTCTTTAAAACTGAGTCTTTGGGATCCTTGATGTTTGCAATAGAGTGACCAAGCAATTTCTTTTCATCAGGCTGTGGAGTTGCATAGACTAGGTCCAAAGGATTCTTGGTAGAATGTTTTGATGAATGATTCTTGGGCTTCAAGATCACATTGGCCTTTGAATGTCTTCAAGCAGAGGTTTGACCTTTCTTCATATTCCTCAAGCTCATTTCACTGATAGGGATTTGTCTCAATTGTGTGAAGTGTTTCACAGATTTATCTTGCTTTGCAATTGGACCAAAAACCTTTTCAATCCTTTCATCAATTTTCTTCATTTGTTCATTCAGCCTCAACTCAGCTGCTGCAATATTGATCAAGTCAATGCTATCTAGAACTGGTGGCTTAGAGAAAGTAATTGTTGTAACAATCACTTTGCTGACTTGAATGTGCACATCCTTCTCCCCCTCACTAGCTTGGACAATAGTATCTTTCTCCCCCTTTTTGTTATCATCAAGTAAGGCAGGGGTTGAAGTTTGAGAAGCCACCAATTTCTGAAGAAGGAGTATCTGATGAACTTGGTTGACATGGATCTTGGTGATTGAATGTTCCATTGTTGTCAGCCTAGTGTCCAAAGAATCAATTTTGTTACTTAAGTCATAATCCTTCCTGATTTTCTGGTGAATGTCTCTCATTGTAGCTTCAGGAAGTTTAGACTCCATTATTTCATTGATGTCCTTCTTGACTTGTGCAATCTTTGTCTTGATGTCATCCACATCTTGACTCTGTTTGAGAGATTGAATCTTATGTAGTTGTAGAGATTCAAGATGGGCTTGGAAAAGAATTTTGGTGTTGGCATATATAGTGGCTTGAAGAGATGTTTGAGTTTGATGGAAGTGGAAATGCTTCTTTGTTCTCTAAAACCTGTTAATAGGCTACCACATTCCATTTGCATACAATCAACCCATGTGACTGTCAAGTGACTATCAACTGCTTTTTGAATTTGATCATCCGTTGAAACTCTGTTGGATCATCCGTTGAAACTCTGTTGGATCATCCGTTGAAACTCTAGTTGATCATCTAATTGATCATCCGTTAAAACCTTGTGGAACATCCGGTGAGAATATCTTAATAGCAGTTAATTCTATTTCACTTATGCAAGATTACAAGGAATCTAATATTTACAATTAGCCAACCAATTTTGCATATCAATCTAGTAGTCAACATGACTTAGAATATCCTACAACTTCTGGTTCTTTAAGGCATTACAATATGCAGGAATGTGCTACCAAAACTTATTTAAACATAAGCTACTCTTTCAACGGATGACAGAGTACATTATCCGTTGAAAGCTACAATTACACTTAATCTACTAAGGTGTTTTGGTAGTATATCATCAAGTCTACAATATATTCCTAATAGAAAGTGTTATCATCAAAACTTATAGAGTATCATGTTATACATTATATTTTTAATTTTTAATTTTAGAGATGACATTTCATATTGTAAATGATTATATTTTTTAAAACTTTTTAAAAATACTAATAATAATAATAATTATTATTATTATTATTATTATTAATTTGAATTTAAAATAATAAGAAATGATTATTGTTACTTTATATTAATTGAGAATGAAAATTAATAGCGGCAAATGCGAAATGTGGATTAAAAAAATTCTTTAATATAATTTAGGGAAGCATTACAAATATTTTCGAATGGCATTTTAATCGTGTGCTTATAAATTTATTTTTTGGATAAGCAGACTAATATTCGATAATTCAAAGTACAGGAGAAATCATCAGTTTAAAAACCCAACTAATAAAGGTGCCTCAGAAAAATAATTAAATTCAACTCCACTAATTAAATTTCAATAAAACTTCACACAATACAAGATTCAAAAATAACCTATGTAGACCACACATACAAAATATATGACGCGGAAAATCAATCCTCAACTTACATTAATAATCTAAACAACTATCAATAATACATCAATCATAACACCACAATATAGTTCCAACTGATTCTTAAGTGAAACAAAACTTAAATACCTTATAAACAATACCTAAGTCTACATTTTTTTATCATGAGATCCATTATACATAGTTGAATTGTATCATAATACAACAGACGGGGTAAGGAGTTCTTTTCATTCAAAAATGTTTATCATCTACGTTAGGGATCAGACCTAATTCATGATGATAAGCAAAACACATAGCATAATTATGTAAAGTCATTTTGTAGCATTTAACGGCTAACCATCTTAAGGGATAACCATTGAAAGGGTAACTCATCAACTGATGAGATTTTTGTAACATTTTCTATGAGATTTCCATATTAGTTAGGAATGGTGTTATTCATTCAAAAATTATGTTGACTCAATAGATAATATTGAATAGGGTGGCTAATTGTAATTATGTGATGACATGTAATTATAATTAAGTAAAGTGAGTTATCAACTGCTAAATGAAGCTACAACATCAAAGACTAACCACATCAATCCATCAACGGCTAAACAATCACTTTTCACGTCCAATTAAGGGAATTTGAATAGCATTTGATAGTGACTTTGTAGTGGTCAAATCCTGATTCTGACACAACACGTGGATTGATTGGAATCTCAGCAAAGAAAATGGGAGTCAAGATAAACTTTGCATGTGATCTTGAATTCTGAAGAACAAGAATCATTCTATTTCCATGCATGGAAAACTGAAGGGATAAGGTATATAATTTGTTTAGCTTACCCTTGTTGTAAACTTTATATTGAATAAGGTATATTTGACTCTCAAGATACATTAGAATTATTTTAACATGTCAAATATAAGACTTTTTTATAAATTTAATTCTGTATTAATATTAGATTATCATTTATTCTTTAGTTGTATGCTTGTGAGCTACTAACTTACAAAAATTATATCATAATTCTTCAATAATGCTGAAAAATGTTATAATTTTAAATTTTAGTATATATATTGAAATCTTAATCTAATATTTAAATTATTATAAAGAATTGAGAATTTTTTATAAAATTAAATCGTGTAAGATACATAATAATAATTAATATTTTTAATTTTAAACATTTTAAACCATTCATCTTACATGGTACATAAAGATAATTCAGATTTATAAATGACCCCTTACTATTATATTATCCGGAAAAAAGGTGGATAACAGATTAAAATAGGAGCCTCGGTGTTCACTAAAAATAAACACTCGCAAAAAAACCAAACACAAAAGAAAAAGAAATAAGATAAATACTGACAATCACAATCATGCATATGATAAGATACATCTCAATGACATGTATAATTATAAATTACTAGAAACATTTCGCTCGTCCTTGTTTTTTTGAATCATCCATCATTTTGTATGATGATCGTATATTGCCAAAAATAAATAGGCTAAATCTTATAACGTACTTTTTAATATGATATAATTAGTTGCATCTACGTAAAATGTTTAGATTTAAAAAATTATGATAATATCTTATAAAATTCATTGTGATATCTATCATAAATACACAATTGATGCCTAATAATGTATAATTATGTTCTATAAAATCCATTACAAATATACATTAGCTACGTTCATCTTCATTTCTTTTTCAATATTGATTCATTTTAATATCTATCATTTTGAGTAATTCTACCCGAATGAAGTAAATGATCAACTGTTAATTCTAAATAATCAACATATACTACAGAAGTCTATTTAGCTAAACAATAATTATCAATTGACAACAACTATCATTGAGAAGGCGGTAGAAGTCACATACAGTTTAAAAACTAAGTCTAACAAATTTGACCTAGTAATGCTCAGTCAAAAGACAAAATGGAAAAAGTCTGAATTGGATATGAACAAAATCTGGGAGAATTACAGTTTTGACAAATAAACAAATTAGAGCATGTGAAGCAAAATAATCTATTTTTGTTATTTTTATTTCAACTAAATATAGTTTCAATTTCTAATAAAATTGTTGTACATAACCAAGTGTATTAGTAAGGTAGAATGTGTGCAATATGTTATTCTCAAAAAATCAACTATGGTGATTGATAGAGTGGGGGGTAGAATACAAATCAATTTTTTTTGATATTTTTTATTTAAAATTAAAGCTTATAAACAAAAAGAAGAAAAACACAATAATTAAAAATTTCAGGTGGTTTGTTTTTGAGTTTACCGTTTGAGATATATACTGAAAAAATAATTTGTGTAAATTACATGAGCAATTTCACAGCCACGTTTTCAGTATTTCTCTCAAGATATTTCTATTTAAAAATGAACATTCTAAAAACTATTTCTTGAGAGATACTACTGCTACTACTTTGTTTATATATCACCAAGTTATTATTTTTTCTAGACAAAGCATAACACAATCTTCTAGGTCCAGTAAGATTGCTTCTGCATTATTTTTTGTGAGCCTTGACAAATGAGGATTGACTTTATCTTGACATGTTGCTTTGAATATCCCTCCAATTTTCCATGCATGAAAATGTAATGTTTCTTCTTCTTCTTCTTCTTCTTCTTCTTCAAAATCCAAGTTCACATGCAAACTTTATCTTGGCTTCCACTTTTTTTGTTGAGATTCCAATCAACCCATATGATGTGTAAGAATAAGGATTTGACCACTGTCAGCTCACTATCAACTCACTTTTTTGTTGATGGATTGATGGAGTTAGTCGTTGATGCTGTAGCTTCACTTAGCAGTTGATAACTTATTTCACTTAATCAGAATTACATGGCATTACATATTTAAAATTAGCCAATCTATTCTAAATTATCCATTAAGTCAACATGACTTCTGAATGAATAATAACAACTCTACCTATTATGAAAATCTCGTTGAAAATGTTAAAAAAAAACTCATCAGTTGATGGGATACTGATAGGGATAAATAAATTATGATTGTATAATTAAATACTGCATTAATTGTACAAGCTGTGGGCTGCTAGGCCCAATAAAAAGATATATGATACTCAGACCAGAAAGGTTAAGCCTGATGGACCAGATCAGGCCTGATGGAATAAAAAAGGCCCAAAAGCCCTGATTATTAATTAATTTCGTAATTGATTAATAAGGGACAAATCAGATGTTGAAAAGAGTCCCGATAAGGATATAAATCCTTGGAGATTAGCCTCAAAGGGACCTAAAAGGATAAGGAATCAGTTTCCTACTATCTAGGACTTCAAAGTCCATTCTAATTATGAGACTTGCCCACCAAGTCTCCTATACCAAGTCCAATTCAAGGACTCCCAACATCTATATAAGGGGTCTCACCCCCACCAATCAGAACTACGTTTTTTGGCTTGATTCTCTAATTCACAGAGATACGTAGGCATCTCGTAAAGGCAGAATTAAGCTACGAAACACGAGAGCAGCCATTAAAGGCCTTGAGCTCCCGAATCTTAGTATTAAATACAGCAAGTAATAACCTTAGTTTTTTATCTACAACATTTGGCGCCGTCTGTGGGAAACTTCAACAACAACCATGGCGAGAACACGGAGAACAATTGGAGCTCTAGAGGAAGGAACACCTTCAGAGACAACCCAGGTGATTTCATCAACCGTGGAGGTTCCTCCCCATTCAACTTATGCATCTACTCAGGGGGAAGCCCAGATAGGGGCAACTCAACCTCAGCCACAAGGGACAACTCCCCCGACTATTCAAGGTACGAATCCTCAAGTTCAACAAGTACATATACCTGTGAATTCTCGACCCGTCGGGTATGAATATTCAACTGTTGTTACTACTAACCCCCCTTATGGGATGCCCTTTCGCCCTGAGGTTGGAGGAAGCGGATATGCTGGGCGAGGCGAAGCACGAGGGCAGTCACCCCCCTATATACGAGGTTTGGGTCCTATTCCTGAGGATCGGGAATTTTCTGGTCCTTATACTGAAAGAGACTCCGAATCTTCGGATGATGACGTGGCCCCGAGAAGGAGGCGTCCTGGAAAAGAGCCAATGGCCGATGAAAGGCAACGCCCCCAAAGCACCCCAGGGGCGAATCCCCAAGAAGTGCAGGAAAGGATCAGGGCTCATGAGGCTGAAATCCAAAGGCTGAGGCGTGATTTGGAGGCTCACCAGGCCACCAGACCCCAGATACCTCCTAGGGGGAGAAATCCTCCTCCTGTCATAGACCTGGATGGTCCGGTAAGAAGAAGGGCTGTTGTCCCAAGAACCGATCCAAGCAATCTCCTTCCCCTTGGAGATCCTGATGATCCAACTCCACCCTTCACAGAAGAGATAATGAATGCCCATATCTCAAGGAAATTCAAGATGCCCACTATCAAAGCCTATGATGGCACGGGAGACCCCGCAAATCATGTTAGGACATTCTCTAATGCACT
This sequence comes from Apium graveolens, assembly GCF_009905375.1. Taxonomy (NCBI): domain Eukaryota; kingdom Viridiplantae; phylum Streptophyta; class Magnoliopsida; order Apiales; family Apiaceae; genus Apium; species Apium graveolens. Next base: position 2,363,032 of record NC_133657.1, read on the forward strand.
GCTGCTGCAACCCGTGAATGATTCTATAAAGTGTCGGGCCTTCCCTCAAACCCTGTCGGGTATGGCTCAAAGATGGTACAGTCGCCTGCCCCCAAATTCTATTGGATCGTTCAGAGAATTAAGTCAGGCTTTTATTAAACAATTCATCAGTGGAAGAGTCCATGAGAAAAGTTCAGCATCCCTTATGAGTCTTGTGCAGGGAGCTAAGGAATCCTTGAGAGATTACCTGAATCGTTTTACAAAGGAGGCTTTAAAAGTCCCGGACCTTAATGATAAGGTAGCCATGATAGCACTACAACAAGGAACCAGGGATGAGTTTTTCAAGATGTCCTTGGCCAAACGTCCCCCTGAAAACATGTTACAACTCCAAGAGAGGGCAGGGAAGTATATCAAGGTGGAAGAAAGCATGAGGAAGACCGTAGTAAGTAATGAGCCCACTGGAGGCAAGAAGCGAAAAACTGATTTAGAATATATTGCAAAGGACAAATATCCTAGAACCGAACAAAACCCTGATTCAACCCCCAAGAAGGGAGGACCTGGGCAAAAGTTCACTGAATACGCTAAGCTTAATGCTCCTAGAAGTCAGATTTTGATGGAGATTGAGAAAGACAGAGATGTTCGCTGGCCTAAGCCCTTGAAGGCCGATCCCGCCAAGCTAGATAAGAGCAAGTATTACAGGTTTCACAAAGATGTTGGCCATGACACCGACGAGTGTAGGCAATTGAAAGATGAAATTGAGTTCCTCATTCGAAAAGGAAGATTGAACAAATACACTGGAGAAGGAGGGGATAGGAATAATAATGGAAGGAAGAACTTTGAAGATCGTAGGAGGGACCAAGACGATCAGGGGCGAAACCCCCAGCCTAGAGGACCAGTTATAAACACCATTTATGGAGGGCCGAGACCTCGAGGGCCTGTGATAAACACGATCTTTGGAGGTCCAACTGCTGCTGGATTGTCCAAAAATTCCAGAAAGGCATATACTAGAGAGGTTATGCATATTGTTGGAGAAGCCCCGAAGAGGGCCAGGACAGAAGTAACATTGGCTTTTGATGATTCCGACCTAGAGGGTGTAAAGTTTCCCCATGACGACCCGTTGGTCATAACACCAATAATAGGAAATAGCCCGGTTAAGAGGGTCCTTGTGGATAATGGTGCTTCTGTGGATATCTTGCTCCACGACACCTTTCTAAGGATGGGGTATAACGACTCCCAGTTGACACCAACCGACATGCCGATATATGGATTTGCTGGAGTAGAATGTCCTGTGGAAGGGATAATCAAATTGCCAACCACCATAGGTACGGAGCCAAGGCAAGCAACGCAGATGCTGGATTTCGTGGTGGTAAAGGCTAGTTCAACTTATAATGCTATCATGGGGAGAACAAGGATACATGCCTTCAAGGCAGTCCCCTCTTCCTACCATTCAGTCATGAAGTTTCCCACCCGAAACGGGATTGGAGAAGAGAGAGGAGATCAAAAAATGGCTAGAAGTTGTTATGTGGCCTCTTTGAGGGCAATAGAGTTGGGAGAGTTCGATCTCAAGTATAAGCCACGTATGGCCATAAAAGCCCAGGCACTAGCTGACTTCGTGGTGGAATGTACCATACCCAACCAAGAAGTCGGGGGGCAGGAAGATACCATACCTCAAGACAAGGGAGTCGACAATGGGGACAGGGAGAAGAATGATAAGGAGAAAGAATATTGGGTTCTCTATTTTGATGGAGCATCAAAAACAAATTCCAGTGGAGCAGGGTTGGTTTTGCAAAGCCCTGATGGGTTCTTAATTGAGTATGCTATGAAGCTAGATTTTCCAACCACAAACAATGAGGCAGAGTATGAAGCCCTAATAGCTGGCCTTGGTCTAGCTGGGACACTTAGAGTCAAAAACTTAAAGGTCCGTGGAGACTCGAAGCTGATCATATCCCAGGTAAAGGGAGAATTCGAGGCAAGGGATGATACGATGGCTAAGTATGTCCGCCTAGTAAGGGCTGTGATGACCCAATTTAATGAGTGCCATGTTGAACACATTCCAAGGGAAGAAAATGTTAAGGCAGATGCGCTATCAAAGTTCGCTTCGTCTGAGATTGAAGAAAGTTCAGGAAGTGTGTACTTCCGTGTTTTGAAGACACGAAGCATAGATGTTAAGCTGGTGGCTCCCATAGGCTTGGGGACGTCATGGATTGATCCCATCAAGGCTCACATTCAGACCGGTTGGTTGCCAAGTGATGCAACTGAAGCACGGAAGTTAACTGTTCGGGCACTAAGGTACTCTTTGATAGATGGGATTCTTTACAAAAGATCTTTCGTGGTTCCCTACTTGAGGTGTCTCAGGCCCGATGAGGCACACTTGGCTCTTGAAGAAGTGCATGAAGGTATTTGTGGACAACACTTGGGGGGCAGGGCCTTGGCTCATAAGATAACTCGTTTAGGCTTCTATTGGCCAGAAATGATGGCTGATGCCAAAGAATATGTGAAGAAGTGTGATCGCTGTCAGAAGCATGCACCAGTTGTTAGACTACCCCCCGAGATGCTGACCTCTATCAACTCCCCAATCCCCTTTGCTATGTGGGGGATGGATATTCTAGGGCCTTTCCCTATGGCCACAGCACAAAGGAAGTTTCTGATTGTAGCCATTGATTATTTCACTAAGTGGATTGAAGCCAAGCCCTTGGCCAAAGTCACAACTAAACAGGTTGCACAATTCCTGTGGGAAAACATTATGTGCTGATATGGAATTCCCCGTATCCTCGTCACTGACAATGGAACACAATTCAACAACGAGGAATTCAAGAAGTATTGTGAAGAAAATGAAATTGAGTTACGGTTCACCTCTGTGGCTCACCCACAAGCTAATGGGCAAGCAGAAGTAGCAAATCGAATAATCCTGGATGGATTAAAGAAAAGGATCGAGAAGTCAAGAAATAATTGGGTGGATGAGATACTTCCCATATTATGGGCCTATAGGACTACCTGTAGAGTTACGACAGGAGCAACTCCCTTCATGTTGGCGTATGGGGCAGAAGCAGTAGTTCCAGTAGAGATATCACATTCCTCTCCAAGGATTCAGGCTTTCAATGCAGAAGAAAATGAGGAAGGGCAGAGGTTAGCCCTGGATCTGATCGATGAAGTGCGAGATACGGCACATGCAAAGGTAGTAGAATATCAGAAAAAGGCTTCATTCTACTACAACCTAAGGGTTAAAGAAAGGTTTTTTTAAATAATGCGATCTAGTCTTGAGAAAAATAGAGGCTTCTGGTGTCGGACAGAAAGGAAAGCTAGCCCCAAATTGGGAAGGGCCGTACAGAGTCAAGAGCGTTCAGGGTAGAGGAACCTACAAGCTGGAAACTATGGATGGTTTTGAAGTCCCGAGGACCTGGCACGCACAAAACCTGAAGGTTTACTACGTGTAAGATAGGCGAAGTACGATTCTCACTTGTCATTATGACAAGTAGGTTTAAAAGCACCTTGAAGCTTTGCTTGCGTAGGATTTTATATTCTAGTAGAATTTACTTTGTCTAGTTATTATTAATTAGGGTCGAACCCATGCTATGTAAGGTTTTGAAAAACCAGACTTCATATTAAAGAGTTTGAAATTATTTCAATCTAAGGATGTTTGAGATTCAAATGCATATTAAGATTGTAAACTCAAAGATAGAAAGAGGCAAGAAAAGCAACATATAGAATACAAGCCCCGAAGGGTAATAAGTTCTGAATACGATTAAGTCAATACATAGAAAGCCACAATGGGCCAAACAAGAAAAACAAAATACTCAAAGATCCTTGAAGAAGTCATCATCGATATTTCCTTCATTGGCAGCAGAAGAAGGAACTGGAACAGGATCAGCACCTCGAGGAGAAACAGCTTCGGCCTTAGCAGAAGAAGCAAGAATAGGAGAAAGAGGGATATCATCAAGAAGAGGTTCTTTCCCAGGAATATCAGGGACTGGATAGGCATTGAGAGTCACCTCCGGAATCTTCTTCCCAATCTCCTCTACTATCTGCTCCCAACAGCTAGAAAAGGTCTCCGAGAAGTTAGCATCGTACTCAGCATTTAGGACATCCTGAAAGTCCTGAGATGCCTTATACTCAGCTATCACCTCAGCTCGGGCCCTTTGAGCATCCAGCTCCAGCTTACGAACTTTCTCCTTCTCGTCCGCCAGCTCCTTCTCTACCTCACGGAAACGAGTGAAGTTGGCCTCGGAAGCCTTGAGGTACCTATCCCTGTCCCTCTCAGCAATAGTTAGGCTGGTCCTCACATCCTTCAAGTTGTGAAGGGCAGCCCGGAGATAGGTATTCATCTGCATGAACATATCAAAGTACAGTAAGTAATAATAAAAAAAAACAGTTAAAAAAGGAAGAGGCTTACAGAAGCCACGGCCTGAGCACCCAGACGTTCAATCTGTAGGTCATCAGAAGACTCGACGATCTCAGCCCTGTCACGAGGCGTGATCACACTCTGAGACCAAATGGCGGCAGCCTCGGAACTCCCTACCACCGTGTCCCTCCTCTGAAGGCCCCAAGTGACGGTGAAGGGAGAGTTATCTTCATCAAGGCTAGGAGGCCTCTGGGATAAAAAAGTAGGGACGGCCTCCTGAACCGTGACTGAAGGGCCGTCACCAATCCTAACCCGCTTGTCGCGGTGGCTCTCAACAGCAGAGCCCTTGGCGGCACGGGCCTCCCGCTTCTTGAAGATCGTGTCCAAAGCGGCCCTAGCTGCAGACAAATACAAGCACGTAAGAAAAAGGACAAATAGAGAATGGAGGAAATGGAACAAAAAGGGGAAAGAAATACCCTCGGGACCAAGGTCACTTAGACCTAAACCTTGCAAATTACCCTCTGAAAGGATGAGAGCGCAATGGTGCAAGTTATCAGCAGTAATGGCCTTGATGGCCGCATCCTCATCTATCCCCAATTTTAGGTCTCTTAAAGACCCGTCTATACTTTTTGAGAAGTTGGGCCTGAAAAAATGGTCCCAACCCTCCTCGGAATCCAGAAATATATAAAACCACTCACTCTTCCATGTTGGATACGAGTCGGGATTGGTGCCAGAAATAAAGCAGGAACGAGCCAAGAATCTATGAACTATTTTGACCCATCCTTGGTCCTCAGAAGCATTTACAAATTTAAATAAATAACGAAAGACACAAACATTTGGCTCAAAACCGTGTTTACGAGATTGGGCCATATAACAGTGAATAAAACGCCAAGAGTTGGGTGTGAGTTGGGTCGGACAGACTCGGGCCTCAGCCAAAAGGCGAAAAACAAAAGGATGAGGAGGTAGGCGAAAACCAGCATAGAAGGTTTCCTTATAGACCCGAATGGCCCCAGGTTTTGGGTAGCAGGCCCTATCATTTGGACCTGGAGCCTCGGCCCTATAAGGGTGAGAAATGCCAAAAAGGCGGGCTATGGTACCTACTTGATCTGGACCAAATCTAGAAGGATAATTATATGCATCTAAGTGTAACATATTAGGAAAGGCTTGCCCAAATTCGGTTAAAAGATCCCTAAGAGAAATAACTGAGGAATGTACCCTAGAGGGACGGGCAACAGCTTGGGGGACATGGGAGTGAGATGAATCGGAATCCGCCATGAATGAAGACAAAAACCCAGGAAGCTCTTGAAAGTAAGTAAAGAAGATAAAGATTCAAACAAAATCTTCAAAATAAGCCCAGAAAGCGGCGGAGTAGAAAGCCGGAAATCGCTTGGAGGTGGCGATTCTTGAGAGACTAATTGCAGAGTTGAAATTTAGAAATTTTTGTGAAAGTGAAGTGTGAGAAATGAACTCACACTCCACCTCTTATATAGAGGAGCTCAAAGATGCACAAACGGGCCTGGGCCTAAGAAAAAGGCGGGAAGCCCATAAGATTTGAATTTTGAAAAGATTTAAAATCAAAGTTCATTGAATGAATCAAGGCTCGAACAGCCCCAACAACGCTCAGGATGCATCATCCCTAGACGTTGTTAGAAGTGTGGCTCCTAGGCGTGGTACAACAACGCCCAGGAAGCATTTGTCCCCAACAACGCTCAGGATGCATCGTCCCTAGACGTTGTTAGAAGTGTGGCTCCTAGGCGTGGTACAACAACGCCCAAGAAGCATTTGTCCCCAACAACGCTCAGGATGCATCGTCCCTAGACGTTGTTAGAAGTGTGGCTCCTAGGCGTGGTACAACAACGCCCAGGAAGCATTTGTCCCCAACAACGCACAGGACGCAAGTTTCCTAGACGTTGTTAGAAAACTGTCTCCTAGGCGTGGGTGCACAACGCCCAGGAAGCATCAGCCTCCAACAACGCCCAGGACGCAAGTTTCCTAGATGTTGTTAAGAAACCGTCTCCTAGGCGTGGATCAACAACGCCCAGGAAGCATCAGCCTCCAACAACGCCCAGGACGCAAGTTTCCTAGACGTTGTTAGGAAACCGTCTCCTAGGCGTGGATCAACAACGCCCAGGAAGCATCAGCCTCCAACAACGCCCAGGACGCAAGTTTCCTAGACGTTGTTAGGAAACTGTCTCCTAGGCGTGGATCAACAAAGCCTAGGATGTATTGAGCAGCAAAAGTTCTGTTTTTCTGATCATTTAATTAGAAAAATAAGAAAATTCCTTAAATATTTTCTGAAAAATGTTAATATTTTCAGAAATAAGGAATAAATCCAGAAAAGGATCCCAGAAATTAGGAATAAATCCAGAAAAATTAAAGGATAAATCCCAGAAATTAGGGAAAAAATCCAGAAATTCCTTAAATATTTTCAGAGAATAGGGAAAAATCCCAGAAAATTAGGGAAAATCCCAGAAAATTAGGGAAAAATCCAGAAGATAAGGAAAGAATCCTGAAAATAAGGGAAAAATTCCTGGAAATTAAGATAATTCCTGAATAAAAGGAAAAATTCATTGTAAATGTGTAGGTCGCTCCACACTTTACGGAAAAATGAAACCCTGTAAGGGAACGAACAGACTTAACTTCTGCGAAACCTAATCGATGTTTCCCAAAAGTTGGGGGGCAAATGATAGGGATAAATAAATTATGATTGTATAATTAAATACTGCATTAATTGTACAAGCTGTGGGCTGCTAGGCCCAATAAAAAGATATATGATACTCAGACCAGAAAGGTTAAGCCTGATGGACCAGATCAGGCCTGATGGAATAAAAAAGGCCCAAAAGCCCTGATTATTAATTAATTTCGTAATTGATTAATAAGGGACAAATCAGATGTTGAAAAGAGTCCCGATAAGGATATAAATCCTTGGAGATTAGCCTCAAAGGGACCTAAAAGGATAAGGAATCAGTTTCCTACTATCTAGGACTTCAAAGTCCATTCTAATTATGAGACTTGCCCACCAAGTCTCCTATACCAAGTCCAATTCAAGGACTCCCAACATCTATATAAGGGGTCTCACCCCCACCAATCAGAACTACGTTTTTTGGCTTGATTCTCTAATTCACAGAGATACGTAGGCATCTCGTAAAGGCAGAATTAAGCTACGAAACACGAAAGCAGCCATTAAAGGCCTTGAGCTCCCGAATCTTAGTATTAAATACAGCAAGTAATAACCTTAGTTTTTTATCTACAACAGATACCCTTTCAACGGCTATATTTTAGGATGGTTAGTCGTTGAAGGCTACAAAATAACTTAATATATTGATGTGCAGTTAGCCGTTGATGTTGTAGCTTCACTTAGCAGTTGATAACTTATTTCACTTAATCAGAATTACATGGCATTACATATTTAAAATTAGCCAATCTATTCTAAATTATCCATTAAGTCAACATGACTTCTGAATGAATAATAACAACTCTACCTATTATGAAAATCTCGTAGAAAATGTTAAAAAAAACCTCATCAGTTGATGGGATACCCTTTCAACGACTATATCTTAGGATGGTTAGTCGTTGAAGGCTACAAAATAACTTAATATATTGATGATATATCTTTTTCTTATCATCATGAATTAGGCATGATTCCTAACTAAACAATTGTGGTTTTCCTCCCTAGTTCAGTTATCAATATTAGGTTAAGTTAAAAAGCATAAACACTATTAAAGTTAGTATTTGTCTTTTAAACACAGATTCTTTAAAAAAACATTTATAAAATTTCACATGTAGTAATCAGACAAGTACCTAAAATTTTAAATAGGGGTACTTAATTTTATTTTTAGTTTAAAGTTTGAAAATTTGTATAGTTTGTATACAACCCCTACACACTGCTGTGTTAAATTCATTGTTGTTAATCGAGAACTCTGTAAATTTCTTCGAATGTTAATCGAAGTTCGAAGTCCAAAACCTTTAAAATGATGGAGGTAAATTCTTGATACTTGTTTTCACTAGAAACTATTTTATTTCGTATTAAGATTAATATTGAATTATAATGGGCATTGAACAAATAATAAAAAGATTATTATAGTAAAAAATTTAACAACTTGTATGCAGATTCATATTAGGGAAAAAAATAATGATAAATTCATCGTGAATTTCATCATAAATACACATTGATTACCTCTGAATCCATAATAATAGTTTATAAGATACATCAAATACATATTGTTACATGCATCTTCATTTCTTTTTCAATATATAATATTTTTAATATCACAATATATAAGCAAAAAATTAATTTTGTTTTTCTTATTAATTTGATAATCAAAACTGCTAACCCAATAACATTATAATAACTATAAAATTTATGAGAAAATGATGTTGTTGATATTACGGTTAAAGTATTCTTTATTTTAAAGTAATCCTAATAAAAATTAACAATACTCTGAAACTTATCATTTCATTAATTATTTTTTATCAACTTTCCTTATAACTCTTGTTTTTAAGTGATATTTCGTAATTATTAATTATGATCGTAAAACATATCCTTGTAACTCTTGTTTTTTGTGGCAACCACCCTCTCAGAATATTAAAAAAAGTTTAACACTGATGCTATTATATTAGAGGGTGGATTGGTAGACCTTGGTGTTATTTGAAGAGAGAGTATTGATCAAGTGGTGTTAGCGGTTGTACCAAATTACAAAAATAAAATTGGGGAGCAAAACTGGCAGAAATGGCAGCTACAAGATTTGGTCTGATTGTTGCGGAGAGATTAGGGTAACATCACATACAGATGGAATGTGATGCGCTTGAGGTTGTGAAACTTTTCAATAATGGTAGGTGTGGGCATGCTCCAACATATTTATTAGTTGAAGATTTGCAAGTTTTTAGCTCCAAATTTAGTGTTTTTTCACACATGTAAAGAGAAGAGGTAATCCAGTTGCTCACTCAATGATTAGATGTCCGCTATTGATGAGTTATGAATGTATCTATGTCGATTTTGTGAAATATGATTTAGTTAATAAATATATTTTTTGATCTAAAAAAGGTGATGTTTAATAACTCACTATAATGCAGTACTTTTTCATAACCATTGGTCTAAAATTTTAAACTTAAATGTTTAAGTATTGAGTAAAAGATAAACATTCATAGAGAATAAATTCAGAATTGTACGCAAAAAAAGAAGAAGCAAGACACTAAAGTTCCCAACATTAGCATGGGACTTATCACACTAACAAATATAATCATAAGTTGTCTAAAATATTTCACATCCTCCCTCATCCAAGGTTCAATTATTTGATTATCCTATTTTTAAGACATCAAATTCGATGTTTTGAAACAAACAACATTGTATTTTCATAATTAATTAAAACATGATGGTTATATGTTACATTAAAATAAGAATGCTAATTTTTTATAACGTCCCTACTTATATAATCTATGTAGTTACATCTAGGTGAGATATTTAGATTAAGAAAAATAATACGATAATATTTTATAAAATCCATCACAAATGCGTATTAGACCTGCATCTTCATTTCTTCTGTAATCCACATTAGATACTGCATCTTCAATTCCTTTTTAACTTACCAGATAAATTATAATTTGTGATAATATTTTTTTTAAATCCTGATAATGTCCAAGTCTTCAATATCGAAGGATGGAACCATTGAAAATGATATTTTTGTAATTAAATGAAATATGATGGCCAGACATATAATACGTAAATGTAAGTACGCTAATTTTTGTAACGTCTTAAATCTAGACGAAATATGTAGGTTAAGAGAAAAAACTACAACAATATTTTATAAAATCCAGATAGATACCAAAAAGTCTATGATAGTATTTTATAATATCCATCATAAATGCACAATTAAATACATGCATCTTCATTTCTTTTATAATATTGATCAATTCTCATATCAATAATAATAAATTTAAAGCAATATGCTCTAAATAATTCTATTAGCTCTAATCAGATATAATACCAAATTTATCGCCGAAAGATGAACTCTTCATCTTCGATCCCAAATGATCCATCAAATAATTCCAAGTACGTTTTATCTCGAATTCTATGCATATTTTGATTGTGTAAAGGATATCTTTTTTATGAGGGATATCTATGAAATATATTAACATGTGTGTTATAGTGTGTTTGATTTTGTTCGATTAATTTTTTTTGTAGGAAAAGAGTTTTATCTGAGGAAAGTTCAGATGATGTCATAGAAATTTCTTCTAGTGCTTATAAGAATTTGAAGTCCAAAATTCTTAAAAAGAAGGAGGTAAATTCTTTGATACTTTTTGTTAATCATGAAATTAATTATTATATTGTGTATATATTTTCAATTAGAATGTTATTCACTTTCATGAACATATATGCGCATATATATATATATATATAACTTTGCTTAAATGAGAATTTCTTAAAATGAGAACAGTGAGAACCGGTGATTTTCGTAGACAAATTTGGTGATTTTATGAAATTTAAAATTTTTGGTTTGCAGAAAGACACCAATTTACCCAATTCAAAATTTCAACTTTTCAAAAAATCACCAATTTCAACTACATAACTCACAAGTTCTCACGATTCTCATTTTAAGACGTTATTATTAGAGCGCGACCCCATATATATATATATATATAGGGTTACTCCAATAGAAACCAATTTAGAATAGAAACTAGAAACCAAATAATTTTTTTAAAAAAAAACTAATTCGAAATATAACACATATGGTATGCAAATCGATCGTTGAGAGATGTAAAAAAATTTAGTGAAATCAGATTTTTAAAAAAACTTACTGTTTCACGGGAAAAATCAAATTAAAAACAGAGGGGAAAAGCTGAAATTGGGTGTGGAAGGGTGTAGAGTAGTTGGGTGGGGTGATTAAGGGGGGCCTATTAGATTAGGTAGATCTAATGTCATTGAATATTTGCTATATTTAGGCGATAAATCACTATTTACACTTAACAAAATCACTAAATTGGAATCAACTCCCTAAATTTTACTGATTCTCGTAAGTATAATTAGTGATTTATCGCAGGAATATAGCACATATGGTATGCATGTTGATTGTTTAAGGATGTACAAAAATATAGTGAAGTCATATTTTATAAAAAAACTCGTTGAATGACAGAAAAATTAATTTAAAAATGGAGCAAATTAGGTGTGGTTGTGTGTGAGAATGTGCATTTAAGTTAGGAAAATGTTAGGAGTACCAAATTGATTGCCAAAAAAGTTACAAAATACCAAATGTCAAATTTTTATTGGCTAGATTAAAATGGACCCCTTGCATCTACATCAAAAATATCAATTAAATTATTTTAAAGTGACACATCATAACACATCATTTTATAACAATGTTTTATACCATTTTTTGTGTTTTTAGCATTATTCTTTAAGTTATGTGTGAAGTTATGTATTTAAAATTCATGTGGGTTTCGGCTTGTTTCAAATATTTATTTAAGGTTGTTTATATTTGTATAGCCCCGATATACAATTACCTACATTCGTAATATAAAATTGTTTAAAATTTTACAACAAAGAATTAAGATTAAGAATTTTTATTGGTTACATTTTTTTAGACTTAATAGAATAAATAGTTAACTTGTGACCATTAAAATATCTATTATCTAATCACCTGGTTTTCTTTTTTGAAAACTCATGTAATTAACATGATTTTGACGCTTGAAAAATCACGAATTTTATTGCTAGTAAAGTTTAAAATTGTCGATCAAATTAGGAGGACCGGGGACCTCAACCTTCGGAGAGAGGAGTATGCAAAACTGATTAAAAACGATGAGTGTTCGAGGAGGGGGAGTATACAAAACTGATTAAAAACGGTGCATATTTGTGCATGGCGCGAAATTTATTAGACATAAATTATACTTATAACTAGAATGTTTTTAAATAAACACGCATTATCACAATATGTGTCTCGTAACAATTCATGAACTTAAACGAATCTGCCCTTATTTTTACTCTGTAAATGGAATTACTAAGAACCGAATTTACTGCAGGTCGCAAATCAGGAAATAGTTGTCATTGATCCGGATGATGAAGCTGATAATCAAACTGTGCAAAATATAAGTAGTCTTGCGACCACAAAGACATCAATTCCACCACTAGAACCCAGCCATGGTAGTGGCATGCCATATCCATTTTGGTCTGCTGCTGATGCTCAAAGTATGAGCATGGGGGTCTTCTATAATGGAGCTACTTCTTCTGGGGGCACTAGTCTATTCTCACATCTTCCTTGTAATTATTTCCCATCAGGTTCTCGTGTGCATGATGCTTCTAAAGCCTTATCTGTCGATGAACACGGGTCCAGGGACCTCAACCTTCACTCGACTGGGGTGAGTATTCGGAGGAGGGGGGAAGTATGCAAAATTGATTTAAAGCGGTGCAAATATATGCATGGCCCGAAATTTATTAAACATAAATTGTACTTATAATTGGAATGTTTTTAAATAAACACGCATTCTCACAATATGTGACTCGTAAAAATTCATGAAGTTAAATGAATCTATGCGTATTTTTACTATGCAGATGGAATTACTAAGAACCGAATTTACTGCAGGTTGCAAATCAGGAAATAATTGTCATTGATTCGGATGATGATCAGTCTGAAAATCCACCACTTGAATCCAGCCATGGTAGTGGCATACCACATTCATTTGCTAATGCTCCAAGTATGAGCATGGGGGTCTTCTATGATAAAGCTACTTCTTCTGGGGGCACTAGTCAATTCTCACATATCCCTTGTAATGATTTCCCGTCAGGTTCTGGTGTGCATAATGCTTCTAAAGCGTTATCTGTCGATGAGTCCAATGCTGACAGCAGTGAGATTCTCAAGAAACTGGAACTATTTAAGAAATTTGATATTGTTCAAGACCCTTCGGATCATCATTACGTGAGTAATGGAACTTCAGCAAACAAGGTAAAGGTGTTGAGAGTTACTTAATTATCATTTTATATAAAAAAGTTTCATTTCAATATATCTATTCTAATCACAGCCATCAAAGAACTGGTCAAAAAGAATTCAAGAGGAATGGAAGATCCTGGAGAAGGACTTACCTGGTTAGTTTTTATGAATTTCAAATGTCTTTCTTATACCTTTCTAATAGAAGCATGTACATTTGATATGGAATGGACCATTTTGATTTACAAATATATTTGGCTCCGTGCTTGCCTTTTAGATACCATACTCGTGAGGGCATACGAGCCTAGAATGGATCTTCTGAGAGCTGTGATTGTTGGACTAGAGGGGACTCCTTATCACGATGGCCTGTTCTTCTTTGATGTGTACTTCCCTGATCATTATCCTTATGTGCCACCGGTATGCATTTGTTACTTGTATCACCTACACGTAAATTTATAAGTAGATTCTGCTTGCATTGGCCTGATCACCAAGAAACTACTTTTTTCCAGCAAGTTTACTATCACTCAGGAGGTCATAAGGTCAACCCGAATCTGTCCCCTACTGGAGAATTACGCTTCACTCTTCTTAACACTTGGCAGGGAAGGCCTGAGGAGATGTGGATACCGAATAAGTCAACTATGCTTCAAGTTCTTGTTTCCATACAAGGACTAATCCTGAATGCAAAACCCTACTTTAACGAAGGTGGATTACAGTCTTTGAGCGGTAAACCAGTATGGGAATGGTTCTCGCATGGATACAACGGGGAGACTTTCATAAAATCTTTGCAAACAATGTTGTTTATTTTGCAGAACCAACCGATGGTATGAAACGAGAATCTCATCTTTATCCCTTGGAAAATACATCATATAGTTGCAAATAATTTCATTTTAACACAACTTAATTCATTCTTGTTGTAGCATTTTGAGGATTTCGTGGTAGGGCACTTCTTCAAACGCGCTACAGATATTCTAGTGGCTTGTAAAGCATACACAGAAGGAGCTCAGATCGGGTGTGTCCGAGGAGGTGTTCAAGATGTTGATGTAGGTGACAAGAGCTGCTCAGCTTATTTTAGGAAAACTTTGCATCCCTTCATTAAAAGGCTTGTCGATGCATTCACTGAAATAGGAGTCGAGGGCTGCGAGCAGTTTGTCCCACCTGCAATAACCGGAACCTCGACAACTGATTAATCTCGTTGAAATGCCGGATTTTGTATAATCAGAGAGCTGATATGTTCCCTGATATTGCTTTGTTACTTCTGTTTAATTTCTCTCATGTACTGTATTGTCATGTCTTGGCATGGACCGATAAATTTTAATTTCCTTTTAATTATTATATGAATTTCATATTTTATTTAAAATAAATTTAAGAGAAAATTATTTGCTTTTTGATTTTATTTTCACAAAGCTTATAACTTCAAAATTTTCTCTAAAGAATAGTTTCGTAAATAGTTTTTAAATTTTTTTTTTCTAAATAAATATTTGATATTTGAATTTTAATAGAAAAATTTAAAAATAAATTATGGAAGTTGAAATAACATTGAAAAAAACGGACACTAGTATATCTATTCTAAATAATTCTCCGGTCGAACTCAGAATACGAGACAATGTTGGAATATTGGCTCAGGCGTATACTCTAAAACCCTAAACCCCTACAAAACAGAGCCACCATTTCAACAGCAATTCAATCAATCAAAACTGAAATGGGCACTAGCAGGCTAACTTGCAATTTGTTGAGAAGAAGCTATAGCAGTCTAACTCAATCAAAAGTGAATAATAACAACAGCAGGCTGTTTGAGAGAATCAGTACTCTCAGAGACCCGAAAGCTACCATTATTCCAGTTCTTGATCAGTGGATTACTGAGGGGAACACGCTTAAAGAGCCTGATTTTCAACGATTTGTTCGCGAACTTCGAGCTCGTAAACGATACTCTCACGCCCTCCAGGTTTTGTTTCCAAGCTCCAGTTATATTTATTGAGGTTTTATTTGTGTATCTTGATGTGTTTTAGTTCATGATATAGTGAATCTTGATGAATTAGTACTCGATTCGTTAATTAATTCGATTAATTAATTAATAGTAATTAACTAATTTCTCAGGTCATGAGGGTAGAATTAATTGTGATTTTCTAGGAGTTGATTAGGTTATTGCTCGATTCATTAATGAGTTCGATTAAATAAGTTAAACATTTTGTTGGTCAATTTAAATTTGATTAGTTAGTAATTTCCGATAAGTAGTTAATTTCTCGGGTCAAGTTTCCTAGGACTTAACAAATGTACGGTTATACCCTAAAATGCACAACATGATTGTCAGGGCAAGTTTCAGCTCCATTTCTATGTATTGAGGTCTTATTTGTGTATCTTAATGTGTTTTAGCTCATGATATAGTGCATCTTGATGAATTAGTACTTGATTCGTTAATAAATTCGATTAATTAATATTAGTGGTTTTCTAGGAATTCATGAGTTATTACTCGATTGATTAGTAAGTTCGATTAAATTAGTACATTTTGTTGGTTTAGTAATTTCCGGTAAGTAATTAATTTATCGGGTCATGAGTTTACGAATTCATAGTGGTTTCTTAGGACTTAATAAATTATACAAATAAAATTACTGTCAGTGTAAAATACATCATTCTTGCTAAAATCTAAAGAGTAAGAAGTACATAAAAGTTTTTTCGAATTCGTAAAAATGACCAAAGTACTACACTTTGAGCAAGTTTTTAATGACTTTCAATATGAATATCGAAATTGTGTGTCAAGAAAGTTAGGTAAAAGGGCTGCGCATCGTGCAGGATGATATACACAAGCTGATAAGCTGTATGATTGAGGCTTATGTAATACAGTGCAGCTATATTGCTCTGATTGAACAAAAAAGTTCTTCTCTCTTAAGGACATAATGTTTGTAGTTTTCTTCTGTTTCACAATTTGTGAAGCTCTGCCTATATTTTGAATGAAATTGGCTGCTCGTTCTTTAATTAATATCTGCCTGTATGGACTTTTTTGGAACAGCTTTGTGAGTGGGTCAGTACCAGCAATTTATGCCGAGTTTCATCTGGAAATCTTGCTGTGCAATTGGATCTCATTGGTGTTGTCCGGGGACTTGATGCTGCAGAGAGCTACTTCAATAAATTGAGTGAAAAAGAAAAAGATGAGAAGACATATGGTGCTCTACTGAACTGTTATGTTCGAGAAGGACTCGTTGATAAATCGCTATTGCATATGCAGAAAATGAAGGAGACGGGATGTGCATCTTCGCCTCTTGTTTACAATAACATTATGTGTCTCTATTCCCGCACTGGTCAACCCGAAAAGATCCCGGATGTGTTGACAGAGATGAAGAAAAATGGTATCTCTCCTAATAACTTTAGCTACAGAATCTGCATCAACTCCTATGGTGAAAGAGGTGATTATGACAGTATGGAAAAGCTTCTAGAAGAAATGGAATGCCAGACTCATATCAATATGGACTGGACCACATATTCTACAGCAGTTAATCATTTTATTAGAGCGGATCTAAAGGAGAAAGCACTTGTTGTTCTGAAGAAACTGGAAGCAAAGCTAAATAAAGATGCTCTTGGTTACAATCACTTGATTTCGCATTATGGGAATCTTGGTAACAAAAATGAGGTAATGAGATTGTGGGGCCTTCAGAAAATTGTTTGTAGGAAGCAAGTTAACAGAGATTATATAACAATGCTAGGTATGTTGGGGAAACTTGGGGAACTCGAGGAAAGCGAAATGGTGCTCAAGGAATGGGAATCGTCATGCCAGACTTTTGATTTCCGTGTCCCAAATGTTCTCCTTATTGGGTTATGTTCAAAGGGATTGATAGAAAAAGCTGAAACTACATTGAAGAACATTATTAAAACGGGTAAGACACCAATACCAAACTCTTGGGCTATTATTTCATTTGGATACATGGAGGTAGAGAATATGGAAAAGGCATTTGAGTGCATGAAGGAAGCCCTGGCAGTTGCAGAAGGAAGTCCAGGTTGGAGACCGAAACCTAAACTGATTTCAAGCATACTGCATTGGCTCGGTGAAAAGGGCGAGATTGCAGAGGTAGAAGCTTTTGTAAATTCATTAAGGTCTGTTATTGCTGTTAACCAAGAAATGTACCATACGCTGCTTAAAGCAAATGTAAGAGGTGGTAAAGGAGTGGATGAAATTATAGAAAGCATGAAGTATGATAACGTTGACAGAGATGAAGAAACAGAGAAAATACTTGGCTTGAGAAAGGAGATTACTTAATGATTCCAACCACTATTTTTTCTTGATTTTGGCCCTTTAAGACGTGGTCATCTTGGGCAACTGAAGTGGTTAATTCTACTGTTACCAGTTACTTGACCAGTTAAGGTGAATTTTGTTGCATCATGAATCTTCTTTGACTGCATATCCTACTTGGATTTCCAAAAATCCCCTTTTGGGTCCAAATTGATAAATGCTCTTTCCATAAGGTGCTTCAGGAGTCGAGAAGTTGCAATCTTACCCAAGTAAGCGCATATACAACATCTCTGTGCTTGATTTGGAAGTAGTTTCACACATCTAATCTTTCTATAATTAATACAGCTGTCTCTTTTGAAGGGGGTACACAACAAGTCTCTCTCTTATAAAACTTGAATGTTGAACATTATGATAGTGTGTAATCATTCTCGTTATAGAGTTAATTTTAGTTTAAAATCGTTTTGTTGACTATTTTTTAAGCCTCGCATATTTTAAACTTTAATCCCATTTTTCTTCGCTCTGCATATTTTAAAATAAAGAGACAGAAGAGAGAAATAGATGCCTCTCTTGTTAATTGAATTATTTAGAGTTTAAACGCGTAGATACTTTCAGAATAAGTTGCAAAATACAAATCCAGATCGTTGTTACTCTGACAGCTAGCCCTTTTGTCGGAGTAATGATTAGATCATAATCTTAATCTTCTTAAATTTAAATTCTTACTACTAACTGGTTAAGTTAATTAATAATAAACTTTAACATATAGATTATGGAGTGGACAATTTCCTTTACCATCTTTTTATTTTAAATGCATGCTTTACAATGCATCTACCATTCTCACCATCGTCTCTTTGCATGCGTTACCATGCATCTACAATTCTCACTGTCGTCTCTATTAATAAAGTTTTCATTTCTGAAATTGGAAAATTTTCTTAGTGTGTGTGTGTGTGTGTATGTGTGTGTGTGTGTGTTTTCTCTAATAATTGCCTTCAATGACGAGGAGAATGTTTTTTACGCGGTCACAAACTTGCAAATTGTAACCTTTTTGAATCAGAACTACGTTACTGGCTTAATCCTAAACCAGGTTTGCCAAAATGGTAAGAAGAGTAGTCAATTCGAGCTTGTTAATGCTAGATGTGTCTTGTCATTGGATTGCCCTAGACCATCATACAATTCTAAAAATTGGATCTGACTATCCAATATTTGTCTCTCAATAGATGATTAAAGTGATAGGAACTACCCTATTATCTGTGTAAGTATGAATGGAAACTTAAGAGACTTCTTTTAGCTTGATTGTGCAAAAATGACTGAACTGTGGTATCACAGCTATTGCAAATTGCAGTTCTTTCCAGCAGAGTCATTCATATTTGTTGTCAATGATGTCTATTTTGATTTAACCTCCTTTCAAGCCTCATTTAATCTATTGAATCAGATGTGTCCTTTCTGTATGGTAGGAGTTGGGTGGAGTGAGCACTTGTGAGGACATGTTAATTGATGAATCCAGTTACAGGTCTATCGCACATGTTCATCGGTCATGAAGGTTAGGTAATCTTCGATTTTTTCTTTGTGCTTGTAGAGGAACTGGATTATAATCATTAAACATGCGTTGAGAGAACTATTTGGGTTTATGCTTGCAGTACTAGTAATGAGTGTCTATTATGGATATCTTGTTTAGACCTTAGGGATTGGAAGATGTTAAATCCTCAAGGAAGACCCTGAAGGTGTAAAAGATATATGTTTGTACATAATTATGTGTACTTTCTGTTGTCTATTGTTGATTGTTCTTTGTTCAGTTTTACAGTAAATATTTGTTATTGATGTTAATATTTAGAGATATCTGGCCTAGGATGCAGGCTTGGTTTATACACCACATCCAATATCGGATATGATGGGGTGGGTACTGTAGCTGGGATGGCCTAGCCCGTTTTGATTGTGTATGGAGGAATCGTAAGTTCATAACGTTGCTTCTGTCAGTGATATGGGTTTTGCTAATCTGACTTGTTGCTGGAATTCCAGGGCTAACTGTCATTCTTATTTAGTCATCTCACAATTATCAGTTAGTCATTACAATGTTCTGCTAAGTGGTCTCATACTTTGTGTTTTTTTTTTGCTAATTAGATAATACATCTGGGTTATATATTTCAAAGTTGGATAGAAATTTGATCCAGGCATCTTAGCGCAATAACAATTTTGTTCAAAATTAACTAACTTTACCATTCCATCTACATTCTTTATCATTGTTATAGCTAAGAGCATAAGACCGTGATTCAATGTCTGAACCAAGTCCAGAACCGGTTCGACCTAGTTGTAAGGTGGTTCACCTATGAGAAAGGTCATGGGTTCGATCTCTCACTCTCCTCCCCTATGCAAAGTATACATCTACCTCGTAAAAAATTAAAAAATAATAATAAAGAATCTAGGACCGAGATTAGGCAACACAAAAAGCTCATCCGTCATTAAAACCTAAAATTTGCTAGATCAGATGTTTAGTCTGTTTGTTTTGCTGCTTGGGATGTTTCTTGATACCAAGCAGTTAAAGTTCAATTTAGATGCTGAGCAAAAAAAAAGTTGAATTTGGATAAACTTTAACTTTCTTGATTACAAGAGATAAAAAGAAATCCAGTGTTACAATTTTTGATCTCAATATGTGAGAGTGCTGCCCTGATTTCTTAGTTGCCTTACGGCGTGCTTTGAGTTTTTTATTATGGTGAATATGTGTTTCTTGTATATGTGCTACATTTTCTTTTGTTTTAGATTAGCAGATATACCACTGTTGATGCCTACATGCATATGTTTGCTTCTGTCATACCTTCTGGCTTCTACCAGTAAACTTTCAGTGAAATATCTAGAAAATGTCATACGTTCACAATCCGAAGGTTGAGTTCTTGACAAGTCTTTGATAGTTAAAATCTTTTAATGCTGTTCTGCACTTATGTTACATAATTATTACGTCAGTTTGGAGTAATGTAAAACTAAAACTAGCATCGCAACACAAATGTCAAGTTTCCAACCTTGTTCAATTGTGTTTATGATGTGTGACCTGTAACTATGCGAGTATGTAGACTCTCTCAAATTTGTTTAAAGTTGTGACTTGTGATCAACTGAAAGTGCAGAGTAAATCATAAATCGTCCTGTTTGTGAAAGGGACATAAGGATGGTATTTATTTGGGACCAAAACAGGAAGATTACAAGCAATTGGTATTTGCCAACTTGCAACGAAAGAGGCCGTTAGATCTCCTGTTATCTGTGGGCTCTCTAACTCCACAGTGTATTTGTTTCTGTCGTGGTTCTAAAAATTACCGATTTTATCGATTAGTTATTCGATTAATTCTTGTACGGTTCTCGACTAATTTGATAGAATTCGATTAATCAGGGCCTATTTTTTAAAATAAATAATAAAGCTTCATAAATTAAATATTATTATATATTTTTAAATATATTCAATTAGTATTTCATAACCACGTAAGATTTATTATATAATATCGATTCCCCGTATTTTAAAACACTGCTCACGGATTAAATTTTTATGGCGTACTATTCCGTGGGTTTAAAAGTAACCATGGAAATACATTTTGGCATTTATACATTGTTGCATTTAGATTTAGAGTCACAAAATAACTTTTGTGTTTTAGAAAACAAGAAAGAACAGATGAACTTCAAGTGTAAAACATGCACAAAGGATGGATATACTTGTTGTAAGATAATAACTACATCTTGGGGCGTGAATATGTATTGTTTGTAACACAATAATGAATAAAAATGATAAGATATTGAACACAATATTATTATTATCACCAGTTTCGGGAGGCTTCGAGCAGACAATTTGGACAATTTGGAGGAGGAAAGAGGCAACCCCGACACCTTGTGACAAAATGACACCTCAGCTATACATATTTGACACGTGTAAACCTTGGTCCGTGTGCAAGTATAATTAATTAAAAAAAAAAGAACATTGCTAGAGAATTATTAAATTAGATATCAAAATTTAGCATAATATAGTGATTTGATAATTTGAGATATTTTTATTAGCGGAATTATGTGATCACGGGGTCCAATTATTAATTAATTTATAGCTCACTCATGTCACAACATTATGTCACAACACTATGATATTTGAAATTCATTTTGGGTAATAATTTGAGACTTTGACTTATTCAAAAACACGTATTTCAATATTTTTATTAATATTTTTTAATTATTTGTGATTAAAAAGTAATTTGCGTTCTTACATAAAACAAAAGAACTTATAAAAATATTACTTACAATTACGTATTGCATGTGTATTAAAATTGTGAGAAAAGTGAGTTAAACAAATTGTGAAAGAAATAATATTTTTACGTTATTCATAATTTGTTTACATACTTAATTATTATTTATTTATTTATTAACTTTTCTACTAACTAATTCGTGTCATGTAAGATTAAAAAATGTTGTTGTACATATGCGTCGATAACAATGAAAACACCAGAAAAACCTTACGTTTATATTTAAAAAAGGGAAAATAAATTCATCAATCCTTAAATTATTAGGGTTTTTTTGTTCAAATCCTTGAAAAAAAAACCTCTTTCTTAGGTAATTTAACTTCCTAATTTTCTAATTTAGGTAATTCGGTTAATATCCAGCTAAATGTATATTTTGTAATTTATGTGTTTAGACTACAACTGTTCATTTTTTTTTACACATGTATTTATAATGATTAAAAACTCTTCAAACAAATAAATAACTAGAATTTTGCTCCAATCATTTTGATAAAATTTTAAACACTTTGTATGTTTTAAACAATGTTATTTATGTTCTTTCATCTTTAATTCATTTTTCCTAATCTTTTGGTTTAGGTCATTTATGCAGATATCATGGTGGCAAGTTTGAAGAAAAAAATGAAATAAAATATTGTAAGGGAAGTAAAATTGAGTATACTTATAATCATAATTTAAGTATTATTTCCCTTTCTTTGTTTGAGAAATACGTAAATAATGAGTTAGGGTACAAAGATTTTAAAATTCATTGATATAAGTGTGGTGCATTGTTTGATGAGGGGGTTGTAAAATTTTATGGACAGATAATTGTGTCTCAGATATGTGCACATATACATTACACAGTGGATCTATTAATATATGTATTGATCATGCATCTGAGACTGAGGAATACAATTATAGTATTGATGATGATGATTGTATTGATGATTGTATTGATGAAAGTATCGAAGAGAGTAGTAAGTACAGCGATGAGGAAAGCATGCCTTATAAGGATTTCGTCCTCGGAATCAGCCGAAGAAGACACCACGGTTCTTCTTGCCATCTTCCAATACTGCATACACCATTTTTCTGAAATCTCAAACAAAATTTTAAATTGAAACGAGGATCTCGGTTAGATAGAACTGATGTTGAAAATCTCGTGTCGCATCACTATCTCCTTTAGGTAGAAATCGTGGAATCCCCAATGGAACATATTTCATATAAAAAAAATGTCCTACATTTGTGGTTACCAAAATATGAATCTTTGACCGAACATTGTTTGAATAAAAGAATAACGGGAAAATAAATTGATAAGTCCCTGAACTATTCCGGTTTTATTCGATAGATCCCTGAACAAAAGATTCCGCAAACCGGGTCCTTAAATATTTCCAATTGTTTAAATCCAGTCCTACCGTTAAGTAGATTCTGACAGACGTCAGAATCTATCAGAATTGAGCTGATGTGGCATTCCCTTTTTGACATGTCATCAGCTTATTTGTACACACGAACACAAAGAGTTAAAAAACGAAAATAAAAAGAAAATAAATCAGAAAAGAGCCGCTAACAAAGTTTAAATCCATATATACACACACAACTATCTCTATATTTTGGATTAGGGTTCATAACATAAATTGGAAAAACACTTCATACAGGGCATGTTACTGATTTCATAGATACACACTTCGTGTGTATACTTGCATAGATATCAATGATTTTCCTTCAATTTCATAGATAAACTCTAACCCGATAAATAGATATATGTTATGTGTATGTATATAGATAGTGGATTCTGTTAACGTCTATATATGAGCTAGTATTTTTATTTAATTACGTTTTTCTGTCAATTTACACGTCAGCTAACGAAGTTTTAAAGTTAACTACCACGTCAGCAAGATTCCGACGGCGTCAGAATTTTTTAACGGAAAGACCTGATCCAAAAAAAATTGAAAGTTAAAGGAGCCGATTTGCGGAATCTTTTGTTCAGGGACCTATCGCATAAAACTTGAATAGTTGAGGGACGTATCATTTGATTTTCCCAAGAATAACTGAGAGATCAATATGATGAAAAGAACCCGACGTTTACAATAAAAGGAGATCAACCTTCATTGTAACACAACACACCAGTGATGGCATCCCATTTAACTTTTATCACACAGACAGAGAGTCCTGGTGTCCCCTATTAATAGGATTGTTCGTCTCAGTTGGAGTAGAAAAATATGACAGAAAGACAAAATCAGATGAATGTTGTACGATTTCTAACAAATGATTCTTTGATGCACACTTTGTATTAAAATTGCATTAAATTCCAAAGATGTTATAACAGAGGGACAATTAATAGTCAAATAAGAAATTACTGCACAGAATGAGCAAGTGTTACTACATCACCAATAAAACAATCTGCCATAAAAGAAAAGTGGATGTTCAAATATCAGAACTTGACAGAACTATCAAAACCAGAAAGTAGGATTCATGACAACCTCTGGCAATAAACAAGATCGGACACAAGAGTCAAAATACAATATTTTTTTCAAAAGAAAGGAAATATATCATATAACATATACCTCCTTTCGAGCAATATCAAAATAATTTATAAATAGAGAAGATATTACCAAGTTTTTAAAACTGCCCCCTTGTCAACTCTTCCAATGGCTCATCCTCCACTTTCAAACTCTTCTTCTCCACGTTATAAGATTATCGATACCCTATATTGTCACCAATTCGTAATAGCCTTAAAAGATTTCACAATGGATATCAACAGCTTCCACGAGTTTACCCAGCACATTACATTGATCTCAAATTAGTACGCTTATCTTAACTTACTCATTGGTTCTTAACTTACTCATTGGTACTATATATCTAATAGTCCAACGCGAACTCTACATGAGATTTGGCGTTGTCACATAACTATACACACTCTCAAATTCTATTCTATATGAATTACACTAAAAAAATTACTTAAATCCAAATATTAAAGTTTAAATTCTCGATCAATCTCCAACAATTACTTTTTGGCCCGTTTGGTAAACTGGATTTGATCAAATAAGTTGTTTGGGAATTTAGATTTGGATTTCATTTGAAATCCAGAACATTCACATATTATTAGAAACATGAGAATTTGAAATGACAACTAAAATCCTGTCATTTGAAATTCCTTATTTGAAATGAAATGAAAGTTTCCAAATGCACTCTTTAGGAAATCACATCAAGAACATGTGTAAAACAAAATTCAAAGTTTTCATTTCCTAACATAAATCTTGATTGGCTTCGGTGGTTATGATATCATATTACATTTATATATGATCATCTTCTTCTATGGGAACTCATCAAGAAATTTAGAAGATAAACAAATTAATATTATTGAACTACAGATCAGAAAGACACACAATGATTGCCACAAATTTTAGCAGGAATTCAGAATAATGAAATAACCTAATCAGTTTACAAATGTTAATGTCATACGACATTTGCTTACATTGATGAAAAGGGAGAATGTAATGGGTTTTTATGCCTATACTAATTTTATTGATGAATAGGAGAATGTAATATTAAAGTCCAACAAAGACTAGTAAATGAAAATGCAAGTCACCCATCTTCAAGTTCAAGTTTATAGGAAAGATGGTGTAAAATAAGTCATCTAATTAGTAGCACTTTAATGTGTAAGTTAAAAAATTTATGCATTTTTTTTATCAATTTTATTTACAGGGACATGTTTGTTGCATCTGATACAATGTCCTTATTTTCTAAATTTTTATATTTTTATTGTTCCTTATTTTAGTGAATTATCTATCTGAATAAGATGCCAATTTTTTACACAAATACTAGATTTCCATTTTCTAGATATTACCTTGTGTTTGTACTGCTACAAGGGTGACAGTACAATAATAAATGTTAAAATTTTATTTACTAAAAAGAAAAAAAAAGGATGATAAAGATAACTAAAGTAAACCGACGTTTGTTAGGATCTTAACAGAATGATTAAAATTAGAAAAATAAAAAGTTAAATGTTTTAAGATAGGTGGCTTTTTGTTTAAGGACTCTAACTAAAAAATCGGGATATTTTAAGAACTAATGAGTTTATTTTCCCTTAAAAAATGAAAATTCAGTATGAAATCTTTTTTTGGGTAAAAAACAAGGTATAAATAAAGATAATATAAACAAATGCATATATTTTAAACATTATTTTGGTGAGAAAAACAATTGTAAACGGAGTCAAATAATACTAGACAAAAAAAGTAAAGTAGTAATCAATATTCTAAAAATTGGTGGACCGGTGGGTCCTCTCTCGGCTAAAAAAATCAGTTTAAAAGAATAAGTTGAAATTAATGTGAGATAAAATTAATCGGTCGAAATAATTAAAAGTTGATATTAATTAGTTTAAAGTTGAAAAATAAAAAGAAGTTAATAAACTATTATACTTGAAATATGAGTTATTAATTTATTAACTAAATTTATTAGCAAATCAATAACATATCAATCATTTTCTCAAATTTTCATTTATCATCATGTATTGTAGATCAAATCAATCTATTTTTTTAAAAACATAAATTCTAAAGCCTGAAATATTAGACTAGTGATTTTTGATAACTTTAGTAAAAAAAAGAATAAGCAGTTGAGGATTTTAAATAAGACCATATATTATAATTTATTAAATTAAATTATCTCACTCACTATAAATTAGTAAAATTGCTCCTCACAAGGGATCCGGTAAGATGCACCAAGAAGACGTATTTTTCTTAAAACAAAATTTAATATTTTTTTATCAGTAAAATTATTGAGTTTTTTTGACATATATGAAAGTATTCTTCATAATATTTTTTTATCAATAAAATTATTGAGTCTTTTTGACGTATATGAAAGTATTCCTCATAATTAAAAAATATCAAAATTTATTACTTTGTCCGTCCCAATGATTTTTTATATTGAGTTAGGATTACCAAGTATTTGACATACGTAAAATATGATTTTTTAAATAATACGTGCCAAATATGAGAAAAAGTACGTAAAAAATCTAGGAAAGAGAGCGACAACCTCTGAAATTTGATTTACCGGATCCGTCCCTACTCACAGGATTTATCGAAGTACGAGAAATAAAGAAAGCTTATCCATTTCACCATTGCCGTCATCATCACGTGCTATGATTATGAATAAAGATAAAATTGCCCTGCCATCCTGCACCAGATTTCTCAGTTGTTGGGACCCACAACTTTTAATTAATAATATAAGTAAGAATCACCTTCTCCATATTCCTACATTATTGCTTTCACTCTGAATCTCTTGAATTATCAACAACCAGCTACTCCTACTACAGGGATACAATGTTGGCTATATTTCACAAGGCGTTTGCTCATCCACCAGAGGAGCTTAACAGTCCAGCTTCTCATAAACATGGTTCTAATCTGCCAAAGACCCCCGAGGAGACTCTCCAAGAATTCCTGTCTGTTCATCCTACCAACACTTTTTCCATGACTTTTGCTCAATCTGCTGTTCTTGCTTATGTTAAGCCTGATCATGTCACCATGCTCCGTCATCAGAGGTAATTGTTTCCATCAACAAACCAACTTCCTTACGTGTCCCCCATGCCCCTTACTAGATCTCTGTGTCCCCATGTCCCATACTAGATCCCTTACTAGATCCTCCCCTCCCCTGTTTATGATTGTGTTTTGTGTACTTGTCAGGTTGTTTTGTGGGTTTGATGATATTTACTGTCTCTTCTTGGGGAGCTTGAACAACCTATGCTCCCAAATTAAGCAATATGGTCTGTCTAAGGGTTCCAATGAGGCCATGTTTGTGATTGAGGCTTACCGGACGCTTCGTGACCGCGGTCCTTATCCGGCAGATCAAGTTATCAAAGACATGGAAGGGAGTTTTGCTTTTGTTGTCTATGACAGCAAAGCTGGTAAAGTGTTTACTGCACTGGTAAGTTAGTGGTAGCATTAACCTAGCAATTATCTGATAGAATTATAGAATGTTGTATGTATACAATAGTGAATTTGTGAGAAATTATTGACCGTTTGGGAAATTGGATTTTATTTGAAGTTCTGGATTTGATCAAATATTAGTATAAACATGAGAATTTGAAATGATAACTCAAATCATGTCATTTAAAATGAAATGCAAGTTTTCAAACGCCCTATTGGTCTTAAACGCAGGGCTCGGATGGTGGAGTGAAGCTATACTGGGGAATTGCTGCGGATGGATCTGTGGTGATATCTGACGATTTGGAGGTGATAAAAGCAGGATGTGCAAAATCATTTGCTCCATTTCCGAAAGGGTGTATGTTTCACAGTGAGGGGGGGCTGATGAATTTCGAGCACCCAATGAACAAGATGAGAGCAATGCCTAGGGTTGATAGTGAAGGAGTCATGT
The DNA here is from genome assembly GCF_009905375.1 of Apium graveolens. Lineage (NCBI taxonomy): Eukaryota > Viridiplantae > Streptophyta > Magnoliopsida > Apiales > Apiaceae > Apium > Apium graveolens. The sequence continues at coordinate 2,391,082 of NC_133657.1, forward strand.
GTGGTGCTAACTTCAAGCTAGATGTGTACTCCAGGGTTAACAGCATTCCTCGTGTGGGGAGTCAAAGCAACTGGACTGAATGGGATACTTCCTATTAAAAGACTAATCTTCATCTCAACTACCTAAATGTTTAACAGCATTCTAGTGGTTTTTCATCTTTTAGTTGTTTTTTTCTATTTGTACCCTTAGTCTTGTACTCCTGCAAGAGTTATTTGTACCCTTAGTCTTGTACTCCTGCAAGAGTTATGTACCTAAATAATATCTACTAATTTGAATAATTACATGTTGATTACAAGCTACTTGATTTAGGAGGTGTTTGGATGTCTCATGGGAAAGGGAATCGGTAAAGGGAATCGGTAATGGGGGTTAATGGGAATGTAATGAAAATCGAAGGGGTATGATGGGTTTGATTTACCCACAAATTAGTAATCCACCACTAAATTAGTAATCCAAACACTATCACTTGGGTTTAAGGTTTCAATTTCCGTTAACCGGACATATTAATCATCAACCAAACACACCCTTAGTTCTATGAAAGATTTTCAGTAAAGTAGTGTAATTGAAGCAGTGGATCATCAGTAAAGTGAATCAAAGACTGGCTAATTTAGAGTTTTAATTTATAAATCATTATCAGGTATAGTACATACAGGAAAAGGTAAGGTGAGAACCTGAACTAATGAATATTTAGACAACGATAGATCAAAAGAGAAATTAACTTCAAAAGGTTTAGGGTGATAAACCCCGATATCTTAGCTCAAGCTATTCATTAATCCTCCCACGTATCCGCAAATTCATCTTCCTCCAATGGTTTCGACAACTCCTGCATCTTCTTCCTTATCTTAGCTTTCACTTTCTTTGTATACTTACCTGCCTTTTGCTTTTTATCCGACGAACGAATCTGAAACAGAAGATAATGCAATGTACAGTGGGTCAAAATTATGAAGATGTACTGGTGTAAATGAATGAATAAACAAGGAAATGGGGATTATCTTAGAAACGCATTCATCGGTATATTAGTCAAGCGATTCTGGTTTAAGCTACCTTAACTTAAATGAATAAGTTAAATCTTAGACAGATATAATTAACTGATGATGCCAAAGAAATTAAAACTCTGGCTCCCGAACCCACCCTTGTGAACCTGTACTGAGAACTAAAGAGATGAAAATTTTAAAAAAACTACAACATTTTCTAACCTGGTTTGGTGAAACATAAAATGGATTTTCGTAGAGTGTCTGGCCTCCAAAACTTCCACCAAATATCTTGATTGGATTTAGACAAAATCTTGGACCAACCTGTCCTTGTATATAATTATAAATTAATACAGTATAATTTTGAATATATACTGGCTAGGATAAACGTGTGCATATGTAGTGGCTGTTTACCTCAACAAGGGTCATTTTCTTGAGACCCTCTTGGTCTATCGTCTCGGCTTCAGTACGAGGGCAAGATATCTGATTCAATTAAAAAAACATATAATGAAACCATATAAGATATATATAATTAATGGGTAACGATTTAATCGAGATACCAATTCACTGTGCACCAGCTTTTGCAGGATAATAATATCAATTCTTAAATAGTATAATACTCTGCTTCCTCCGCAACTCATTAGGGTACTTCTAGGTTTGTGAATTAGTTACTGAACGATAATTTTTTTAATAAGATTTCAATTTTGTAGTTTTACTCAAACTATAGTTACAAAAAGATATTGCATGAAGGCTTAGAACATTGTAAAGCTTGAAATATGCTAATTAAGTCAAAGGTATGACAAATAAAAGTATCAAATAAAAGGACAACTTTGCACAGACAAGAACAACCTTCTCTTACATTATTATTGATAAGTTTTAATACATCGAGGTGCAAGAGATGCATAGCTATATATAAACTTTAGTCCTTTACACAAACCTATCCAAATTCAGTAAACTAAAAAAAGAATCTTATAGAAAAGCTGAAAGAGGTTGATGCACAAGATGAATGCAACAGTAGGTTAAAAACACTTATGCAGTAGCAATATGATTATGCGCATAACCTTATTAAAGTTTCTTTATACATTTTACTACATATATTGTACTATTGTCTGCCAGAGATTAACTTAGTTCCGTCTTTCTAGGCAACCCAATAACATTTGCCTAGGCAACCCAATAACATTTGCCTTTACAGCAATGTTTCGAGCTCAAAATCTAGACTGCTAATGGAAAGATACCATTAGGCTTCCACAACCAAAACTAAACCATTAAAATACTTGGGAATAAGCATTTTCACTTCACAAATACAGATACACTTGGAAATTAATCCAGAGGCCAATTATTTTCTGGTCATGTGAAAAAAACAAGAACGTCTCCGGTTCATTTTAAATTGGATAACTGTGTTTTTCTAATACCAACCTGATAATTTCGGAACCAGATGCGGTCGTCAACAATTGAAAAAGCAAATACATGGTCATAGTACGGCGTGGTTCTTCTTTGATCCTTGGGAGTTCCAAAAATCTGCAAAAAAGGAAGGGGAGACAATTATAAAAAAATAAAATCAGTATAGCTTGGTAAAGAGCCTAAATACCTAGTCTATCATTGAAGATCCGCTTAGAATTAATATCTATATAATTATTACTTCCGAAATCATAAATAATTACTACTTCCGAAATCATAAACAATTACAACAAAAAAACTAAAAGTTTTGTCCATTTATACTTTGAAAGCACAATATTCACAACATACAATAGTGACACCAAGGTTAGACACTGCCGCATTGCATTTTATACTGCAAACAGGAATTCCTAAAGCGAAATATGCCACAATAGATGTGGATTTCAACCTCGCAGCACTGTGTCTATACCTGCTCAAAATTGTACTAACATAAATGAAGCACTTGCCTCTCAACCATGAAATATTACTGTTTGACTGAAAATTTAGTTTTGCAACCAACAAACACTTTTAAGATCGTATTTTGCTATTTTAGTAAGATCCAAATTATACCACACCATGTACAATATTCAGTATGTGTATAAATACACACACTGACACACATACACAATAAAATTCTAAATGAACACGGAAAAAGATTGGAAAAAAGGGTTCTGATCCATAATACATCATCAATTACAGTATCATATAAACAGGACAGAACACACATTAACTCTATATATAGGGAAATGGACTATGTGTACCTGTGTGATCATCTCCTTTAATAGTTTCCAGTGGGTATCTTTACCAAAACTTGACGAAAAGGTCAAAAGAGGGCGCGAATTATTGAGATGATTCCCAGTAAGTTTCAATTCTTCCATGGTATGAACTAAAATAAAAACATAAGATTTCAATAATTAGATAAAACTTACGGGTATGAAAACCAAAAAACAAACATACTACAAAATGCAGTTTTTAAAGAATCACAAAAAAGTTCATCAAATGGCTCACTTATTTCAGTCCGATGTATCATGCTGGTCACCAAGAATTTTTTGGTCTCTACTGAAACACTCAACAGTCAACATAATACATGTGCACTCCGTTAAGTTTTTAAAAGTTGACAAATGGAAAATAGTGTCATTCTAATGGTTAGTTGTGTTGATGAAGAATTCCAACTCAGACTCGACCTGCTTATTTATATCTTCATTATATCGGGGTTTTCAATCAATTTCAACCCTCATTTCAACTAACATCTTCAATTTATCTCCCTAAGACTAGCGTGTCAACAACTGTTAAATTCCTCCCGGAGTCCCACCGTTACTATTTATGTGGGGAACGAGCTCGGATGAGGAGGGGAATGGGCTCGGATGAGGACAAGTGTCAATTGACTTGTATTTTGTTCGTATGTAGTATATATGTCCGGTTGTATATATAAATACTATGTTACCCGGACTCGGGTATGGGTGTCGGACACGGGTTCGTATCCAAGTGTCGGACTCGGCAATATTCTGAAAAATTTACATATTTTTGGCCTAAACTAAGTGTACAAGTGTCCATACCCATGTCCGAGTGTCGAGTGTCCGACACGGGTACTCGAAGCAAAATGAAGAGTCCAGGTAAGTAAGTATAAATATTGGCCCTTCACTTGTTATATTTTTCATTTTATTTTCTTTTCTTTTAAAAGCATATATCACATTGCCATATCAGTAGTCTACGTCAAGAGCCAGGCAAGTCCACATAATATCATTTAGCAAAAAACTTTTATTTCAGCGTGGAATTTTTAAAGAGAAAAATGCCCCTAAGTACGTCCTTAGGGGAATTATATGAGTACTTAGGAGCACCAAGCCCATTTCTAAGAACTTAATGGAGTTTAACACATCTCCTGTTTAGCATGTGACCAAAAAAATTTGGGTGTCCGGCATGATACATCGAACTGGAATAAGCGAGACATTTGAAAAATTAACCAAATTACAATACACCATTAAACAATTAAAACAAAAATCACCTGCATTAACCAAGAACTTGACAGATGGACCGGTAGGACACTTTGCCATCCAAAGATAAAGGTCTGTTTCTTTACGGGACTGAAATTAACCATACAAAACATAACCACAAAAGTAAACCATAAACTCAACTCCTAAATAACTTATCAACAAATTCCAACACAAACCTCGAAAAAGAGACAAGAAGAACAGCTTCTAAGCTCGACAAGCTCATTAAGCGCCGCTTTCGATTCGACTTTGTTCTCTTTCTTACAATGCGGCAACAATGACACTAAATTCAACATCAAATGCCTATACCTAAACAAAACAATTGTAACCAAATTAAAATCACTAAAAGTACAAGAAAAAATCAATTAATTAAAATATTACCTAAAATTAATGCGACGAGAACACGTGACCAAGACCTTCTCTTTGTTCCTAAAAGTGGGCCCGGAGTGAGTTTGATTATCGTATTTAGTTCGATCTTCGACAACTTGTTGTTCTACTTGCTGTTCTTTGTGAATTTCTGGTACAGTCTCAACGTGCTTTCGCTTCTTGCCCATTTCAATTGCGTGTATGTTGTATGTATTTGCTTTTTAGGGTTTTAGATTTTAGGGTTTATGAGTGAGTGAAAGGGAGAAAAGAAAAGAGGGGAGGTGATGTTAAATGGGCCTTAACTTGACGTAAAGTCAGGCAGGATCGGAGAAAGCCCGAGACCTGCTCCTGAATTTTAAAAAGGAAGGAAAACAGGGTAACTAAAGTAGTTTCACTTCCTCCGTAATTGTGCTCCCGAATTTTTAAAAGAAGCGAAATCAAGTGTTAAGAAATGCAAATTTGACAATTTTTCATTCCAAAACTTTCACTCCAAAAATGGGATGAAAGTACTTTACCTCCTAATCACTTACTTCCTTCCCATTAAAAAACTCGGGAGTAAGCCATTAGATATAAGATGGCTGATGGCCTAACGGGGCACGTTTCGTGACAATCGTGTTGTGTTTTCTGGACGATTACACTTTACCTTTTGTGCCTTTTGAACGAAATTGAAGAGCTAAATTGAGAGTTTTATTGCATTTGTTCATTCTTGTTTATTCGTTACATTGGACAAGCTTCATTTTTTACTTATTTGTTGTTTTATTTAGGATAAGATGTTTGTTAGATTTTTAGGTGGAAAAGTTTTGAAAAAAAGTGATAAAGAAGTTTATAATGTAGTAAATAATTATGTTGATATTAGTAGTGGTAGTTGCTTGTGTAATGATAATGTAGAGTATGTGAATTTTGTTGAAGATGGTAATGAAAATGTGTTTTTAAATGAAGATTTGCACGAGAGAGTGACTTTATGCATGATAGTAGTGAAAAAAAGGATAACAGTGTTTTTGAAGAATAAAAAATATTGTAATTCCGTTCTTGAATAAAAGTTTCCTAATTTAGTAGCCGCGAAGAATGTAATTAGGGCGTACGCTTTAAAAATGGCTTTGCAATTGAGATTCAAAACACACAAAGGTGAGTTAAGGACAAATCAATATATGCCCGTACATATGTTTATAATTGGAGGGAGAAGATCGTGATAAAGAACCCGTTGAGGATGATGAAATTTTGATTGGAAGTACTAGTAGTACAAAGAAGAAAATACACAGGGATAAACTTCCTAGGAGTGGATGCGAATTTATGATTTATGTGGGTAATAGAAGAAATACAAGCCATTGGGAGATAATGTCTTTGGAGTTAAAACACAATCACGATGTTGTGTCACCATCTAAGATGAGCTTGATTAGAAGGGAGAGACATGTAACTGTTGCCCAAAGGAATTTAATCAAGAGCTTTCATGTTTCGAGTATCCAACCTAGACAACAAATGAATATCTTTGGAAAATTGCATGAAGGAGTGGAGCAAGTAGGTTTTGATGCCCACATTTGAGAAATGTGGTGCGTGATTTTAGGAAGGACAATTTGAGTGTGAATGATGCTCAAGCGGGATTGTATTTGTTACATCGGTTAGAAGAGGAAAGTGGTGGAATTTTTTTAATTAGGACTCTAATTGATGAAGAAGGAAGATTGAATTGTCTGCTATGGGTTGATCATCGGTCATTGTTGCCCTACAAAAAATTTGGTGATGTGGTTACGTTCGATACAACATATTAAACAAATAGGTATGTTATGCCTTCTGTGCCTTTCATCGGGGTCAACCATCAGTACCAATCGGTTATTTTTGAATTTTCACTAATGCGTGATAAATTGAAGACTACATCTAAGTGGGTTTTGGGTACTTGGTTAGATGCCATTGAAGGGAAAGAACTCTTGGCTATTATCACCGATCAGGATCAAGTCATGGCGGGGCAATTCAATCTCAACTACCGAACACCACATATTTGTGGTGTTCTTGACACATTAGTAACAAATTTCTCGAAAAGCTTTAAATCTATTTTACAAAGGATGAATTTAAAGGTGATTTCAACAAGTATTGTGACGAGCCTCGCATCATTTTGCAACACCACACCCTGATTGGCAAACATACCAAATTCAGTGTTATGCAGTAGCTCCTTCTAAACATCAGACAAAACTCATAGACGCATGCTCATGTTCCCAAAATAGCACTTCAAAAGAACCCTGTTCACGTCCCTCCCAAACATCCAAACTTGCATGATACTCATTATAAAAAATAACGGTATGACTAACGGGACCCAGCAATACGTTATTCATCCTGAAACAATAAACATGAAAAAAATTGTTAACAAAGTGGTTCACATCAATTCATATGTACACAAATATTAGAGACTACACATTCAACATGCTTTTATTCGGCTTATTTTAACAACCATACACAAACAACCAACATCCTTACGAACCAAAACATACATATATCACTTAACGTTTACTAGGAAATCAACACTAACCATTACAATAGACAAAAACACATGTCTTATCAGAAATTCGACACAAACGAGTGCATAATCAGAAATTTGACTTTCGGGGTGTATAATTCACACAAATTCGAACATAATTCGTACACAAGTTCGTGCGTAATCAGTTCATACACAAATCATGACCAAATTCCCTACTAAGTTTATAAACAGGGAAAAAAATTGCAAGTCATAATAACATATGTATAATCCAAAAACATATGTGTAAGCTACACATAACCACCCATATAAGCATAAACCACCACGAATTGCCACCAATTTGAAGTAGAAACATAACCATAACCCTAGAAACTTGATTTAGACCTAATTGAAATCGAATGAACACTGAATCGGGTTAAACAACGCACATGTATGCAGATAAATGTGGGGAATCGATGCAACACTGCTTCTCCTATGTAATCACCAAGCAATCGCACCAAAAATCGCCTTAATCGCAGCCTAATCGAGTTTGTTTTCAATTTTACAACAATTATTGAAAAAGGGTTCAAAATCGGGTTAAATTCATTCTTAAGACGTCTGCGAAAAACAAATGCGGAAGAGATTTAAGGACATTTTTGTCATTACACGTTTCGCATATATTTTGCGTGAAAAGACTGAACAAAAAACTCTTTCCGCGGATATTATGCGCAGAAAGAATCAATTTTTTTAAATCCTGGTCATTGGATTGCTCATCCAATGGTCAGGTAGTGATGTGTTGGCTAAGCGTTCCCTGAAACACGTTTGTCAGAGAACAGGACCCGTGAGTAAAAGATGACAATTTTAGAAAAGAAAATTATCATTTGAATTTACAATGTAACGTTTCTTTTGCACGCTTTGTAATTGTAGTACTACATGAGTACACTTTAAACTATTCAACATGGGGGATCGAATATGATTGCACTATTATACAATGTTGAGAACTTTGTTTCAGTTTGATTCTATTACTTCATAATTAATTATGAATTATGAATATTCGCTCGTTTCACGCGAGATAAATTTTTGTAGTAAAGTATAGGCTAGCAATGCGGCTAAGTTTTATATTTATATAGTATCCATTAGGCCGGCCGACTGAAAAGTGTTGGGTTTAAATCCAATATATGGTATGAGCTTGATGATACAAGACATAATTGGATTGGATAATAATTGTATGTGTTTAAAATTATTATCATATTGAGATTGGGTAATAATTGTATGGGTAGATAATTATTATTATTATAATCAGATTAGGTATGTCTTGTTGGCTAAGTTTGTGATGGCTATATATACATAGAGCCTATTTGGCAAATCTGATAAGTCGGCTTATTGACTTATAAGCATGCAACAGCTTATTGAGGGTGTTTGTTTATTGAGGGTGTTTGTCGACCCAACTTATAAGTTGAATTTATAACTTATAAGCTGATAAGTTGAATGTTAGTAACGACGTACTTTTTTTCCGACTTATTTTTTGTTTTTTGTTTTTTATCAATTTTAGTTTTGAATTAAAAAATTATAAATGTTAATATAATTTAAAATATAAGAATTAAGATATTTATATTTAAAAATTATTTATTTTAGTTCATTTAAATAAAAAAACTGACTTATAAGTTAAATTATCTAATCACTTGTATAACTTATAAACATTTATCAATTTATCACTTATTAGTCACTTATTCAGTTTAAATTATAAGTTACTTATTTTAAAATATCCCAAACGGACACATAGTCATGTAATTGTTTTGATGTATGCTTAAGAGATGTAGTCATCTTAAGTATCATGCGGGAGACGCTTGAGATTGGTTGACTCAAGTATCAGTTTGGGACATCATTGAGGTGTTATGTATTGATGTATTATTGATAATTGTTTTGATTAATAATACAAATTGGAACGTGGGTTTTCCACGTCAAATATATTGTTGTGTGTGTATTTTGTATTGATAGAATTGAATCTCGAATATGTGTGTGTTTGCTCCTAACAAAAAGTACTTTGTTCCTACGTACAAAGTGATCGCCCACATTGAGGATACTACAAACACAATAAATTCAATGAGGAGGCCAAACACCCATGCAAAAAATCTTGACCGAAGGGGGATGTGCTTTTTTCTGGAACAAACGTGAAACTTATTTTTTTCCGTCAGGAAGTGAAACTTCATATCTAGATTATTGATAAGTTACATCATTTGTTTTACTTAGATTGAAGATATCATATAAATGCATGTTGCTATCAAAATGATTATTCCAAATTAAAATTATAATATAGTAAATTATTCAATATGTTGTTACACACGTCTCACTAATATTGTACTCGGGCCGCGCGACCGGAGTTTCAAGTTGAGTGTAATTCGAACCAAAGGTTAATTTGGTTGGAGATTATAGTAGATCACTATTATATTCTCCAATACTTGTAACTAGTTCTTTATCCCATACTAATGTTTCTATTTTTCAAAAATATTTCTCGATGATCTAACTATATAGATGTTAAAATATATTTAATCTATAATATTCTTAAATTTTCAAAAATCAAAAAAAAATTGGTTGTATATATATGAACTAATTTAGTTTTTTACAATTGTTTTGTAAACGAGCTCTCGAGTTTTGAGTTCGAGTCGAGTCAAGCCGAACTCGCGAGTTTTGACTTATGTGCAATTGATTCGGGTGCAATCAATTTTTGGGAATACTGAGCTCCTGATTAACTTAAACAGGCCGAAATTTTTACCTGAACTCGGTTCATTTTATTAAACGATCTGAATCAAACCCAACTAAACGAGTTTACAAATCTGAGGCAGGGGAGCGCTACAGCCCTATGTCTCAGAGGGCTCGCCATTTATTGACATGGAGGATGAAACTAATTTATGTACGGAATTCAAGAAACAAAGAATCTTGAGTAGAACAAAGATGTTTTGTATTTTATTATAAAAAAAATAATAAACCGCGAGACACACATGTCACTTTCTAGAATATTTTTGTATAACACATAATTATATCGCTTTTTATTTTTGGTTTATTAATAAAGGTTTTTGCTCAAATGAGAACTTCGTAAAATGAAAACTGTGAAAACGGGTGATATTTTTAGTGAAAATTGGTGATTTTGCAAAACTCAAAATTTTTTGTTTGCACAAAATCACCAATTTATCGTTCGAAATTTCAACTTTTCAAAAAATCACGACTTTCAAGTACAGAAATAACCAGTTCTCACGATTCTCATTTTAACAAATTCTCACTGGAACACGACCTATTAATAAATTTGTATAATATCTATACATGACAGGAAAAATGTTAATTTACAAATCCCAATAAGAAAAATATTATTTGATCCACTCATGTGACGCACTTACACAGACATATTAATTCTCAATGGGTAAATTGCATAATGTGTGCATGTTAATAGCAACACCTATGTTCAATTCTTATAATAATATATTTTTAAAATTTAACAAGTACAAGAGTGCATTTATCCTTTCATAAGAAGTAAAAGGTTCACGACACACATGCACTCATGTTAAGTACATTTTTTTAGAATTAATATGAATAAGTGGCATATTGGTAATGAGTGTGCATGTAAATGCCTCGATACAGCTTCAATTTTACAAATAACATATTTTTTAAATTTTAATAAATAAACAAGTAAGTTTGTCATTTTACATTTGTACAGAAAAAATTATAATAATAATAAAAAAGATTTATATACCTAGTTAATGAGTTTTAACATAAGGTTAAATGGCCTCATAGCTTAGTGTGAATTAAGTTTCATGTGACGGCATTTTGAAGCCGGAATCGCTAGTAATCGCCGGTCCCCTTTAATATTGATATTTTTATATATAACTCTAAATAGGTTCACAAACTAATTATACATTTATTCCAGATTTAGGAGATGTATTCGAAAATAAATAAATTAGCTCAAAAGTTAGATTTAAAAGCTAATAAATTAGCTGCAGAGTCAAGAGTTAGGTTTGAAGGCTAATAAATTGACTCATAAATTAAGTATGAAAACAAATATTTTGGCCCATACAGCAGGTTTTATAAAATTAATTTGCTCAACAGTTAGCCTTTTAAATTATATTGAAATCTATTATCTTTATAATACTGCAACAAGCAGTTTTTGGGGAACCAATTTATTCCAGGTCAGCGCCACGTACTATGCCATGTCACTGCCACTTCAATTTTTAAAAATAACGTAAGCTCTATCCAGATATATGCGTATATTGTATCTGCAACTCTTCCTCTGCATTTCGCATTTCATTTTCATGAATATATACTTGTGGAGTCTGTTAATCGAAGAAATTTGGTCAATTTTAATGATTGTTGACCGAAAAATAGAATAGAAAAGATACAAAGTGGGGTTAAAATGAAACACAAAATTGATATGGAAAATAGTCCAATGGTTGTTTGACCTTATTCATATATTTTTTTACCAATCTTAATATGTACAGAATGGAGTTTCATAAATGTACAAATAATTTTTTTAGTGCAGTCATGAAATATAATTTGGAATAGAGTTTCATAGTATTGAGTATAAGTAGCTTATAATACTGCAACAAGCAGTTTTTGGGGAACCAATTTATTCCAGGTCAGCGCCACGTACTATGCCATGTTACTGCCACTTCAATTCTTAAAAATAACGTAAGCTCTATCCAGATATATGCGTATATTGTATCTGCAACTCTTCCTCTGCTTTTCGCGTTTCATCTCCCCGTGTTCTACCCTTCTCGCTCCCTCTTGGTTCTTTGCCACCCTCTCTTCTTCCTGGCGCATTTGTGATCATTGTATGGTCTCGATTATATAGTGCATATATTACGCTACTTTTCTGAGTTTGTGATACTTTTATCCCCACTGAGTTTTGGTATTAATGATTTTTTTATTAGTTAGTTTGATGAAGAATTGGTGAAACACCTATTCCTGTCTTTGATTTTTTTGTGTTATAGCACTTCCGAAGGAAGCAGCCAAGTATGCTTCGTTTGCAACTCCTTAGTATGTATATATATATATATATGAGTTTGCTCATTGCATATTTTTGTTATTTTCCAAGGTATTTATTTATATTTAAACCAGTAGCACATGACACACTATTTTATATTGTATTCATTTTTATAATTGTTCACAATCTGTTTGAGTCTATGCCTCACTGAAATTTTTTATAGTACAAGCCTTTTTTTTAAGAACTCATGTAATTGATATTATTCTCCATGATGATTAACTATAATTGGGAGTGTTCTCTAACTCTAAATTCAGCATTGTCATTCTCAAGGCCTTAACTAAGTTCTGATAAATCAACTGCTGGTAAGAGTCTCTATATATTTTGCTTTCTATATACTTTTTAAATTAAAGTTACCGGAGTTCCATGTTTTGACATAATTTTTAGCACACGCTTCACTACCTGGTTTCATTTTACTAATTAATATATGCTTTGTGTCAAGATCAATTATATGGATTCTTTTTGCCTTGGACACCATTTTTATAGCTTTTTCAAACTCCAGCAACATCATTTTTGTATTGTCACTCCTATTTTTAGGTCAATTCACTCACGAAGGATTGCAAAGTAGTTTACCAATCTTTGAATAGGGTTTAATTTATCAGAAGTGTACTCATTGCAATGTTTTAATGAGACTTCTTCCATGCTCAGACTACTGCTCACCTATTATCTCTTCTGACAATAGAAGATTATGTATAATTAGTTAGGAATCTTTAGTCTTGTCATCATGAAGGCCTTAACCAAGTTCCGATTGATGACAAATTCCAGAATCTTTCAAGGTTGTTAATGAGACTTCATATATAATAACTCGTGGGATGTTCATATAATCTTTTATTCCGTGGTGTGAACCGTTATAAAATTGAACGAAAGAGAGAATTGTCTAATGAAATGCGGAAGTAGTCCCTCGAGGTTTTTGTTAAATAGGAGTTATATTTGTCCATCAATTCAAGTTAATGTTGACTATGTCACATAACCGACGCTATTTGTTGAAGCACACATGTTGCATTTTACGAAGCTCATAAAGAATTGTATTATCGAATTAGTACTATATTCTGTAAACTCGTTTTTTATTTCTCCCAATTTGTAAAATACAATTCTAGGAGTTTTTAGTAATTCTAGTATACTTTTGCCCTTCTTTTTGTGTATTTATATATGCATATTTTGAAACTTGAAGGATGAACATGAGATGCTAAGGCCTCCTCAACCTCTTTTGGTTTGTGATGATGACAAGCAGGTAAGAAACTAAACATTTAGCACCTTAATAGCTATAACTAATTATCATGGTAAGATTTCAGAAGCTTATTTTTCATAAATATATTGTTAGAAGAGAGATGCAGGATCTTCATATATCTTCATAGGTTTTTTTGTGAGCAGTGACGATGGCATAACCAAAAATATGGGCCCGGTATTATATTCAAATTTTAAAAATAAAAAAATCTTATTATAAAATAGATTAAAAAGCAAATAAAAATCTTAATAAAGCTCATGTTACATTGTTAAACTTGAAGGATGAACATGAGATGCTAAGGCCTCCTCAACCTCCTTTGGTTTGTGATGATGACAAGTAGGTAAGAAACTAAACATTTAGCACCCTATTAGCTATAACTAATTATCATGTTAAGATTTCAGAAGCTTATTTTTCATAAATATACTGTTAAAAGAGAGATGCAGGATCTTCATATATATTCATAGATTTTTTTGTGAGCAGTGACGATGGCATAACCAAAAATATGGGCCCAGTTTTATATTCTACTTTTAAAAATAAAATATTCTTATTATAAAATAGATTAAAATGCAAATAAAAATCTTAATAAAGCTCATGTTACATTATTACTAACTTCTAAATATATTAGAATAATGGTTATGAGGGTTTATTACTTTCAAAATCATAAAATTAAAAGACTAAAAAAAGGAACACTAAGAAATACTGTTAAAAAAGTGTAAAACAAAGAAAAATACGTAACCAAGAGTTGAACCCAAGCTAAAATGACTTTTCGTTTGCACAAAACTTCAGCCAACAAATTTTGCGAATACTAATACGCTAGCTTTAGTTTTAGGTACGTACAAGCAATTATTGTAAACAAATCAGTTTTCTTTTATCTTTTTTAAAGGAGGGAAACAAATCAGTTGTCGTGTATTTCTCACATAATACTTCTTGTGTTCATGCCAGGAGGGAATGTGTAATATATTTACTCTATTGTATCTGTTTTACAGTATATATATATATATATATTGCTTAAGTGGCCTGGGTTATTGACACAGATTACTGCAAAATTAAAAAAAATGTCTACCACCGAACTATCCAAACAATTCATGTTTTGCATTTGTAAGTACATTTGAGGGGGACAAGGTTGAGATGCACTCTTTGTCTTATTCGCACACAAAGCATAGAAAATGACATACGAGCTTTCAAACCTTCATACAACTAAACACAATCCTCTTGGGAAAGCTTGATAGTGCGGATCATGACATCTATGGATGTCACTTGTGTTGGTTACTAATCTCTAATCTGATAAAAAGTGCCGTCAAACTTCTTAGAGAGAGTACTTGTGACGTGAACTTTATAAGGTTAAAAAAGAATTAATCTTACATATTGACGATGCAACTTGTAACTATTGTTTTATGAAAGTGTAAATGCTTAATATGTTTTAATTGTCATAGTGTGCACAGAGGAAGTGGTCTCAGTCAAACATAGCTTGTCATCCGGGCAAATAGAAGAAGGTTAGTTCTTTTCACATGTTCGCTGTTTTTAGATATAATTCTTAGATTATAACTATATGGTGTGTCACTGCGGTTTAAAGTATATCATTATTGTATATTATATTCAGTTAACATAAGTAATAACTTTGTTTCTCATGATTATATTACTTATTCCCTTCAAATATCAAGACTATCATTCTTATAAAGAGATGCGTGGAATTAAAAAACATCAATGTACTTGCTAACAAAATCGCAAAAAATAAAGAATATAGTTATGCACCTTTGCTTTAATTTATCACAAATGGTAACTATTCCAAAATTACTTAACTTTCTAAAAACAATTGCTTTTCATATTCACTATTTTTGAAGGTTCATGAGATGCCAATGCGCCTAGTTGCAAGTAGCAGCCTTATCTTCCACTCTCTCATTCTTTTGGATTCGGTCTAAGAATCTGCCCTATTTGCAGCTTCATTTTTAAAAGGTTTTCATTTTTCTATGTTGGCTCACGTCCTTAACTATAGCTTGTACACCAAGTTTGAATTATTTGCATTAATCTCACCCTTTTTTATCATCTATCATGTCCATTTTGCCCTTATTTTCGCAGTCTTTTTATCCCGAGGTGTGTCGTACTTTCTGTGGTTGTTGCAATTTTCACATGCTTGCTCAAGGCTCTGACCAAATATTTGTCGCTAGGTTTGTGCTTATTTTCACATACTCTCACTCTAAAGATTGTTATGGCTGCTAGTGGTTTCACAATTCGTGAAGCATATGTGACAAAGTATCTGTATAAATTATATTTGTTCTATTTTGGATCCCGCTAACATTTAATTTGTGACTCTGTTGTTAGCAATACCAAAGTTAATATTACATTTATCTTTGGTACGACTTACTTTGAAAGCCTGTTTGATGATTTTTTTAGGCTATACTTAGTTGACATGACTACATCTTGTATCTTCCTATTAAATTAGTACTAGAAAAATGAGCAAAATGGTTAAAAAACTTTCATCATATATATAACTTCATCTTCATTGTGTTGATATCTCTTCATAAGCTGTTAAAGTTATGCAAGGCATTTTTTATAACTCAAGTTCAAGAACTGCGATTATGAGCACCCACATATTGGTGCTTGGGTTGGAAAATGGTTATAGAACAACCATAAGGTTACAGACATAAATTCATATTCAAGATGGCAGTGAGTTATTTCTCTTGTCCTTGTGGTATTCAAGTGAGTATTACAAACATGCAGCTCTTATTTTACACTTAACTATGTAGTTTTCCTCTTTCTTTTGGATCATTTCTCTCTAAGTTTTGGTTTATACATGGAGTTACATGTTCTTTTTAATATGTAAGACTCAACCTCCATAATCTGCTTATAGCTCTTTAATGTTCTTTCTAAGGAATAGGACAGTAAAGAGAGTTCATCAAATAGGAGAGAATACAGTAGCGAAATGACATGGGAGATATAGAGTAAGTGAATTTTGCTAAAATGAGACCTCCAACCTGTTGTACCTTAAATCTTAAATTGTTTTGGACGAAAAAAGTTCAACTATCTATCAGCTTAAATGTTTATTATTACTTTTATTAAAACTGAAGAAGAGTCGCTGTTGTATAAGTACCAGCCATGAAATATGTCATTGAGAGCAAATAATCTACAAATTTTAAAAGTTCAAACCCTTAAAAACCATCAAAAAAATTCTTTGCAGAAAATTTCCGCGGTTGGGTACTGCTCCCTTATCCCCAACATCCAGTAGCTCCTCATTTCACCACACAAAACATAAAAATTTCCAAAAAAACCTACTCTCCAAGTTTACATATTAGGCGATTTTTGGGCATTTTTATCAAGAAATTCAAGTAGTTTTGTCAATTCAAGATATATTTCTTATCTTAAATTTCATATTTTCATGGCGGATAAATTATTTGCTCGTATATTTCGTCATAAACGTGAAAATGAAAAAAAAAGAGGCTAATGATCATAGTTTACATCTTGATGATTTAAATACTAGTGAAGAACCTAAAACCCCTGTATATGTTGAAGATGATGATTTTGTAGATATTAATGAGGAATTTATTAATTTAGATGACGATTTGGTTGATATTGAAGATGAAAATGAGGTTGAAAATGATAGTGATAATGTTGAGGGTGAGGATGAAGATGAAGATGATAATGTAGAGGATGCAAATTTGTATGAAAATGTTGATGGGGGGGGAGTTCCATATTTGAATCAAAATTTTTAAAGTGTGGATGAGGCTGGTCATTTTTTTAGGGCTTATGCTTTACGAAATGAATTTGCTATTAAAATTCAAGCTAGCCATCGTAATAAAGACAACGAGATATATGGTCGTTTATATGTTTGTAGGCTTTATGAAAAAAGTTTTGTCGCCGAGAGTAGTCAAAATAAACGGCGTAGAGAGGTTCTTCCTAAAAGTGAGTGCAAGGTGAGGATGTATGTCAATTATCAAAAGAAAAAACATCACTGGGAGGTAACTAGCCTTGAATTGGTACACAACCACGGTCTTGTTTCCCCTAGTAAGATGAATTTGGTACAACGAGAAAGACATATCAACACCGCGACCCATAGTTTGATTAAAACGCTTTATGGTTCAAGGGTTCGTAATTGTCAAGTGATGAATGGGATTGGTAAAATTCATGGAGGTAATGAAAAAGTTGGTTTCAATGTTCAACATGTTAGGAATGTGTTAAGAGACGAGAGGAAGAAAAGGTTTGAGATTAGTGACGCCCAAGCGGGGTTGGACTTGTTTCATAGGTTGAATGAAGAAAGTGGTTCTAAATATTTTATTAGGACCGAAGTCGATGAAGAGAATCGCTTGAAGTGTCTAGTATGGATTGATCCGAGATGTATAATGGCTTACCAAAATTTTGGCGATGTTATGGCTTTTAATACCACTTATCGGACAAATAGATATGCAATGCCATTTGTCCCATTTACCGGAGTCAATCATCATTATCAATCGGTAATTTTCGGGTTTGCATTGATGCGGGATGAACACACATCAACTTTTGAGTGGATTCTTCGTACTTGGCTTGAAGGTGTGGGGAATAATCCTCCATTGACTATAATCACGGATCAAGATCAAGCCATGGTAAGCGCTATTGCGGTTGTACTCCCGAATACTACCCATTTATTGTGTTCTTGGCATATTAGTCAAAAATTCCCCGAGAAATTAGCTCATTATTATTCAGCTTTTTTGGAATTCAAGACGTACTTCAACCATTGCATTTATAAATCTCTCACCGAATGTGTTTTTGAGGCTAGATGGGCGTCGTTTGTGGAAAAGTATCACATAAATGGTTAAATGGGTTATATGAGTTGAAGCGCAAGTGGATTCCTGCATATACTAGAAACACATTTTCGGCATTTCAAAATAGTACATCGAGGAGTGAGGGGATGAATTCTTTTTTGATAAGTATGTGAGTTCGGCAACGGGTTTGAAGGAATTCATTGAAAATACCCAAAAAGCATTGGCAAGGCAATTCATGAGGGAGAAGGAAGAAGATTATGTCACCATTAATCTAAAACGTCCCATGAAATTGCATACCACATTGGAGTATCATGCTTCTTGTATCTACACTAAGGAAATGTTTAGAAGATTTCAAGATGAATTGGTTGAGTCTTCAAAATACTTTGTTGAAAAAGACCGACGAGCTAGTAAAGAAGGGGAGGGAATGGGGGATGTTTATACGTACTATAGTTGTTATAGGCCCATGTCCGAGCCTATGAGAAGAAATGTTTATTTTGTGGCATTCGAGAAAGCAAGGTCTTTGGGAATGTGTACGTGTAGAATGCTTGAACATTCGGGGCTACCTTGTAGACACCTATTGGCGGTCTTCACTAAGAAACGGGTTTCGGAAATTCCCCCGTATTAACATAAACCGGAGGTGGACAATGCATGCCAATAGAGTTGATGGTGTATTGCCTTATAATTTGGATGTTGGACAAAGTCATGAGATGACCTCAACCGATCGATTTAATAGCATGACAATGTTAACCATGAGTTTTTGTCAAAGTAGCATTGCATCCAAGGAACGGTATAATTATTCCGTTGGAGTGATGAATCGAGAAATACCAATTCTCGAAAGAATGAGCGTTGATGGAATTCGCATGCTCCAAATGCAAGTGCTCATGAAGAACCAATTCTTGACCCTATTATGTCCCAAACTAAAGGGAGGAAAAAGGACGTTTGTTTCAAAAGTCCCATAAAATCGATTGGTAAAAAGGTGAAGCCGCCAAGAAAGTGCACTTATTGTCAAATGGAAGGCCATGATAAAAGAAAGCGTGCTAGTAGACTAGAAGATCTTAAAAATATTCAAGAATCGCAATATAATTAGGAGTGTAGCATTTTATAACCGAATGTTGTAATCTTTTAATGGATTTGAATTTTAAGTGTTTAACATTGCTTTCTTTTTTGTTATGTTTTATTGTCATATAATTGCCAATTATTATCCTATAATTGTGTTTTATTGTGATAGGTAACATGACTAGCGAGTATAGTGGTGACAACAACTCTGATCATAGTTGTGATTCGGTTTCCCATGTTAGCAACATATTCTCGGACTCCCTACCAAGCGACTCGTAATATGAGGACAATGACGAGGAAAATGTGATCTCACCAACCTTTAGTGAGATGGAAGATGCATGTGCTGAGTTGATGCCCCTTGTGGACAATGACGAGCCGCCCCATGTGGAGGAAGAGGAAACAGACTTGTACCCACCCGATGAGGAAGCTTATAGGGCCAAAAATTGGATCGAGGCATGCAATTGGATGGAGGGTACAGAACTTTGGAGATTGGTGAACTCTCATCCAGATCCGTACTTCCTTCCGATCTTGAATTTGGGCAACAACACGCCCGATGGAAAATGGAAAAAATCCGGATGGAATGGCGGTAAGCTTGTTAAATGTGATCGGATTGCCGATATGGTAAACTTGAGGCCTCGTGAGGGTTGTAATATGGACAAAATGCGCATCGAATATGTGAAGGGTTGGGTTTCACACCTAACGGGAGGGATGGAGAGGGAACACAGGACATGTTTTGCAAGATTTCGTCTCTACGATGGGTCGAATACGATTTCCGTTACCATTTGGAACGACTCCAAACCTTACCCGTGGAAACTTACGAAAAGGCATATCCGTGATGGTTGTGTACTTGTTCTCTACCATATTGCATGCTTCATAGATACTACGCAAGGACTTGCTCAACACCGGTTATCCGGTGGTCTTTCTAATATATTAGGTATTTTTGGTTAGGATCAATACATTTTGTAAAATTTAGTGGATTGTATTGATCGTGTAATTTTCATTCAAACCTATGTATTTTATAATTTTCATTGAATTTGAGAGGCAATTATAGCTTTTCTATGAATTAAAGTATAAAATTTGAGATTGAAAGTTTACCTATAAATTTGAATTGAAAATTAAAATTTACAAGTCGAAGTATACATTAGAAATTGTTATGAAATGTATTAAAAAGTTTATTTTTAACAATTGGAATAAATGTTGACTTTTGTTGACTTTTTAAGGAATTTTCAAATTACTGTAAAAATAGAAAAAAAAATAATTTTTTTTTCTGAAAATCACACATTACCATATTTTAAGACTTTTGAGAGTGGTTTCGATTTTTGGAAGTTAGTTTAGGATCAACTTCCAAAAATTAAAAAAATTCAATAGAAGGTTACTTACCTTACTCTATTTTCTGCTCTATTTTTGGGGCAAAAAACCAAACACATGGACCGCAGAAATTTTCCGCGGTTGGGCTGGAGAGGGACCGCGGAAATTTTCCGCGGTTGGGGTCTGGAATTTATTTTTGCAGCCTAAAAATAGAGCATAATCCAGCCTGCAAATTTAAACCAAAAAACACCAAAATCAGATTCCAACCTGCATGCAACCCAACCATATCCAAATTCACAACAAAAATCCAATTTCGTAACAATCCACCAAATTCACAATAATCCACCAAAATCCACAACAATCTAACAATAACCACCAAAATCCAAAAAAATCCACCAAATAAAAACCAACCACATACGAAATAAAATCCAACGACATATGAAATAAATTCCAACTACATACGAAATAAAATCCTGAAAAGATATCCAAAAAAGGGGCCGCCTCAATTTTTGCTCCATACCTCGTGTACTACCCCCTATGACGAATATTGGGAAACCAAAATCCATTCGTTTCAACTCCGATTCACTTCCCGACGACCCTAAATGAACGCAAATGCAATATCATAAATCCATAGGGACAAATCATGAAAAAATATCCAAAAACCGGGCCCCTCAATTTTTGCTCCATACCTCGTGTACTACCCCCAACGAGGATTATTCGGAAACCGAATTCCATTCGTTTCAACTCCGATTCACTTCCGAACGACCCCAAATGAACGTGAATGAAATATCATAAATCCATAGGGACAAATCATGAAAAGATATCCAAAAAATAGGTCATCTCAATTTTCGCTCCATACCTCGAGTACTACCCCCTACGAGGAATATTGGGAAACCAAGTTCCATTCGTTTCAACTCCGATTCACTTCCCGACGACCCCAAATTAACGCAAATGCAATATCATAACTCCGTAGGGAAAAATTATGAAAATATATCCAAAAAACATGGTGCCTCAATTTTCGCTCCACACCTCGTGTACTACCCCCTACGAGGATTATTCGGAAACCGAGTTCCATTCGTTTCAACTCGGATTCACTTCCGGACGACTCAAAATGAACGCGAATGCAATATCATAAATCCATAGGGACAAATTATGAAAAGATATCCAAAAAACGGGCCGCCTCAATTTTCGCTCCATATCTCGTATACTATCCCTTACTAGGATTATTCGGAAATCGGGTTCCATTCTTTTCAGCTCTGATACACTTCTAGACGACCCCAAATGAACGCGAATGCAATTTCATAAATCCATAGGGACAAATTATGAAAATATATCCAAAAAACGGGCAACCTAAATTTTTGCTCCGTAGCTCGTGTACTAACCCCTACGAGGAATATTGGGAAACCAAGTTCCATTCGTTTCAACTCCGATTCACTTCTCGACGACCCCAAATGAACGCGAATGTAATATCATAAATCCATAGGGAAAAATTATGACAAGTAGTCCAAAAAATTGGCCGCCTCAATTTTCGCTCCATACCTCATGCACTACCCCCTACGAGGATTATTCAGAAATCAAGTTTCATTCATTTCAACTCCGATTCATTCCCGGATGACCCAAAATTAACGTGAATGCAATATCATAAATCCATAGGGACAAATTATGAAAATATATCCAAAAAATGGGCAGCATCAATTTTTGCTCCGTAGCTCGTGTACTACCCCCTACGAGGATTATTGGGAAATCAAGTTCCATTCGTTTCAACTCCGATTCACTTCCCGACGACCCCAAATGAACGCAAATGCAATATCATAAATGCATAGGGACAAATTATGAAAAGATATCCAAAAAATGGGCCGCCTCAATTTTCGCTCCATACCTCGTGTACTACCCCCTATGAGGATTATTCGGAAACCAAATTCCATTCGTTTCAACTCTGATTCACTTCCCGACGACCCCAAATGAACGTTATTGTAATATCCTAAATCCATAGGGACAAATTATGAAAAGATATTCAAAAAACGGGCCGCCTCAATTTTCGCTCCATACCTCGTGTACTACCCCCTTTGAGGATTATTCGGAAACCGAGTTCCATTCGTTTCAACTCAGATTCACTTCCGGACGATCCTAAATGAACGCGAATGCAAAATCATAAATCCATAGGGACAAATTATGAAAAGATATCCAAAAAACGGGCCACCTCAATTTTCGCTCCATACATCTTGTACTCCCACCTACAAGGATTATTTGTAAACCGGGTTCCATTCTTTTCAGCTCTGATTCACTTCCAGAAGACCCCAAATGAACGCGATTGTAATATCATAAATCCATAAGGACAAATTATGAAAAGATATCCAAAAAATGGCCCGGCTCAATTTTCGCTCCATACCTCGTGTACTACCTCCTACGAGGATTATTCGGAAACCAAGTTCCATTCGTTTCAACTCAGATTCACTTCCCGATGACCCTAAATGAAAGCAAATGCAATATCAAAAATCCATAGGGAAAAATCATGAAAAGATATCCAAAAAAGGGGACCCCTCAATTTTCGTTCCATACCTCGTGTACTACCCCTTACGAGGATTATTCGGAAATCGAGTTGCATTCATTTCAACTCCGATTCACTTCCGGACGACCCCAAATGAACGTGAATGCAATATCATAAATCCATAGAGACAAATCATGAAAAGATAGCCAAAAAATAGGACGCCTCAATTTTCGCTCCATACCTCGAGTACTACCCCCTACGAGGAATATTGGGAAACCAAATTCCATTCGTTTCAACTCCGATTCACTTCCCGACGACCCTAAATGAACGCAAATGCAATATCATAAATCCATAGGGACAAATCATGAAAAGATATCCAAAAAATGGGCCCCTCAATTTTCGTTCCATACCTCGTGTACTACCCCTTACGAGGATTATTCGGAAACCGAGTTCCATTTGTTTCAACTCCGACTCACTTCCGGACGACCCCAAATGAACGCGAATGCTATATAATAAATCCATAGGGACAAATTATGAAAAGATATCCAAAAAATGGGTCGGCTCAATTTTCGCTCCATAACTCGTGTACTACCCCCTACGAGGATTTTTTAGAAACCATGTTCCATTCGTTTCAACTCCGATTCACTACCGGATGACCCCAAATGAACGTGAATGCAATATCATAAATCCATAGGGAAAAATTATGAAAAGATATCCAAAAAACAGGCCGCCTCAATTTTCGCTCCATACCTCGTGTGGTACCCCCTACGAGGAATATTGGGAAACCATATTCCATTTGTTTCAACTCCGGTTCACTTCCCGACGACCCCAAATGAACGCGAATGCAATATCATAAATCCATAGGGAAAAATTATGGAAAGATATCCCAAAAATGGGCTGCCTAAATTTTTGCTCCATACCTCGTGTACTACCCTCTACGAGGATTATTCGGAAACCCAGTTCCATTCGTTTTAACACAGATTCACTTCCCGACGACCCCCATTGAACGCAAATGCAATATCCTAAATCCATAGGGACAAATCATGAAAAGATATCCAAAAAACGGGCCGCCTCAATTTTCGCTCCATACTTCGTGTACTACCCCCTACAAGGAATATTGGGAAAACAAATTCCATACGTTTCAACTCTGATTCACTTCCCGACGACCCCAAATAAACGTGAATGTAATATCATAAATCCAAAGGGACAAATTATGGAAAGATATCCAAAAAACGGGCCGCCTCAATTTTCGCTCCATACCTCGTGTACTACCCCCTACGAGGAATATTGGGAAACCAAATTTCATTCGTTTCAACTCCAATTCACTTCCCGACGACCCTAATTGAACGCGAAAGCAATATCATAAATCCTTTGGGATAAATCATAAAAAGATATCCGAAAAACGGGCCGCCTCAATTTTCGCTCCATACCTCGAGTACTATCCCCTACGGGGAATATTGGGAAACCAAATTTCATTCGTTTCAACTCCGATTCACTTCCGGACGACCCCAAATGAAAGCGAATGCAATTTCATAAATACATAGGGACAAATTATGAAAAGATATCCAAAAAATGGGCCGCCTCAATTTTCAATCCATACCTCGTGTACTACCACCTACAAGGATTATTTGGAAACCAGGTTCCATTCTTTTCAGCTCCGATTCACTTCCAGACGACCCCAAAGGAACGCGAATGCAATATCATAAATGCATAGGGACAAATTATGAAAAGATATCCAAAAATGGGCTGCCTCAATTTTCGCTCCATACCTTGTGTACTTCCCCTACGAGGAATATTGGGAAACCAAGTTCCATTCCTTTCAACTTCGATTAACTTCCCGAGGACCCCAAATGAACATGAAGCCAATATCATAAACCCATAGGGACAAATTATGAAAACATATCCACAAAACGGGACACCTCAATTTTCGCTCCATACCTTGTGTACTACCCCCTACGAGGAATATTGGGAAACCAAATTTCATTCGTTTCAATTCCAATTCACTTCCCGATGACCCCAAATGAACGCAAATGCAATATCATAAATCCATAGGGACAAATCATAAAAAGATATCCAAAAAGGGGCCGCCTCAATTTTCGCTCCATACCTCGAGTACTACCTCCTTCGAGGAATATTGAGAAACCAAATTTCATTTGTTTCAACTCCGATTCACTTCCGGACGACCCAAAATGAACGCGAATGCAATTTCATAAATCCATAGGGACAAATTATGAAAAAATATCCAAAAAATGGGTCGCCTCAATTTTTGCTCCATAAATCGTGTACTACCATCCACAAGGATTATTTGGAAACCAGGTTCCATTCTTTTCAGCTCCGATTCACATCCAGACGACCCCAAATGAACGTGAATGCAATATCATAAATCCATAGGGACAAATTATGAAAAAATATCCAAAAACTGGGCCGCCTCAATTTTCGCTCCATACCTCGTGTACTACCCCCTACGAAGAATATTGGGAAACTAAGTTCGATTCGTTTCAACTCCGATTAACTTCACGATGACCCCAAATGAACGTGAAGCCAATATCATAAACCCATAGGGACAAATTATGAAAAGATCTCCAAAAAAGGGGCGCCTCAATTTTTGCTCCAAACCTCGTGTACTACCCCCTACGAGGATTATTCGGAAATCGAGTTCCATTCGTTTCAACTCCGATTCACATCCGGACGACCCCAAATGAACGCGAATGCAATATCATTAATCCATAGGGACAAATTATGAAAAGATATCCAAAAAACGGGCCACCTCAATTTTGGCTCCATACCTCGTTTACTACCCCTTACAAGGATTATTCGGAAACCGGGTTCCATTCTTTTCCGATCCGATTCACTTCCAGACGACCCCAAATGAACGCGAATGCAATTTCATAAATCCATAGGGACAAATTATGAAAATATATCCAAAAAATGGGCAGCCTCAATTTTTGCTCCGTAGCTCGTGTACTACCCCCTACGAGGATTATTAGGAAACCAAGTTCCATTCGTTTCAACTCCGATTCACTTCCCGACGACCCCAAATGAACGCGAATGCAATATCATAAATCCATAAGGACAATTTATGAAAAGTAATCCAAAAAATGGGCCGCATCAACTTTCGCTCCATACCTCATGTGCTACCCCCATCGAGGATTATTCAGAAACCAAGTTCCATTCGTTTAAACTCCGATTCATTTCCGGACGACCCCAAATGAACGCGAATGCAATATCATAAATCCACATGGACAAATTATGAAAAGATATCCAAAAAATGGGCCGCCTCAATTTTCGCTCCATACCTCGTGTACTACCACCTACAATGATTATTTGGAAACCGGGTTCCATTCTTTTCAGCTCCGATTCACTTCCAGACGACCCCAAATGAACTCGAATGCAATATCATAAATCTATAGGGACAAATTATGGAAAGATATCCAAAAACGGGCCGCCTCAATTTTTGCTCCATACCTCGTGTCCCCCTACGAGGAATATTGTGAAACCAAATTTCATTCGTTTCAACTCCAATTCACTTCCCGACGACCCCAATTGAATGCGAATGCAATATCATAAATCCATAGAGACAAATCATAACAAGATATCCAAAAAAGGGGACGCCTCAATTTTCGCTCCATACCTCGAGTACTACCTTCTATGATGAATATTGGGAAACCAAATTTCATTCGTTTCAACTCCGATTCACATCCGGACGACCCCAAATGAACGCGAATGCAATTTCATAAATCCATAGGGACAAATTATGAAAAGATATCCAAAAAATGGGCCGCCTCAATTTTCGCTCCATACCTCGTGTACTACCATCTACAAGGATTATTTGAAAACCAGGTTCCATTCTTTTTAGCTCCGATTCACATCCAGACGACCCCAAATGAACGTGAATGTAATATCATAAATTCATAGGGACAAATTATGAAAAAATATCCAAAAAATGGGCCGCCTCAATTTTCGCTGCATACCTCGTGTACTACCATCTACAAGGATTATTTGGAAACCAGGTTCCATTCTTTTCAACTCCGATTCACATCCAGACAACCCCAAATGAACGCGAATGCAATATCATAAATCTATAGGGACAAATTATGAAAATATATCCAAAAAATGGGCCGCCTCAATTTTCGCTCCATACCTCGTGTACTACCATCTACAAGGATTATTTGGAAACCAGGTTCCATTCTTTTAAGCTCCGATTCACATCCAGAAGACCCCAAATGAACGCGAATGCAATATCATAAATCCATAGGTAAAAATTATGAAAATATATCCAAAAAATGGGCAGCCTCAATTTTTGCTCCGTAGCTCGTGTACTACCCCCTACGAGAATTATTGGGAAACCAAGTTCCATTTGTTTCAACTCCGATTCACTTCCCACCGACCCCAAATGAACGCGAATGCAATATCATAAATCAATAGGGACAAATTATGAAAAGTAATCCAAAAAACGGGCCGCCTCAACTTTCGCTCCATACCTCGCGTGCTACCCCCTACGAGGATTATTCAGAAACCAAGTTCCATTCATTTAAACTCCGATTCATTTCCGGACGACCCCAAATGAGTGCGAATGCAATAACATAAATCCATAGGGATAAATTATGAAAAGATATTCAAAAAACAGGCCCCCTCAATTTTCGCTCCATACCTCGTGTACTTACAATGATTATTTGGAAACCGGGTTCCTTTCTTTTTAGCTCCGATTCACTTCCAGACGACCCCAAATGAACTCGAATGCAATATCATAAATCCATAGGGACAAATTATGAAAAGATATCCAAAAATGGGTCATCTCAATTTTTGCTCCATACCTCGTGTCCCCCTACGAGGAATATTGTGAAACCAAATTTCTTTCGTTTCAACTCCAATTTACTTCCCAACGACCCCAATTGAATGCGAATGCAATATCATAAATCCATAGAGACAAATCATAAAAAGATATCCAAAAAAGGGGCCGCCTCAATTTTCGCTCCATACCTCGAGTTCTACCTTCGATGATGAATATTGGGAAACCAAATTTCATTCATTTCAACTCTGATTCACATTCGGACGACCCCAAATGAACGCGAATGCAATTTCATAAATCCATAGGGACAAATTATGAAAAGATATCCAAAAAATGGGCCACCTCAATTTTCGCTCCATACCTCGTGTACTACCATCTACAAGGTTTATTTGGAAACCAGGTTCCATTATTTTTAGCTCCGATTCACATCCAGACGACCCCAAATGAACGTGAATGTAATATCATAAATCCATAGGGACAAATTATGAAAAAATATCCAAAAAATGGGCCTCCTCGATTTTCGCTCCATACCTCGTGTACTACCATCTACAAGGATTATTTGGAAAGCAGGTTCCATTCTTTTCAGCTCGGATTCACATCCAGACGACCCCAAATGAACGCGAATGCTATATCATAAATCCATAGGGACAAATTATGAAAATATATCCAAAAAATGGGCCGCCTCAATTTTCGCTCCATACCTCGTGTACTACCATCTACAAGGATTATTTGGAAACCAGGTTCCATTCTTTTCAGCCCCGATTCACATCCAGACGACTTCAAATGAACGCGAATGCAATATCATAAATCCATAGGGACAAATTATGAAAAGATATCCAAAAAATGGGCCACCTCAATTTTCGCTCCATACCTCGTTTACTACCCCTTACGAGGATTTTTCGGAAACCGGGTTCCATTCTTTTCCGATCCAATTCACTTACAGACGACCCTAAATGAACGCGAATGCAATTTCATAAATCCATAGGGACAAATTATGAAAATATATCCAAAAAATGGGCAGCATCAATTTTTGCTCCGTAGCTCGTGTACTACCCCCTACGAGGATTATTGGGAAATCAAGTTCCATTCGTTTCAACTCCGATTCACTTCCCGACGACCCCAAATGAACGCGAATGCAATATCATAAATCCATAGGGACAAATTATGAAAAGTAATCCAAAAAACGGGCCGCCTCAACTTTCGCTCCATACCTCACGTTCTACCCCCTACGAGGATTATTCAGAAACCAAGTTCCATTCGTTTAAACTCCGATTCATTTCCGGACGACCCCAAATGAATGCGAATGCAATACCATAAATCCATAGGGACAAATTATGAAAAGATATCCAAAAAACGGGCCGCCTCAATTTTCGCTCCATACCTCGTGTACTTATAATGATTATTTTGAAACCGGGTTCCATTTTTTTCAGCTCCGATTCACTTCCAGACGACCCCAAAAGAACTCGAATGCAATATCATAAATCCATAATGACAAATTATGGAAAGATATCCAAAAACGGGTTGCCTCAATTTTTGCTCCATACCTCGTGTCCCCCTACGAGGAATATTGTGAAACCAAATTTCTTTCGTTTCAACTTCAATTCACTTCCCGACGACCCCAATTGAATGCCAATGCAATATCATAAATCCATAGAGACAAATCATAAAAAGATATCCAAAAAAGGGGCTGCCTCAATTTTCGTTCCATACCTCGAGTACTACCTTCTATGATGAATATTGGGAAACCAAATTTCATTCGTTTCAACTCCGATTCACATCCGGACGACCCGAAATAAACGCGAATGCAATACCATAAATCCATAGGGACAAATTATGAAAAGATATCCAAAAAACGGGCCGCCTCAATTTTTGCTCCATACCTCGTGTACTTACAATGATTATTTGGAAACCGGGTTCCATTTTTTTCAGCTCCGATTCACTTCCAGACGACCCCAAATGAACTCGAATGCAATATCATAAATCCATATGGACAAATTATGAAAAGATATCCAAAAAATGGGCCGCCTCAATTTTCGCTCCATACCTCGTGTACTACCACCTACAATGATTATTTGGAAACCGGGTTCCATTCTTTTCAGCTCCGATTCACTTCCAGACGACCCCAAATGAACTAGAATGCAATATCATAAATCTATAGGGACAAATTATGGAAAGATATCCAAAAACGGGCCACCTCAATTTTTGCTCCATACCTCGTGTCCCC
This sequence comes from Apium graveolens, assembly GCF_009905375.1. Lineage (NCBI taxonomy): Eukaryota > Viridiplantae > Streptophyta > Magnoliopsida > Apiales > Apiaceae > Apium > Apium graveolens. Next base: position 2,421,130 of record NC_133657.1, read on the forward strand.
CTACGAGGAATATTGTGAAACCAAATTTCTTTCGTTTCAACTCCAATTCACTTCCCGACGACCCCAATTGAATGCGAATGCAGTATCATAAATCCATAGAGACAAATCATAACAAGATATCCAAAAAAGGGGACGCCTCAATTTTCGCTCCATACCCCGAGTACTACCTTCAATGATGAATATTGGGAAACCAAATTTCATTCATTTCAACTCCGATTCACATCCGGACGACCCCAAATGAACGCGAATGCAATTTCATAAATCCATAGGGACAAATTATGAAAAGATATCCAAAAAATGGGCCGCCTCAATTTTCGCTCCATATCTCGTGTACTAACATCTACAAGGATTATTTGAAAACCAGGTTCCATTCTTTTTAGCTCCGATTCACATCCAAACGACCCCAAATGAACGTGAATGTAATATCATAAATCCATAGGGACAAATTATGAAAAAATATCCAAAAAATGGGCCGCCTCAATTTTCGCTGCATACCTCGTGTACTACCATCTACAAGGATTATTTGGAAACCAGGTTCCATTCTTTTCAACTCCGATTCACATCCAGACGACCCCAAATGAACGCGAATGCAATATCATAAATCCATAGGGACAAATTATGAAAATATATCCAAAAAATGGGCCGCCTCAATTTTCGCTCCATACCTCGTGTACTACCATCTACAAGGATTATTTGGAAACCAGGTTCCATTCTTTTAAGCTCCGATTCACATCCAGACGACCCCAAATGAACGCGAATGTAATATCATAAATCCATAGGGACAAATTATGAAAAGATATCCAAAAAACGGGCCACCTCAATTTTCGCTCCATACCTCGTTTACTACCCCTTACGAGGATTATTCGGAAACCGGGTTCCATTCTTTTCCGATCCGATTCACTTCCAGACGACCCCAAATGAACGCGAATGCAATTTCATAAATCCATAGGGAAAAATTAATAAAATATATCCAAAAAATGGGCAGCCTCAATTTTTGCTCCGTAGCTCGTGTACTACCCCCTACGAGGATTATTGGGAAACCAAGTTCCATTCGTTTCAACTCCGATTCACTTCCCGACGACCCCAAATGAACGCGAATGCAATATCATAAATCAATAGGGATAAATTATGAAAAGTAATCCAAAAAACGGGCCGCCTCAACTTTCGCTCCATACCTCACGTGCTACCCCCTACGAGGATTATTCAGAAACCAAGTTCCATTCGTTTAAACTCCGATTCATTTCCGGACGACCCCAAATGAATGCGAATGCAATAACATAAATCCATTGGGATGAATTATGAAAAGATATTCAAAAAACGGGCCGCCTCAATTTTCGCTCCATACCTCGTGTACTTACAATGATTATTTGGAAACCGGGTTCCATTCTTTTTAGCTCCGATTCACTTCCAGACGACCCCAAATGAACTCGAATGCAATATCATAAATCCATAGGGACAAATTATGAAAAGATATCCAAAAATGGGTTGCCTCAATTTTTGCTCCATACCTCGTGTCCCCCTACGAGGAATATTGTGAAACCAAATTTCTTTTGTTTCAACTCCAATTCACTTCCCGACGACCCCAATTGAATGCGAATGCAATATCATAAATCCATAGAGACAAATCATAAAAAGATATCCAAAAAAGGGGCCGCCTCAATTTTCGCTCCATACCTCGAGTTCTACCTTCTATGATGAATATTGGGAAACCAAATTTCATTCGTTTCAACTCTGATTCACATCCGGACGACCCCAAATGAACGCGAATGCAATTTCATAAATCCATAGGGAAAAATTATGAAAAGATATCCAAAAAATGGGCCACCTCAATTTTCGCTCCATACCTCGTGTACTACCATCTACAAGGATTATTTGAAAACCAGGTTCCATTCTTTTTAGCTCCGATTCACATCCAGACGACCCCAAATGAACGTGAATGTAATATCATAAATCCATAGGGACAAATTATGAAAAAATATCCAAAAAATGGGCCTCCTCGATTTTCGCTCCATACCTCGTGTACTACCATCTACAAGGATTATTTGGAAACCAGGTTCCATTCTTTTCAGCTCGGATTCACATCCAGACGACCCCAAATGAACGCGAATGCTATATCATAAATCTATAGGGACAAATTATGAAAATATATCCAAAAAATGGGCCGCCTCAATTTTCGCTCCATACCTCGTGTACTACCATCTACAAGGATTATTTGGAAACCAGGTTCCATTCTTTTCAGCCCCGATTCACATCCAGACGACTTCAAATGAACGCGAATGCAATATCATAAATCCATAGGGACAAATTATGAAAAGATATCCAAAAAATGGGCCACCTCAATTTTCGCTCCATACCTCATTTACTACCCCTTACGAGGATTATTCGAAAACCGGGTTCCATTCTTTTCCGATCCAATTCACTTCCAGACGACCCTAAATGAACGCGAATGCAATTTCATAAATCCATAGGGACAAATTATGAAAATCTATCCAAAAAATGGGCAGCCTCAATTTTTGCTTCGTAGCTCGTGTACTACCCCCTACGAGGATTATTGGGAAACCAAGTTCCATTCGTTTCAACTCCGATTCACTTCCCGACGACCCCAAATTAACGCGAATGCAATATCATAAATCCATAGGGGCAAATTATGAAAAGTAATCCAAAAAACGGGCCGCCTCAACTTTCGCTCCATACCTCACGTTCTACCCCCTACGAGGATTATTCAGAAACCAAGTTCCATTCGTTTAAACTCCGATTCATTTCCGGACGACCCCAAATAAATGCGAATGCAATACCATAAATACATAGGGACAAATTATGAAAAGATATCCAAAAAACGGGCCGCCTCAATTTTCGCTCCATACCTCGTGTACTTATAATGATTATTTTGAAACCGGGTTCCATTTTTTTCAGCTCCGATTCACTTCCAGACGACCCCAAAAGAACTCGAATGCAATATCATAAATCCATAATGACAAATTATGGAAAGATATCCAAAAACGGGTTGCCTCAATTTTTGCTCCATACCTCGTGTCCCCCTACGAGGAATATTGTGAAACCAAATTTCTTTCGTTTCAACTTCAATTCACTTCCCGACCACCCCAATTGAATGCCAATGCAATATCATAAATCCATAGAGACAAATCATAAAAAGATATCCAAAAAAGGGGCTGCCTCAATTTTCGTTCCATACCTCGAGTACTACCTTCTATGATGAATATTGGGAAACCAAATTTCATTCGTTTCAACTCCGATTCACATCCGGACGACCCGAAATAAACGCGAATGCAATTTCATAAATCCATAGGGACAAATTATGAAAAGATATCCGAAAAATGGGCCACCTCAATTTTCGCTCCATACCTCGTGTACTACCATCTACAAGGATTATTTGAAAACCAGGTTCCATTCTTTTTAGCTCCGATTCACATCCAGACGACCCCAAATAAACGTGAATGTAATATCATAAATCCATAGGGACAAATTATGAAAAAATATCCAAAAAATGGGCCGCCTCAATTTTCGCTGCATACCTCGTGTACTACCATCTACAAGGATTATTTGGAAATCAGGTTCCATTCTTTTCAGCTCCGATTCACATCCAGACGACCCCAAATGAACGCGAATGCAATATCATAAATCCATAGGGACAAATTATGAAAATATATCTAAAAAATGGGCCGCCTCAATTTTCGCTCCAGACCTCGTGTACTACCATCTACAAGGATTATTTGGAAACCAGGTTCCATTCTTTTCAGCTCCGATTCACATCCAGACGACCCCAAATGAACGCGAATGCAATATCATAAATCCATAGGGACAAATTATGAAAAGATATCCAAAAAACGCGCCACCTCAATTTTCGCTCCATACCTCGTTTACTACCCCTTACGAGGATTATTCGGAAACCGGGTTCCATTCTTTTCCGATCCGATTCACTTCCAGACGACCCCAAATGAACGCGAATACAATTTTATAAATCCATAGGGACAAATAATGAAAATATATCCAAAAAATGGGCAGCCTCAATATTTTCTCCGTAGCTCGTGTACTACCCCCTACGAGGATTATTGGGAAACCAAGTTCCATTCGTTTCAACTCCGATTCACTTCCCGACGACCCCAAATTAACGCGAATGCAATATCATAAATCCATAGGGACAAATTATGAAAAGTAATCCAAAAAATGGGCCGCCTCAACTTTCGCTCCATACCTCACGTGCTACCCCCTACGAGGATTATTCAGAAACCAAGTTCCATTCGTTTAAACTCCAATTCATTTCCGGATGACCCCAAATGAATGCGAATGCAATACCATAAATCCATAGGGACAAATTATGAAAAGATATCCAAAAAACGGGCCACCTCAATTTTCGCTCCATACCTCGTGTACTTACAATGATTATTTGGAAACCGGGTTCCATTCTTTTCAGCTCCGATTCACTTCCAGACGACCCCAAATGAACTCGAATGCAATATCATAAATCCATAGGGACAAATTATGGAAATTTATCCAAAAAATGGGCCGCCTCAATTTTCGCTCCATACCTCATGTACTACCCCCTACGAGGAATATTGTGAAACCATATTTCTTTCCTTTCAACTCCAATTCACTTCCCGACGACCCCAATTGAACGTCAATGCAATATCATAAATCCATAAGGACAAATCATAAAGAGATATCCAAAAAAGGGGCCGCCTCAATTTTCGCTCCATACCTCGAGTACTACCTTCTACGATGAATATTGGGAAACCAAATGTCATTCGTTTCAACTCCGATTCACTTCCGGACGACCCGAAATGAACGCCAATGTAATTTCATAAATCCATAGGGACAAATTATGAAAAGATATCCAAAAAATGGGTCGCCTCAATTTTCGCTCCATACCTCGTGTACTACCATCTACAAGGATTATTTGGAAACCAGGTTCCATTTTTTTCAGCTCTGATTCACATCCAGAGGACCCCAAATGAACGTGAATGTAATATCATAAATCCATAGGGATAAATTATGAAAATATATCTAAAAAATGGGCCGCCTCAATTTTCGCTCCATACCTCGTGTACTACCCCCTACGAGGAATATTGGGAAACCAAGTTTCATTCGTTTCAACTCCGATTAACTTCCCGACGACCCCAAATGAACGTGAAGCCAATATCATAAACCCATAGGTACAAATTATGGTCCGCCTCAATTTTCGCTGCATACCTCGTGTACTACCACCAACAAGGATTATTTGGAAACCGGGTTCCATTCTTTTCAGCTCCGATTCACTTCAAGACAACCCAAAATGAACGCGAATGCAATAATATAAATCTATAGGGACAAATTATAAAAAGATATCCAAAAAATTGGCCGCCTCAATTTTCGCTCCATACATCGTGTACTACCCCTACGAGGAATATTGGGAAACCAAGTTTCATTCGTTTTAACTCCGATTAACTTCCCCACGACCCCAAATGAACGTGAAGCCAATATCATAAACTCAAAGGGACAAATTATGAAAAGATATCCAAAAAATGTGGTGCCTCAATTTTCGCTCCATACCTCGTGTACTACCCCCTACTAGGATTATTCGGAAATCGAGTTCCATTCGTTTCAACTATGATTCACTTCCGGAAGACCACAAATGAACGCGAATGCAATATCATAAATCCATAGGGACAAATTATGAAAAGATATCCAAAAAACGGGCTGCCTCAATTTTCGCTCCATACCTCGTGTACTACCCTTTACGAGGATTATTCGAAAACCGGGTTCAATTCTTTTCAGCTCCGATTCACTTCCAGACGACCCCAAATGAACGCGAATACAATTTCATAAATCCATAGGGATAAATTATGAAAATATATCCAAAAAACGGGCAGCCTCAATTTTCGCTCCATAGCTCGTGTACTACCCCCTACGAGGAATATTGGGAAATCAAGTTCCATTCGTTTCAACTCCGATTCACTTCCCGACGACCCCAAATGAACGCGAATGCAATATCATAAATCTATAGGGACAAATTATGAAAAGTAATCCAAAAAACGGGCTGCCTCAATTTTCGCTCCATACCTCATGTGCTACCCCATACGAGGATTATTAAACCAAGTTCCATTCGTTTAAACTCTGATTCACTTCCGGACGACCCCAAATGAACGCGGATGCAATATTATAAATCCATAAGGACAAATTATGAAAAGATATCCAAAAAATGGGCCGCCTCAATTTTCGCTCCATACCTCGTGTACTACCCCCTACGAGGATTATTCGGAAACCAAGTTCCATTCGTTTCAACTCAGATTCACTTCCCGACGACCTCAAATGAAATATCATAAATCAATAGAGACAAATCATGAAAAGATATCCAAAAAATGGGCCGCCTCAATTTTCGTTCCATACCTCGTGTACTACCCCCTACGAGGAATATTGGGAAACCAAATTCCATTCATTTCAACTCCGATTTACTTCCCGACGACCCCAAATGAACGAGAATGCAATATCATAAATCCATAGGAACAAATTATAAAAAGATATCCAAAAAATGGGCCGCCTGAATTTTTGCTCCATACCTCGTGTACTACCCCCTACGAGGATTATTTGGAAACCCAGTTCCATTCGTTTCAACGCAGATTCACTTCCCGATGACCCCAAATGAACGCAAATGCAATATCATAAATCCATAGGGCGCGTCATAAGTTGTCATTTTACTTATGTTTGTTCTGTTCAACATTAATTTTCTTTCTGTATGGTGAATACGTCTTCCATGTAACACGTGTCTGAGTCTAACGTTCCTAATGTTTCTTTTTCAAAAATGACTTCTCTTCCCAAGGAATTTGCCATTGATGCTTCTAGAAAGCAGAAAATTGGAAGAAGCAAGTCTGCACCTACCAAAAAGGATGCTCAAATTAAGGAAGCTATGGCTACAGAAACTCCAACTCCTCCTCCTACAGTCACCATCGACATAACTGTGCTAGATATCCCCGATGATGAGGGTGCGCCCATAAAGCGCCAAAAGACCATACCTGATGAACATTCTCTTGTTTACAGGTATTTGGGCGCGTCTTCATCTGGTTTCTTCACTGAAGAGGAAGTGAACGAGTGGAAGTTTAAGAATGAAGAGCAAACAGAGAAAGCCATAATGAGGGTTGTAGCTGAGCGCCACTTCCATACAAATCAGAATGCAAACATGGCTGCCAGGATGAGGGTGCATCTTAGCATTACTGAGAATGACAAGAGTAATGCTGAAGAGATGATCAAGTCTTTGGAGAAACATATCACACTCCTCACTAAGGAGAAAGATACCGAGATCCTCAGCTTGAACTCTAAGAAGGCGCGTCTAGAGGGCCAAGTGGCTACCATGGAAAAGTCTATGGATCAAGTTGTTTCCTTAAACTCCACCATACAGATGGATTTGGATGTCCTCAATGATGATACAGTGCATGATTTGAAGGCATAGAAAAATCTGGTTCATCAAGCTGGATTTACAGCTGGGTTTGAGGAATGGTGCTCTGGTTTTATTGTCAATGATCTAGAGTATACATTCCTAAAGTTTGATGAAGAGACCCCGAAATGGGTGGGTGACGTTAGGGTGAAAGCTGCAGACTCCATTAAAGATAAGAGGATTGTTCTAGGTTTGGTGGAAGAGGATGCGTATCCACCTCCTTCACCACTTCAAACTCAACCCCCTCAGTATCCACCCAAAGATAGCAATAAGGATGGTATCCAAGGCAAAGATCAGGATGTGTCCCCATCTTAGGATGCGTCTTCATCTCTAGCTTTTATATTATGAACAATCATGGGTGCATGTCCCTTCAAGCCTTGCAAAGTTGTAAACTATTATGGATGTTTTGGATGATAACTTCTTCAAGGCCTTGTGCCTTAGATTATTTTGTGTATGATGGTTTCATTTTCCATATCTTTAGCTATTTTTATTGTATTCTTGCATAAGTGCATATCAAAAAGTTGGGCGTACCTTCACACTAGAGGGCCCTTCTCTTATGATAGAAATATTAACGTGAATTGACTTATATTATTTCCCATGTATTACTGATTTTATATCATAGAAGGACGCGTCTACATAGGAAATATCCTTATCCCATTATGTTGAAATTTTTACATATTTTCTCCATGTTCAACATGATTGTTTCAATACTCAAGTCAAGTAGTATGTCATGAGGGCGCGCCCTGTAGCTAACATGCATTTTCATCCTTGCAAAAGATATACCACTATAAAGTAATCCCAAGTATTTGTTAAAATTCATCTCACTTTGTTTCATTGTGAGGACAAGGGCATGTCTTCCATTTAGGACGCGTCATGAACCTATATGAAATTTAACAGGTTACTTGGATATTTTTTTCCACTATTCTGCACTTGACTATGTAAACCCTTTGCGGGACACATTTGTTCTCGTGTTGATATAAATCCTTAATTATATACACATGCACAGAAGTGAAAAAGTAAAAATCAACAACAAGTGAGAATTTTTTTAAAGTCTTTATAAATAATGCACTCCAGTGTTGAAATTACACCGGTCCCATGGCTACTATGTTCTGTAGGGAAATTATTTGGAAATATGATCCTTCAACTAGTTCTGGAAGAGCAATACATGCACTACCACCCTAGGCTAGGGGAAATTTATTGCTTCTAGTCTACTATCCAGGCATAGCCCTATTTAAATCAACTATAAATATAAATAATAATAGGTAAGGGGCCGTAAACGCACTTTACTGATAATACTTTTGAAGGTGTTCCGCATTCCATGCTCGTGGAACAAGCTTTCCCTCAAAGTCTTCAGATGATAAGTTCATTTCCACATCATTGATTTAATCTTGTATGGTCCTTCCCAATTGGCTCCAAACACTCCATGATGAGGATTCTTTGTATTTGGAATCACTATCCTGAGCACTAAATCCCCAACTTTCAACTGTTTCCCTTTTACCTTCTTGTTGTAATACCTTGCTGCACGTTGTTAATACGCCGCAAGCTTCAGCTGAGAGTTTTCCCTTGCTTCCTCCGAGAGATCCAAGTGAAGCCTCTGATTAACCTTTGCGTCTTCTTTTGCATAATAATCCTTGTGAAGTGATCCCGAACCAACTTTCACGGGAACCATAGCCTCATATCCATAAGTAAGCATAAAGGGACATTCTCCCATAGTGGATCTTGGAGTCGTATTGTAAGACCATAAGACCCTCAGGAGTTCTTCATGCCAATTCCCTTTGCGTTCCTCCAGTTTGGTCTTGAGAGTATGTTTTATGATCTTATTGACAACTTCAGTTTGTCCATTACTTTGCGAATGATATACCACCATGAACTCCTTCTTGATTTTCAAATCCTCACAAACCTTTTGCAACTCTTTGCTATCAAACTGTTTCCCATTTTCAGAAACAAGCTTGTATGGAATCCTGAATCTGCACACAATAAAATTAAAGACAAAGTCTTTGATTTTCTTAGCAGTGATAGTTACTAATGGCATGAACCCAATCTCACTATTAGCTAGAAAATCTTGAATAAAATTAAGATCTGATGGAGCATCATCCTTGTTGAGAATAGCCATGTACTTATTGGGGACGAACTTGGATCTATTTAAGATGATGTCCTTGGGTGCCTTTTCTGTAAGAAATTAAGTGAGAAGTTGTGCGTACGAAAGGTGTTTGATAAAATGCATGTAAGAGAGTCCGTCAGAAAATAGAGAGAAAAAGAGAGAGAGAGAGAGAGAGAGAGAGAGAGAGAGAGTAAAAGAAATAATAGATAAAGTAAGAGTAGGTAAAATATTGTGAAATCTTTTAACTCTAATATTTATACTCTTTCCACTCAACGGCTCTTTTTGGAAGTAACACAGACATTTGACACCTGTCACGCAGTAAATAGTCAAAACAGTGGTTAGTGGGCACGGGAAATGTGCAGTAATTATTGCTCACATGTTGTTTTCAAATCAAACACGCAACCCATAAACCAAATGATTTTTACTGTTTTTATCTCACTTAATTATTTTCTGACAAAATATAACCGTTACAGTAAATATTAAAATAAGTCAAGTAATTAAAATGTGACACGTAAGCATCAGAGTTTGCATCAGGATTTGCATCTGAACTTGACTACTATCAGAATTTAACGGTCATCAGAACATGGCTTCTGTACTCAAAAAGTGAATGACTATTTCTGTGATTCTTCACACAGATACTGACTGGTTTCTTCAGAGTTTAATCATCAGAACTTTCATCAAGACTTGTCCTCAGAATTTATGCAAATAATACTTAACTGTTTGTCAGAAACAACTTAATCACCACAGTAATTTTCATCATTCATATGGAGTGAGAGTGTATACATTTGAAAATGATCAGATAAAGATTAAAGTCTGATAAACTTCAATATATCTTAGAAATAAGGCATAACTAAGAAAAGTGCTTAAAATCTGTCTTTAATTTTGAAGTCTACTATAGAATAAATTTATGCAAGTATCCACCTCAACTGTTTGTGCACATTTTATGCATCTTTTGAAATTCTTTAGACAGTGGCTTCTCAGTGTAAATGAGTTACAACTGCCATCCAAAATTTATGCTGTTATCAGAGTATTTTTCCAGTAATCAGAGAATGTGAAAAGTCACCAAGAAAAATTAATTTGCTTTTCTAATGCATATTACTTAATACCAGCAATGCACTTGGATCTTCCCTTTCACATATTTACTCTAGATCTCAAAGGAGTACCTGATTTCAATTTTTCTTTTCTTTTGTTTTCTTCAAATAAGTGAGGCTTATCAAGCATGTAGTTCATCCTTAAGATTTACTGACATCAGAATTTAACAGATAAGAAGCAATAATCTAGTTTGTGACTTAGTAATAAGATACACAAAGTAAATTTGACTAAGATTAAAATCAGAATTTGCTTTTGTTATTGATTTCCACATAAACAACTATAAACATGGGATACATAGTTTGTTAAGTACTACTAAGTCAACATCTAACAAGATAATCCTAATTGGATTGAATAATCACATAACAATCAAAACACTTTCAGAGTTTATAGAATCATATCAGGAACAAGCAGTGCTTAATATATTACAATTTAAGCACATATTACATTGATATAAGACAATCTGTAAATACTGATCATAAAGTCTGATGCATGAGAACAAAAACTAAGCAGATTTTGAGAAAGAACCTGAAATCATTCCAAGTTCATTTACCAGTCTTGTAAAAGTAGCTTCACATAGTGGTTTTGTGAAGATATTTTCTAGTTGTTGATCTGTTGGAACAAAATGCAATTCCACTGTACCTTCCATCACATGTTCCCTTATGAAATGGTACCTAATACTGATGTGCTTTGTCATTGAGTGTTGAACTGGATTACCTGTCATAGCAATAACATTTTGATTATCACAGTAAATGGGTATTTTAGAAAATTCTAACCCATAGTCCAGTAACCGATTCTTCATCCAAAGAATCTATGCACAACAGCTTCCTGCAGCAATATATTCTGCTTCTGCAGTTGATGTTGAAATTGATTTTTGTTTCTTGCTAAACCAAGAAACCAATTTGTCTCCAAGAAATTGGCAGCTTCCACTAGTGTTTTTCCTGTCTATTTTGCATCCTGTAAAATCTGCATCTGAGTAACCTATTAGCTTAAAATATGATTCCCTAGGATACCACAATCCTAGATCAGCTGTACCCTTGAGGTACTTGAAAATTCTTTTCACAACTATTAGATGAGGTTCTCTTGGATCAGCCTGAAATCTTGCACAAAAACAGGTAGCATACATGATATCAGGTCTACTTGCAGTTAGATAGAGTAAAGAGCCAATCATACCTCTGTAGTTAGTAATATCTACTGATGCTCCAGTATCTTTATCTAACTTGGTGGCAGTGGCCATGGGAGTTGATGTAGTTGAACTGTCTTGTATTCCAAACTTCTTGAGTAAATTTCTGGTGTACTTGGATTGATTTATGAAAGTACCTTCTTCAGTTTGCTTGACTTGAAGTCCCAGGAAATAGCTAAGTTCTCCCATCATACTCATTTGATATCTTGACTGCATTAGCTTTGCAAACCTTTCACAGAGTTTGGAATTTGTAGAACCAAAGATGATATCATCAACATATATTTGTACCAAAAGTAAGTCCTTTCCATGGTTGAGGTAGAACAGAGTTTTATCAATTGTGCCTCTGGTAAGTCCACTTTCCAGAAGAAATTGAGCTAAAGTCCCATACCATGCTTTTGGAGCTTGCTTAAGGCCATAAATTGCTTTATCAAGTCTGTAGACATGATTAGGAAATTTTGGATCTACAAATCCTGGAGGTTGTTCAACATATACCTCTTCTTCCAATTCTCCATTGAGAAATACACTTTTCACATCCATTTGAAAGACTTTGAACTTCTTGTGAGCAGCATAAGCCAAAAAGATTCTTATGGCTTCCAATCTAGCAACTGGAGCAAATGTTTCATCATAGTCAATACCCTCATGTTGAGAGTAACCTTTAGCAACCAGCCTTGCTTTGTTTCTTGTATTTATGCCATAACTATCAGTTTTGTTTCTGAACACCCATTTTGTGCCAATAATTGATATGTTCTTTGGTCTTAGCACTAGGGTCCAGACTTTATTACTTTCAAATTCATTTAACTCTTCCTGCATTGCTTGCACCCAATCAGCATCTTGAAGAGCTTCTTCCACTTTCTTTGGTTCAGTCTGAGATATAAAGGAATGATAGATACATTCATTTATTGTTGCTGTTCTAGTTCTGACATCTACTTCAGGATCTCCAATTATTAAGTCAGGTGTATGTGATTTAGTCCACTTCCTTGCAGATGGAAGTTGATCTCTAGAACTGGATCCTCCCCCATGATCCATGCTGTCTCCATCAGCATTTTCTGATGCTCCCCCTGAAGTTATGCTCTCTGAGATTCCAGAATTTGAGTTGGATCCTTCAGGAATTGAAGAATCAGAGTTTCCAAAATTTTCAGAATTTGGCTCATCAGAACTTGATGAATCAGAACTTGAAGAGCCAGTGACTGGTTCTGATGCTTCTTGAGAGTCTTGAGATGTGGTAGGATCATTAGCTTGCTCCCCCTGAATAGGTGCATTTGCCTTTGGAGCAATTACCACAGTTTCAATGACATCAGAATTTAACCCGTCAGAACTTACATGATCAGGATTTAGGTCATCAGAATTTACAGAATCAGAATTTATATCTTCATTTTCAAATCTCAGCTGATCATGATCATTGAAATCTTCAAGTCCGGTAATCTTTTTATCATTAAAAGATACATTGATAGATTCCATGACAACCCTTGTTCTTAAATTGTGGACTCTGAAGACTTTTGTGGAAAGTGGATATCCAACAAAAATTCCTTCATCAGCTTTTAGATCAAATTTTGACAGCTGTTCATGATGAGTCTTAAGAACAAAATACTTGCATCCAAATACATGAAAGTATTTCAGATTTGGCTTCTTTTTCTTCACCATCTCATATGGCGTTTTCCATGCTTGTTTATGAGTGTAGCATTCTGTGTAAAATAAGCAGTCTGTACAGCTTCAGCCCAAAAATAGGTTGGTAGCTTTGCTTTATCAAGCATAGTTTGTGTAGCTTCAATAAAAGTCATGTTCTTTCTTTCTACAACTCCATTCTGCTGTGGAGTTCTAGGTGCAGAAAATTCCTGCTTTATTCCATGCTCTTTGCAGAACTCTTCCATGATTGAATTCTTGAACTAAGTGCCATTATCACTTCTTATTATTTTAACAGAATCTTTGACCAACTTATCCAGCTGTCTGACATGATCAGTTAGAGTAGATGCAGTTTCATTCTTCTTGTGCAAGAAATACACCTAAATGTATCTTATGAACTCATCCACTATAACCATAACATATTTTTTCTTTACAATGGACATGACATTGACTGGACAAAATAGATCAACATGCAGTAAGTGATAAGGCTCAAGAATTGAGGATTCAGTTTTGCTCTTGAATGAAGATTTTCTTTATTTTGCCTTTTGACATGAGTCACAAAGGCCATCAGGAGCAAATATTGATTTTGGCAGTCCTCTCACAAGATCTTTCTTTACTAGCTCATTTATGTTGTTAAAATTTAAATGAGAGAGTCTCTTGTGCCAATTCCAGCTTTCTTCAATTGATGCTCTGCTTAACAGACAGATTGTAGAACCATCAGAATTTGTTGAAAGTCTGGCATCATATATGTTACCACATCTGTAACCTTTCAGAACCACTTTGCCTGTAGAATTACTTACAAATTCATAGTGTTCTTCAATGAAATCCACATGATAACCTCTGTCACGGATTTGACTCACACTTAGCAGGTTGTATTTAAGTCCTGAGACAAGAGCTACTGATCCAATTATGACATTCCCAAGATTGATATTACCATATCCCAGAGTCTTTCCCATGTTGCCATCTCCATGAGAAACTCCAGGGCAAGCTTTCTCCATAAAGTTTGATAGCAGGGCTTTATTTCCAGTCATATGTTCTGAACATCCACTATCCAGAACTAGGATGTTTTTCCTGTTTGCCTGTAATCACAAAGACAACTATTGGTTAGATTTAAGGACCCAGACTTGCTTGGATCCTTTAGCCTTTTTAAGTTTATTAGCATTTGCAGCGGATTTAGTTTCAGAGTTTATGCTAACATACTTTTTATTAGACTTTATATCAGACTTTGCATCAGAATTTACACTAGAAGGAATTACTTTGGATTTATGATATTGCATTCGCGTCCATTCGGGGTCGTGCGGAAGTGAATCGGAGTTAAAACGAATAAGAATTCGGTTTCCGAATAATCCTCGTAGAAGGTAGTACACGAGGTATAGAGCAAAAAATGAGGCGGCCGTTTTTTTTAATTTCTTTTCATAATTTGTCCCTATGGATTTATGAAATTACATTCGCGTCCATTTGGGGTCGTCCGGAAGTGAATCAGAGCTGAAACGAATGAAACTTGATTTCCGAATAGTCCTCGTAGGGGGTAGTACAGGAGGTTTGGAGCAAAAATTGAGGCGGCCCGTTTTTTGGATATCTTTTCATAATTTGTCCATATGGATTTATGAAATTGCATTCGCGTCCATTTGGGGTCTTCCGGAAGTGAATCGGTGTTGAAACGAATGGAACTCGGTTTCCGAATAATCCTCGTAGGGGGTAGTACACGAGGTATGGATTAAAAATTGAGGCGGGCCATTTTTTCGATTTCTTTTCATAATTTGTCCCTATGGATTTATGAAATTGCATTCGCGTCCATTCGGGGTCGTCCGGATGTGAATCGGAGCTGAAACGAATGGAACTCGGTTTCCAAATATACCTCGTAGGGGTAGTACACGAGGTACGGAACAAAAAAATGAGGCAGACCATTTTTTCAATTTATTTTTATAATTTGTCCCTATGGATTTATGAAATTGCATTCGCGTCCATTCGGGGTCGTCCGGAAGTGAATCGGAGCTGAAACGAATGGAACTCGGTTCCCGAATAATCCTCGTAGGGGGTAGTACACGAGGTATGTAGAAAAAATTGAGGCGGCCCATTTTTTGGATTTCTTTTCATAATTTGTCCCAATGGATTTATGAAATTGCATTCGGGTCCATTCGGGGTCGTCCGGAAGTGAACCGGAGCTGAAACGAATGGAACTCGATTTCCGAATAATCCTCGTAGGGGGTAGTACACGAGGTATGGATAAAATATTGAGGCGGGCCATTTTTTTGATTTCTTTTCATAATTTGTCCCAATGGATTTATAAAATTGCATTCGCGTCCATTCGGGGTCGTCCGGATGTGAATCGGAGCTGAAACGAATGGAACTCGGTTTCCAAATATACCTCGTAGGGGTAGTACACGAGGTATGGAACAAAAATATGAGGCAGACCGTTTTTTCGATTTCTTTTCATAATTTGTCCCTATGGATTTATGAAATTGCATTCGCGTCCATTCGGGGTCGTGCGGAAGTGAATCGGAGCTGAAACGAATGGAACTCGGTTTTCGAATAATCCTCGTAGGAGGTAGTACACGACGTATGGAGCAAAAAATGAGGCGGCCGTATTTTTCAATTTCTTTTCATAATTTGCCCCTATGGATATATGAAATTGTATTCGCGTCCATTTGGGGTTGTCGGGAAGTGAATCGGAGCTGAAACGAATGGAACTTGATTTCCGAATAATCTTCGTAGGGGGTAGTACACGAGATTTGGAGCAAAATTGAGACGGCCCATTTTTTGGATTCCTTTTCATAATTTGTCCCTATGGATTTATGAAATTGCATTCGCGTCCATTTGGGTCGTCCGGAAGTGAATCGGAGATGAAACGAATGGAACTCGCTTTCCAAATAATCCTCGTAGGGGGTTGTACACGAGGTATGGAGCAAAAATTGAAGCGGCCCATTTTTTCGATTTCTTTTCATAATTTGTCCCTATGGATTTTTGATATTACATTCGCGTCCATTCGGGGTCGTGCGGAAGTGAATCGGAGCTGAAACGAATGGAACTCGGTTTCCGAATAATCCTCGTAGAGAGTACTACACGTGGTATTGAGCAAAAAATGAGGCGGCCTTTTTTTCAATTTCTTTTCATTATTTGTTCCTATAAATTTATGAAATTGCATTCGTGTTCATTCGGGGTCGTCCGGAAGTGAATCAGAGCTGAAACGAATGGAACTCGGTTTCCGAATAATCCTCGTAGTGGGTAGTACACGATGTACGGAGCAAAATTGAGGCGGCCTGTTTTTTGGATTTCTTTTCATAATTTGTCCCTATGGATTTATGAAATTGCATTCGCGTCCATTCGGGGTCGTGCGGAAGTGAATCAGAGCTGAAACGAATGGAACTCAGTTTCCGAATAATCCTTGTAGGGGGTAGTACACGAGGTATGGATCAAAAATTGAGGCGGGCCGTTTTTTCGATTTCTTTTCATAATTTGTCCCTATGGATTTATGAAATTGCATTCGCGTCCATTCGTGGTCGTGCAAAAGTGAATCGGAGCTGAAACGAATGGAACTCGGTTTCCGAATAATCCTCGTAGGAGGTAGTACACGAGGTATGGAGCAAAAAATGAGGCAGCCGTTTTTTTCAATTTCTTTTCATAATTTGTCCCTCGGGATTTATGAAATTGCATTCGCATCCATTTGGGGTCGTCCGGAAGTGAATCAAAGCTGAAACGAATGGAACTTGATTTCCGAATAATCCTCGTAGGGGGTAGTACACGATGTTTGGAGCAAAAATTGAGGCGGCCCTTTTTTTGGATTTCTTTTCATAATTTGTCCCTATGGATTTATGAAATTGCATTCGTGTCCAAGCGGGGCCGTCTCGAAGTGAATCGGAGATGAAACGAATAGAACTCGGTTTCCAAATAATCCTCGTAGGGGTTGTACACGAGGTATGTAGCAAAAATTGAAGCAGCCCATTTTTTGGATTTCTTTTCATAATTTGTCCCTATGGATTTATGAAACTGCATCCGCGTCCATTTGGGGTCTTCCGGAAGTGAATCGGTGCTGAAACGAATGGAACTCGGTTTCCGAATAATCCTCGTAGGGGTACACGAGGTATGGATCAAAAATTGAGGCAGACCATTTTTTTGATTTCTTTTCATAATTTGTCCCTATGGATTTATGAAATTGCATTCGCGTCCATTCGGGGTCGTCCCGAAGTGAATCGGAGCTGAAACGAATGGAACTCGGTTTCCAAATATATCTCGTAGGGGTAGTGCACGAGGTATGGAACAAAAAATGAGGCAGGCCGTTTTTTCGATTTCTTTTCATAATTTGTCCCTATGGATTTATGAAATTGCATTCGCGTCTATTCGGGGTCGTCCAGAAGTGAATCGGAGGTGAAACGAATGGAACTCGGTTCCCGAATAATTCTAGTAGGGGGTAGTACACGAAGTATGCAGCAAAAATTGAGGCGGCCCATTTTTTGGATTTCTTTTCATAATTTGTCCCAATGGATTTATGAAATTGCATCCGCGTCCATTCGGGGTCGTCCGGAAATGAATCAGAGCTGAAACGAATGAAACTCGGTTTCCTAATAATCCTCGTAGGGGGTTGTACACGAGGTATGGAGCAAAAATTGAAGCGGCCCGTTTTTTCGATTTCTTTTCATAATTTGTCCCTATGGATTTATTAAATTGCATTCGCGTCCATTCGGGGTCGTGCGGAAGTGAATCAGAGCTGAAACGAATGAAACTCGGTTTCCGAATAATCCTCGTAGGGGGTAGTACACGAGGTATGGAGCAAAAAATTAGGCGGCCATTTTTTTCTATTTCTTTTCATAATCTGTCCCTATGGATTTATGAAATTGTATTCGCATCCATTCGGGGTCATCCGGAAGTGAATCGGAGATGAAACGAATGTAACTCGGTTTCCGAATAATCCTCGTTGGGGGTTGTACACGAGGTATGTAGCGAAAAATTGAGGCGACCCATTTTTTGGAATTCTTTTTATAATTTGTCCCTATGGATTTATGAAATTGCATTCGCATCCATTTGCGGTCTTCCGGAAGTGAATCGGTGCTGAAACGAATGGAACTCGGTTTCCGAATAATCCTCGTAGGGGGTAGTACACGAGGTATGGATCAAAAATTGAGGCGGACCATTTTTTTGATTTCATTTCATAATTTGTCCCTATGGATTTATGAAATTGCATTCGCGTCCATTCGGGGTCGTCCGGATGTGAATCGGAGCTGAAATGAATGGAACTCGGTTTCCAAATATACCTCGTAGGGGTAATACACGAGGTATGGAACAAAAAAATGAGGCAGACCATTTTTTCGATTTCTTTTCATAATTTGTCCCTATGGATTTAAGAAATTGCATTCGCGTCCATTCGGGGTCGTGCGGAAGTGAATCGGAGCTGAAACGAATGGAACTCGGTTTCCGAATAGTCCTCGTAGGAGGTAGTACACGAGATATGGAGCAAAAAATGAGGCGACCGTTTTTTTTTCAATTTCTTTTCATAATTTTCCCCTACGGATTTATGAAATTGTATTCGCGTCCATTTGGGGTTGTCCGGAAGTGAATCGGAGCTGGAACGAATGGAACTTGATTTCCGAATAATCTTCGTAGGGGGTAGTACACGAGGTTTGGAGCAAAAATTGAGGCGACCCGTTTTTTGGATTCATTTTCATAATTTGTCCCTATGGATTTATGAAATTGCATTCGCGTCCATTCGGGGTCGTTCGGAAGTGAATCGGAGATGAAACGAATGGAACTCGGTTTCCGAATAGTCCTCGTAGGGGGTTGTACACGAGGTATGGTGCAGAAATTGAAGCGGCCCATTTTTTCAATTTCTTTTCATAATTTGTCCCTATGGATTTATGAAATTACATTCGAGTCCATTCGGGGTCGTGCGGAAGTGAATCGGAGCTGAGACGAATGAAACTCGGTTTCCGAATAATCCTCGTAGGGAGTATTACACGTGGTATTGAGCAAAAAATGAGGCGGCCTTTTTGTCAATTTCTTTTCATAATTTGTCCCTATAAATTTATGAAATTGCATTCGCGTCCATTCGGGGTCGTCCGGAAGTGAATCAGAGCTAAAACGAATGGAACTCGGTTTCTGAATAATCCTCGTAGGGGTTGTACAGGATGTACGGAGCAAAATTGAGGCGGCCCGTTTTTTGGATTTTTTTTCATAATTTGTCCCTATGGATTTATGAAATTGCATTCGCGTCCATTCGGGGTCGTGCGGAAGTCAATCAGAGCTGAAACGAATGGAACTTGATTTCCGAATAATCCTCGTAGGGGGTTGTACAAGAGGTACAGAGTAAAAATTGAGGTGGCCCGTTTTTTGGATTTCTTTTCATAATTTGTCCCTATGGATTTATGAAATTGCATTCGCGTCCATTCGGGGTCGTGCGGAAGTCAATCAGAGCTGAAACGAATGGAACTCGGTTTCCGAATAATCCTTGTAGGGGGTAGTACACGAGGTATGGATCAAAAATTGAGGCAGGCCGTTTTTTCAATTTCTTTTCATAATTTGTCCCTATGGATTTATGAAATTGCATTCGCGTCCATTCGTGGTCGTGCAAAAGTGAATCGGAGCAGAAACGAATGGAACTTGGTTTCCGAATAATCCTCGTAGGAGGTAGTACACGAGGTATGGAGCAAAAAATGAGGCGGCCGTTTTTTTTTAATTTCTTTTCATAATTTGTCCCTCTGGATTTATGAAATTTCATTCGCGTCCATTTGCGGTCGTCCGGAAGTGAATCGGAGCAGAAACGAATGACACTTGATTTCCTAATAATCCTCGTAGGGGGTAGTACACGAGGTTTGGAGCAAAAATTGAGGCGGCCAGTTTTTTGGATTTCTTTTCATAATTTATCCCTATGGATTTATGAAATTGCATTCGCGTCCATTCGGGGCCGTCAGGAAGTTAATCGGAGATGAAACGAATGGAACTCGGTTTCCAAATAATCCTCGTAGGGGTTGTACACGAGGTATGTAGCAAAAATTGAGGCGGCTCATTTTTTGGATTTCTTTTCATAATTTGTCCCTATGGATTTAGGAAATTGCATTCACGTCCATTTGGGGTCTTCCGGAAGTGAATCAGTGCTGAAACGAATGGAACTTGGTTTCCGAATAATCCTCGTAGGGGGTAGTACACGAGGTATGGATCAAAAATTGAGGCAGACCATTTTTTCGATTTCTTTTCATAATTTGTCCCTATGGATTTATGAAATTGCATTCGCGTCCATTCGGGGTCGTCCAGAATTGAATCGGAGCTGAAATGAATGGAACTCGGTTTCCAAATATATCTCGTAGGGGTAGTACACAAGGTATGGAACAAAAAATAAGGCAGGCCATTTTTTCGATTTCTTTTCATAATTTGTCCCTACGGATTTATGAAATTGGATTCGCGTCCATTCGGGGTCGTGCGGAAGTGAATCGGAGCTGAAACGAATGGAACTCGGTTTCCAAATAATCCTCGTAGGAGGTAGTACACGAGGTATGGAGCAAAAAATGAGGCGGCCGTTTTTTTCAATTTCTTTTCATAATTTGTCCCTGTGGATTTATGAAATTGCATTCGCGTCCATTTGGGGTCGTCCGAAAGTGAATCGGAGCTGAAACGAATGGAACTTGATTTTCGAATAATCCTCGTAGGGGGTAGTACACGAGGTTTGGAGCAAAAATTGAGGTGGCCTGTTTTTTGGATTCCTTTTCATAATTTGTCCCTATGGATTTATGAAATTGCATTCGCGTCCATTCGGGGTCGTTCGGAAGTGAATCGGAGATGAAACGAATGGAACTCGGTTTCCGAATAATCCTCGTAGGGGGTAGTACCCGAGGTATGGATCAAAAATTAAGGCGGGCCGTTTTTTCGATTTCTTTTCATAATTTGTCCCTATGGATTTATAAAATTGTATTCGCGTCCATTCGGGGTCGTGCGGAAGTGAATCGGAGCTGAAACGAATGGAACTCAGTTTCCGAATAATCCTCGTAGGAGGTAGTACACGAGGTATGGAGCAAAAAATGAGGCGGCCGTTTTTGTCAATTTCTTTTCATAATTTGTCCCTAGGGATTTATGAAATTGTATTCGCATCCATTCGGGGTCGTCCGGAAGTGAATCGGAGATGAAACGAATGTAACTCGATTTCCGAATAATCCTCGTAGGGGTTGTACACGAGGTATATAGAAAAAATTGAGGCGACCCGTTTTTTGGATTTCTTTTCATAATTTATCCCTATGGATTTATGAAATTGCATTCGCGTCCATTTGGGGTCTTCCGGAAGTGAATCGGTGTTGAAACGAATGGAACTCGGTTTCCGAATAATCCTCGTAGGGGGTAGTACACGAGGTATGGATCAAAAATTGAGGCAGACTATTTTTTCGATTTCTTTTCATAATTTGTCCCTAAGGATTTATGAAATTGCATTCGCGTCCATTCGGGGTCGTCCGGATGTGAATCGGAGCTGAAACGAATGGAACTCGGTTTCCAAATATACCTCGTAGGGGTAGTAGACGAGGTACGGAATAAAAAAATGAGGCAGGCCATTTTTTCGATTTCTTTTCATAATTTGTCCCTATGGATTTATGAAATTGCATTCGCGTTCATTCGGGGTCGTGCGGAAGTGAATTGGAGCTGAAACGAATGGAACTCGGTTTCCGAATAATCCTCGTAGAAGGTAGTACACGAGGTATGGAGGAAAAAATGAGGCGGCCGTTATTTTTCAATTTCTTTTCATAATTTTCCCCTATGGATTTATGAAATTGTATTCGCGTCCATTTGGGGTTGTCCGGAAGTGAATCGGAGCTGAAACGAATGGAACTTGATTTTCGAATAATCCTCGTAGGGGGTTGTACACGAGGTTTGGAGCAAAAATCGAGGCGGCTAGTTTTTCAGATTCCTTTTCATAATTTGTCCCTATGGATTTATGAAATTGCATTCGCGTCCATTCGGGGTCGTCCTGAAGTGAATCGGAGATGAAACGAATGGAACTCGGTTTCCGAATAATCCTCGTAGGGGGTTGTACACGAGGTATGTAGCAAAAATTGAAGTGGCCTGTTTTTCAGATTTGTTTTCATAATTTGTCCCTATGAATTTATGAAATTGCATTTGCGTCCATTTGGGGTCTTCCAGAAGTGAATCGGTGCTGAAACGAATGGAACTCGATTTCCGAATAATCCTCGTAGGGGGTAGTACACGAGGTATGGATCAAAAATTGAGGCGGACCATTTTTTCGATTTCTTTTCATAATTTGTCCCTATGGATTTATGAAATTGCATTCGCGTCCATTCGGGGTCGTCCGGAAGTGAATCGGAGCTGAAACGAATGGAACTCGGTTTCCAAATATACCTCGTAAGGGTAGTACACGAGGTATGGAACAAAAAATGAGGCAGGCCGTTTTTTCGATTTCTTTTCATAATTTGTCCCTATGGATTTATGAAATTGCATTCGCGTCTATTCGGGGTCGTCCAGAAGTGAATCGGAGTTGAAACGAATGGAACTCGGTTCCCGAATAATTCTCGTAGGGGGTAGTACACGAAGTATGCAGCAAAAATTGAGGCGGCCTATTTTTTGGATTTCTTTTCATAATTTGTCCCAATGGATTTATGAAATTGCATCCGCGTCCATTCGGGGTCGTCCGGAAATGAATCAGAGCTGAAACGAATGAAACTCGGTTTCCTAATAATCCTCGTAGGGGGTTGTACACGAGGTATGGAGCAAAAATTGAAGCGGCCCGTTTTTTCGATTTCTTTTCATAATTTGTCCCTATGGATTTATTAAATTGCATTCGCGTCCATTCGGGGTCGTGCGGAAGTGAATCGGAGCTGGAACGAATGGAACTCGGTTTCCGAGTAATCCTCGTAGGGAGTAGTACACGAGGTATTGAGCAATAAATGAGGCGGTCTTTTTTTTAATTTCTTTTCATAATTTGTCCCTATGGATTTATGAAATTGTATTCGCGTCCATTCGGGGTCGTCCGGAAGTGAATCGGAGCTGAAACGAATGGAACTCGGTTTCCGAATAATCCTCGTAGGGGGTTGTACACGAGGTACGGAGCAAAAATTGAGGTTGCCTGTTTTTTGGATTCCTTTTCATAATTTGTCCCTATGGATTTATGAAATTGCATTCGCGTCCATTCGGGGTCGTTCGGAAGTGAATCGGAGATGAAACGAATGGAACTCGGTTTCCGAATAATCCTCGTAGGGGTAGTACCCGAGGTATGGATCAAAAATTAAGGCGGGCCGTTTTTTCGATTTCTTTTCATAATTTGTCCCTATGGATTTATGAAATTGCATTCGCGTCCATTCGGGGTCGTGCGGAAGTGAATCGGAGCTGAAACGAATGGAACTCAGTTTCCGAATAATCCTCGTAGGAGGTAGTACACGAGGTATGGAGCAAAAAATGAGGCGGCCGTTTTTTGTCAATTTCTTTTCATAATTTGTCCCTAGGGATTTATGAAATTGTATTCGCATCCATTCGGGGTCGTCCGGAAGTGAATCGGAGCTGAAACGAATGGAACTCGGTTTCCGAATAATCCTCGTAGGGGGTTGTACACGAGGTACGGAGCAAAAATTGAGGTGGCCCATTTTTTGGATTTCTTTTCATAATTTGTCCCTATGGATTTATGAAATTGCATTCGCGTCCATTCGGGGTCGTGCGGAAGTGAATTATAGTTGAAACGAATGGAACACGGTTTCCGAATAATCCTCGTAGGGTTGAGGTGGAGGTAGCACTACTTGATTTCCACCCGGTGGTGCCTCTTGTTGATAAGTGTTTTGGGCATCAGTTTGTCTTCCTCCAGGTACCACTACCACCTCTTGGTTTCGCCCTTGATCTCCTTCCGGATTTTCTCCTTGACCTCGGCCGCGGCCCTGAGGCGTCTCGCGATCATAATTATGAATATCCATATGATTGTCATTATCTGTGTCGTTATCTCTTTCAGCTCGGTTGTATGTGCGAGTATCCCTGTAGCCACGATAGTTGTCGCGGCGGTACCCGTCTAAGTATCTACCTCAGCCTCTGCCTCTTCCCCTACACTGGGGTCTTGTCCAACGGTCACTTCTGTATCCTCGACCATACCGTTCCATCGATCCGCGAGGAGGAGCTCTCTCATGATCCCAATGCCGCTCCTGATTCTCATGGGGATTTAGGGGCACACGCATTGTACCACGGGGCATCACATCTCCGCGATCAGCCTCTCTATGCCATTCCAGCAATAACATCCTTCGATCATCATCTCCCAAGCGGATCCCCAAGCGATCCTTCAAAGCATCGAAACCTCGTTACACATTTACCGGCATGGATTCTGCTTGCCGACGTTACTCAAGAGTACGCCCGGACCGGTGTGTGTGAGTGATTACCCGGTTATCTGTCTGTAGCACCTCTCATCCATTAGTATCTTCATCAACAAGTTCAACGATCGGGGTTACATCGTTAGAGTAATTCAGACATCGCGGGGTTATCGGTATATGCCCGCCTTCAGTTCGACCGTGACCGGACAATGCATCTCTCTCATTCATGGGAGCTTTACCTGGTGCGTGGGCACAAAGATTGTGACGAAGTCCCCTTCTGGTCTTGCGCCGCTCCACGGTGCTTAGCCTTGAGTCGAATCCATTCAGAGCATCTCCCATGCGGTATAGTTGTCCCAGCAAATCAGCGTTACTGATCAGAACAGGCGGTTGACCCCCAACAACTGGAGTGGGGCGATCAGTCGTAGGCGGAACATAAGGCTCATGGCGGTCATAGCCATGATCAGACTCCTCTTCAGAACTTCCATCATAAAAACTTCCATCACGATATTGAGACATCTTTCCTCCTAGATGCAGATCTTGATTAGGACCCTCCTTCTAGTGCCAATTTATTGACGGAGGAATTTGGTAGCAATAAAGTTTGAGATTTGTAGCCGGAAATAAGATCTGTGACGATGGTTCTTCATCGGAAATTGTGAACAGTAATCATTGGATTTTATGAATAGTGTTTGGTGGTGATGATTATTGGTGGATGAGATTGCTTAGGGTTAGTGGTGGCTCCTTTGCGCTCTCATTTCTGATCCCTTACAGTTTGCATGCGTATCCCTATTTATAGGGAATCAAGCCAACGTAGTTCTTGGAGAACAAGAAACCTAACGGGCTTAGATTTCTTGTCCCGAGGCCCAGCAGGAAACCTACTGGAAACTGTCTTCTACTAGCTTTAGGAATGTCTGCCGATGAGGCCCAACCACAAAGGCCAAAGGCTCGTCCATGAATTCAAGACTTCACGGATAAGGCATCTCCCTGGCCAAGGATAACCCTCCGCTACCAGCTGTTTCTCTAATCCATGGACGCAGGTATAGTCGTGGTTCACCCCAAATATTGGACACATCCTTGTCCCCCGGATAAGGAGCCCCTATCACATTGCAGGACAAGTGATCCCAAGGTTTTGGATGCAAAGTGTAGGATACCTTGAAGTCTCCCAACTAGGATACCCGTTGACTACAGAGACAGAGCTCCCAAAGCACACACCAAAGTTCACCCCAAATCCCCAATGAGGACACTCACTGACTACAGGAGAATGCCTTACGTCCAGGCATACCCCTGGAGGTTTCTGACCACGGACACCACATTCCTGTGATTGCATTACAGGAAGAAGTTCTTCAATAGAGTACCTGCAACAAAAAGGTTAGTAATAATAATCTCCTTCTCCCTTGAATCATACAAAGAACACGTCCAAGTAACCATGCCAAAACCTTGTCCAAACTGTCCTTCTTCCTAGGGCGCGCCCTCATACCTTCCACAGGTTAAGGGGCCAGCTTATGATGAATTATTCAAAGTCTTCTGTCCACCTAAAGGGTGCGCCTCCCTAATTTCGTGAGGGCGCGCCTTCTGTGCCTGCAGAATATATTCATCCACCAATCTTTATAAACTAAGGACGCTCCCTCCTTTATTCAAAGGGCGCGCCTATTCCTTTAGCAGAAAGGAAACTTGACTTATCTTTTCCTTAATTTTAGGCATACATATCTCAATTTTGACCATTCTATCTGATTCTGACCTGAATAATGTTTATACCAATTTTCGGGCATAACAGATATCTAATCTAATCTAATACTTAGTATACTATTATTTTAAATATGAAACATTAAAAATTATATTGATAGTCCTTTAATCAATGGATTTTTATAACTCTAAATTTATAATTATATTCAACATAAAACACTTCAAGTAAATTAACATTCACAATATAATTATTCTAATACAAATAAAATTATAATCTATACTCACCAATGATCCGAGTTTATACAAAATAATAATACCGATCCAGGCTAAGGTGAAAATAAATTAAATATAATTAAGTATATTAAAGTCAAAATACTGAAAATTTGTATAATGGTCTCAGGTCAGAATAAAATAATACATAATATTCACACGGACTGAAAATATTATACTATTGAACTAGTATAAAATAAAATTACAATTAAAAGGTAATTCGTCGGTAGGTATAATGGTCTCGCGATAAAAGAAATTAATATACATTATGGATTTGGGTTTAAACAAAATTATATTATTGATTCGTGCTTAAAAAAGAACTAAAATTAATACTGTTTCTGACTAAAATAAAATAATAAATACTACAGGCGCGATTTAAAAAATTATAAGACAGAATAAAACACAACTAAAATTTTTAAAGATAATTCATTGATAGATATAATGACATTGAGTTAATACAAAATAATATATATAGTACTCATCCGAGATAAAACAAAATAATAATTAACCTGGGCTAAAATAAAATTAAAAAGACACTAAATATAGTTACTTGAATTCGGCTACAAATTTTCTTCAATTTCTATAATATCCATATTATTTTATAAAAAGGAAATGTCACCAATAATTTAAGTAATTTTAAATTAGTTTAAATATATAACCTATTTATTCTGACATGGTTATATTTTTAAGAAATTATTTAGTTGAGCCAATTTATGAATATATTTATTTTGAGATTTTTTTCAAAAATCCAAATTGAATTTTTTTAAAAAAATACAATGCAGCCTTTGGTGCAACATGAAATCCAAAATTTGCAAGCTCATATGTAATTTTGTGCTACATCCCAGCTGCCCCACATGCAACTTTTATCGTATTTTTGAAAATAAGTTTGAAAATATGGGTATTTTTGATAAATTTCCCTATGTTAAAACCTGATTTAACGGTTTTAATTATTTTAAAAAATTCTTTACCTATTTTCACATGCCTAATAATTGTAAATAGCTATTATAATAAAAGATATATTCGGACATACTTATTCTGGAATAAACAAATTTAAATAGTTAAATATTAAAACGAAATAATATAATAATATTTATTTAAAACAACCCTGCATTGCAAGGGTTTTAGGCTAGTACTATATTACTATATTATAATAGACGAAACATTGAAAGTTTGGATGGTCAGTTGGTCGGTCGGTCATTGTAATTCTAATTAATATTAAAGTCAAATTTCTCTACCAATTTAAATTCTAATTCTTATTGAACTCTGCATTATTATATTTGATATTAAATTCAAGTATTACAAATTTATATTGTAATTCATATTGATATCTATATTATTCTAATTGATACAAAAATTAACTTATCCTACTAATTTAATTCTGCTTTACTTAAATTTATAATTAATACCGAAGTCAAATTATTATACTAATTTAATTTTTATTTAATTAATTTTTATAATAACGTAAACGAGTTGGGGGTAGAAGGTTGTACCGGGGAAAGCCCGATACTTAACAGCGTCGTTCACGGGCTGTAACAATAGGGCTTGGTGAACATCCTCACATGATTCGCTGGGTCGCCGGTACCATCACACGCTTTAATGGTGGACATCTTGAACTTCCTTGAGATGTGGGCGTTCATGATCTCCTCAATGAATGGGGGGTTTGGAGGGCATCAAGTTATTTGGATCGGCTCTTTGGGTCGCAACCCTTTGTCTCGGCATCTGACCTTCCAAGTCTATAATGAGAGGAAAATCCTTTGGTCTTGTTGTTGGTTGGGGTCTCGACGCCTGGTGCATCTCCATATCACGCTTCAATCTTTGGATATCGGCTTCATGAGCCTTAACCCTCTCCTAAATATCTCGGGGAATCATCCTTTGGGTGCTTGGGGGCTGTTGAAAGCCTCTCGGTTGAGGTTCCTTGCTAGCACGCCTCCTCCTAGGGGTGGTTTCCTCGTCCGATGAATCTGAATCTCTTTCAGAGTGAGATCCAAAAAAGTCTTGTACTTTAGGGATTGGGGCCAAGCCACGAATATATTGGGCGTCCACTATTGTACTTCTCCTCGACACGAGAGGCCACTTCCTCCAACCTCAGGGTATAAAGGCATCCCGTAAAGGGGGATTAGTAGTCCCCAGGATCATGGCCGTTAAAAACTCGTACGATCATGGCCGTCAGGCCGGGAACTTAACGGTACCTACAATAGTTGAAACTGGGGGTTCGTCCCTATGAGCGGATCTAGAATTAGGGGATTCGTCCCTAGTAAAGGATCTTGGATTGGGGGAGTCTTCCCTTGAGTATGAGTTTCAGGTGCTCCCACAGAAGCTCCTCCTCTTAGGTTGGCATAGGTCGAGTGTGGTGGGATCTCTAGGTTGACGATAACATCTGCGACGAAATTAGATCATCAGTTTCATTGTTGTTTATGCTTCGTGTGTTCGCCATGGTTGATGTTGTCTTCACACAGATGACGTCAAATGTTGTGAAATAAAAACTAGGGTATTGTTTGTATTTATTGCTAGAGTTGTTGAGTTTCGAACTTTAATGGATGCGCTTGTGTTCAAGACTGCACGGTCCTCACAAGATGCCTACGTATCTCTATGTTGTAGATAATCAAGGCAAAAACGTCGTTTTAGGTTGAGGGGTAGAGCCATTTATATAGATGTTGAGTCCACGATTAGACTTAGGTTGGGAGACTTAGTAGTAAAGTCTCCAACTTATATGGTAAGTAAGACTCCTCTAGACGGTGAATTCTAGATCTTTTCTTGTAAGAGCATGTTTCCATGCTGGACAATGCTTTTGGTGTTGCAGTAGACCTCGTTTTTAGGTCATCTTGGCGGGTCTATCACGTAGCTGATTATAGGCCGTGGGCATAACGACCCACTTTGAGTGGTGGCAGTTAAAGTCTATTCGGACTATCAAGACTATCAGGACTAGTATTGGGTCATGATCGCGACGACGTACTTTGAACCGTGATTGTCACGACCTAATTTGGGTCGTGGTGTTCACAGATTTTGACCATTCAATTTTAAAATATAATTAATTCAGCATTAATTATGTTATGATGAATTAATTTTCGTTCATATCAGTTAGTTTGTTGGACTTGTTCGAACTTGCTCTAATAGTTATCTTTACTTTTTCATAGAAACACTAATTGTCTACAACCTTCTATATATTTCATATGATTTTGCTACATGTGTAACATGTTAGGGTGAGACAGTCGAGTTTTTTTATAAAAAAAAACTAGCAAAATTTATTATTTTCCGGAAGTTTTGGCCAAAATACAAACGAGATATGGTACCACAAGATGATCTCGTTTTGGACAGATCAAAATTTGAGATGGAGACATGTATGGAGGAACAAAGTTGGACAAGGATTGAGCATGGCTTAGTAGCTGTAGCGTCCGCATCCTTCTTTTATAAATCAAGAAATTGAAATTTTTAACGTAAGGCTGTGCTTTTTCTTAAAATAAAAAAAAAAATGTCTATTTAAATGGTGAATTAAGCATTTCCAGCTGCATAAGCTAAAAGAAAAGAATCTCTTCTTTTATCTTCTTCTTGTAAAAACAGGTTTACTTTATTTATGCGAAAACAAAGACAAAGGGAATCAGTGCTCTTCAAGGTTAAACGCTACATTTTGTTAAAAAAAATAGTGGGGCTAATTTCTTCAACGAAGCACTGATCCTTTAGACTTTGCGTTGTGTTCCCGAGATTTTTAAAAAAGAGAAGAGAATAGATAAGTGGAGAGAATACGAGAAAAAAAATAATAAAAGAAAATGAATTTTTCTGGTGCTCTTGTGTATATGTAGTTAAGGACAGAAAGAAAATAGAAAGAAAATATGTTTGTGAGAGAATTTTTTCAAATCTTCTTATATTTGGGGAATAAAGTTTCTGGAGAATATAGTACGAAAATTTCTCTCCCCATCATTTTTTTGCTCTCTCAAAAAACTCAGGAGCACGCCTGAAAGAAAATTTAAACGTTCTCTTATATTGTGTTTCAGAAATTTTTTTGGGAAAGAATTGATTTTTCCGGTTTGTTCCCCGAACAACTTTTTACGGAAGAAAGGAAAAGAAAACTGCATATTTAGGAAGAAGTTTTTTTTTATTTTTTTCTCCAAAATTATTCTTCTCACTTTTCGAAAGATTATGAGAGAAAGTAAAATTAGTTATTTTCTTTTCTATCCTAAATTCGGGAACACCGTGCAAATCCTAATTTTATGCAAGAAAAGAAAATTGCACAGCGTTAATAAAAGAACTTTTTTTTTGCCAGGGTTAATCAAAGAACTTGAATCTGGATATATTACAAGAAACACAAGTTATAAAATTCAGTAAATTGCAAAATATCAACTCGAAGTCTGTCAAATATCAAAGCAAAAACATAAAAAGAGAGTGATGGGTCATGGATGGGAAGAGGATAGGCCTGTGATTTTCATAATAAAGATTCGTGGAGATAATGATCATAGAGACGTGTGCCTCTGTTGATGCCTCGAGTCGATCGAGAGGCCCTGCATTACTCCCCTGTACTTGTCCTATGGTCCCAAAACTCCCAGTTGAGACCCCAGTTCACTCCCTGAATTCATCTATAAATAGCAGCCCAGAACACAGAGTTTCGAAACATATCACATTACAAAGTTCTCAGTTAACTCCATCATATAGCAGTTTATTTCTATACCAGCTTCCAGTCTCTCTCACTAAAATGTCGAGCTCCTGTGGCAACTGTGACTGCGCTGACAAGACTCAGTGCGTGTAAGTAAATTTAATCGAGATATCGATATGCATGCCTATTATCAAGCAATGTGTAATGACATGTAATGTGAATTGCAGGAAGAAGGGAAACAGCTTTGGCATTGATATCGTTGAGACCGAGAAAAGGTAAGTACTACTTCAAATTTCAGTCCTGTAAATCTAATGACTTATGCTTGTTGATTGAATTAACGAAATGAAACTGATTGTAAATGCAGCTCTGTAGAGACCATGGTGATGAACATGTCAGAGAACGATTGCAAGTGCGGTACAAGCTGCACCAACTGCACTTGCGGTTGCCATTAAGCCAAGCGCCCTAATATGGAACTAAACAACTATTAACTAACCTATGCATGCATAGCATGGGTTTGGTTAGTTGGTTGATCAGTTCCTGTGTTTCCTATGCTATCTTAAAAGTACAATAAAGAGTCATGTAACTCATCTCTGTGTGTCAGCTATGTAACTTATGATCAGTGAATGAATTGGAACTATTGATATTATCTTGCATACTACTACAATGAAGAACATAATGGTTATAACATTGCAGATTTTGAGTTTTGAACCAAATTTGTCAGGTCTTCTAGAAAGTGGAAGGCTGAAAGGATCCTGGCTTTGCTAGCCAGATCCTAATAATTTCATATACAGAGAATCGAGACTTCTAAATATCATATATATCATAATAATTTCTAAACAGAGAATCGAGACTTCTAAATATCATGACTTCGTTTTCCATTGAAGGATCCTGGCTTGCTAGCCATTAGAGGAATCCTGGATTTGCTAGTCACTAGAGTATTGTTTCAACTTCATTTGAGTCCTGGCTTTGCTAGCCATTAGAGGAATCCTGGATTTTCTTGCCATTAGAGGACTCTAGGATTTGCTTTCCATTAGACAGAGTACTCGGTCACTACAATGGAGTGACCTCTCAGCTTCAACAACCCATGAAAGGGCATAATTTCCAGGCACAATTTAGCAGTCCAAATTCCTAAATCAATCACATAAAGAGTACTTTGAGGCAGCTCTATCTCGGTGCAAATAGCAACTTGACTGTGCAAGCAAAGCTATTCAATTTCACCAACTTGACGAAGCAAGCTAATCTGTTCAGTAAGCTCGAGTACTCGTTCAATATGCACATTTCAGAAGTGAACTCTCAGCTTGTAATTAGCTCAAGTACTCACTCACTCCACTGCAGTTTTACTAACTCCACAATTTGGAGTGAGCTCTTGGCTTCTACAATATCACTCGACGCTATGCAAATGAAATATATCCTGTAACTTTTTAGTGAGAACTACTCGCTTCATTACATACTGCACCACTTCTTTTAACTCGCTAACTGTTAAATGCAAACTGTAATGGACTCTCCAGGTGGATATTGCCTTGTAAATTCAGTTTCCAAATTACTCAAACTAGGAACCACCCTGCAAACAAACCTCAGAAGCTGAACAAGCTCATCTAAAAAACCATTCTTTGACAAACTGTTTAGTATCAATGACTATTTCAACGGCCAACTCAACCCATTCTGAGTTCAGATATTTCAAAAACACGTTATACAAGAATGCAATATAAGAGTAGAAGAATTATTATAAGTATATGTTAGTTGAAAATATATTTATAGATGAACCAAGAAGTCTAAAGGGCCATCACAGGTTCATGAATCTGCCCTTAATGTTTGTGGTTTCACATGGACATTTCTTACAGTGCTGTTTAGTCTTTTAAGGGATTAATATACACTGTGATCATATGCAATGCTACCAAATCACAATGTCTATTATATCGTTCTCTTTTCCGATTGCTATTAAAATAATTAGAATCATCTACGTGTTTATTGATGAAACTATAGTCAGTTTGCAGAAGATTATAGGTTATTAGGTTAGTGTCTCCTTCAATTTTGCAGCATTCTTGTTCATCGCAACAAGTGAAATGTCAATACTCCTCAAATCTTGGGACCTTTTAGACCCTTGTGTTCTAACTCCCCCTTCTAGTCAGGAATTAGCTTTCTTAGGGAAAGGTTTAAACCAACACAGTAGCAGGGACCATTTTAGGCAATACAGTACCAGTGGCCTATTTAGGCTACAAATGCTACGTATATATGCAGCATTAAGTTCTACAGACAGACCAAATGTCATCGCAATTTTGAAGCTCTAACTCTTTCTAATGTGAGTTTATACAACATGCCTTACCAGTTCTCATGGCTTGTTCAGATGTCCAGAATTAGGGGGAAAAGGAATCATAAGAAGAAAACTAATAACACATTTCATTGCTTTTAAAGAACAAATTACATGGAAGATGACAAATACCATTTCCCCCAAAGACAAAGTAAATTTATGTAGTATAATACTCTTTGTACTATACCTGCAATCTCCTTTGCAGTATGCTCCCAAATTGATCTGCAACAACAATTCAAGAAACACGATATTCATTTCATCATCAGCAGGAACGATCATCCGTTTCCAAATAAAACTAATCATACTTTTCTC
Source organism: Apium graveolens (assembly GCF_009905375.1). Taxonomy (NCBI): domain Eukaryota; kingdom Viridiplantae; phylum Streptophyta; class Magnoliopsida; order Apiales; family Apiaceae; genus Apium; species Apium graveolens. The sequence goes on from NC_133657.1 coordinate 2,454,974, forward strand.
TCCAAGCATAAAGCAGAAAGAACACCCAAGAAAGCGCCAAGGCCATGTCCCCAACTACTAGCCTTAACCAATCCCCGCCAAGATCCTCGAGCAGTTTCCTATCAAAGTAAATTCTCCAGACAGCCGTAACAACATGTAAAAACACACACCCTCTTGCAAAAACACCTTGAAAATTCCTGTCCTTAACAAATGCCACCATAAACAGAAGAAATCCAATCCCAAACAAAAGCAAGCCCGAAAACGAGTCAGACGTTTGAACCAACAGCTGATCATGAGGTGTTGACCCCATTAACTTATTCGCAGTTTCTCTTCCATGACTAAATACAAATACCTCATTAGTATAAAACATCATTAAAACTCCACAAGTTATGGAAACCACAGAATGCAGTATACAAATAACGAAAAAGGTATATGATCCCATGATTACCACACTAAAGATCACAACTCGAACTCAAATGCACAATAAGCAATACAAGGCACTGATCAGAGCAACTATATATATGATTCCAAAACTGAATGATCAAGAAACAAGAAAACACTTTTAAACCTCAACTTGCAGAATATGAATTTTTCAAGTGCAAAGCGGGAATCTTTACAGCTTTAAAGTGCACTTAATACATTATTATAAGAACTAGAATACATAATACTCCACTTATTCTAATGTAGTAGATTACATAGAAAAATGTACGTACTTAAGGGAGTTATATGAATCGAGTTGCTTTTTAATGGCGGTTTCAAATTTTTTAAACAAATTCTGTAATTCGAAAAAAAACCTGCATTCAAATTAAATATTCATTTTGTGCTCATTTAAGTTAGGTGAGTGAGCATTAAGCCCTCTATTACAATGGTAGTAGATCCAAGAATTTAGCAAGAATAAAAAGAACATGAGGAGAATTGTTTGGGTTTTGAGGAAAGAATTAAGGAGAATTAAGGAAAGTATTGTGAGCCTTGTTGTGATTGCCGTTAGATGTGGGATATGTCTTTGCTTCTTTACATGTGTAATGTAATATACCTTGCCCATTAATTCGTAAATATTCGTAAATATTTTTAAGAAAAATGCTAAAATAACAAAAACGGTTTTCAAAATTGTTATAAGTTGTCAACGTGTTATTAGATTTTCATTCATAAATGAAATAGGTCTCTCGTGTATTAATATGAATTTCACTGATTTTAAGATGACACGTCTAATGTTGAAAATGTTTTTTGGAATTTTTTTTGAGTATGTAGTGTTTCTCTTTTTTTTAATATAATTTGTTCGGATAAAATTAAACGAAAACTGTTCTTCTATACTCACATTAACAAGATATCTATATTGAATAAAATTAATTTTCTGCATTCACATTAACAAGATCAATTAAAATATTTCATATTCAATTTTGTACTTCTAACATTAATATTTTCTTTAAGAGAGAGATTAACGTAATTAACAACCAAGTGAACAAAACAAACGTACAATAGGAGATCAAAGTTTACACATTACAACTATTTAGTATATCTTCATGTGATCATGTCCATCTTGTGCATTTAGAGTAGTTTATGATTTTAGTCAGCTGCCAATCTGAATTTTGTTGCAAGTGATTACTAGTAAATAACTTATTAATTACAAAGTAAACTTCTGAAATGAGTTCAGCGTTAGCTTCCAATAGATGGGCTGATGGGGTGCTAGGCTGCGCAAGAACTCAAATCAAGTTCAAGAGTGTCCTAAGATAAAGTCCAAGAGTATTTTAATAGATATCCTATATAAATCATAACATATAATATAATGACAAGTTAGTACACTGTTTATTTCAACAACAAGCCTTATATTCATACCATTTTATTATGATAATAATATCTTTGAAATACAAGTATGATGGGAAGAAAAAGAAGTGTGTAAAAAAAAGGGTACATCAATTTTTTATTATTAAAAATGAAATAAGACACTTCTACAATAACGTTAGAGCAAGTCCAATACATATTATATGATGTCCTAAATTAAATTTTAGGGCACTTCATAAAAAAATTTGATCCAACAATATCTTAGTGATATTTTATATCACTAGGACAAATTTTTCGATTCTTATTTTTAAGTCACCTCTCTCCCTATCCTAACTTACCAAAAATATTGGTCGATTGTGGGAAATATATTATATTACTAGGACTCCTGCCTTTTATCAAAAATATTGGTCGATTGTGGGGAAAGATATTATAGCAATGGTGAAAAAAAAATTAGAGAAGGAGTCATGCCGCATAACCTAAATGCTACTAACGTAGTGCTGATTCCAAAAAAGAAGTGTCCGGTGTATATAGGAGATCTGAGACCAATATCATTGTGTATTGTTCGTGTGAAGATTATTACCAAGGTTATGGCTAATCGTGTGAAGGATTTTATGTCGGAGGTAATATCAGAAAACCAGAGCGCTTTTATTCCTAGTAGAATGATTTCAGATAATATCATGATTAGTGAAATTAGATATGATCAAGGCTTACAGTAGAGTTGAGTGGGATTATTTGTGACATATTCTTCTAAAGGTGGGTTTCATAGCTGGTGGGTGCACTTGACCATGCAGTGTGTTTCTACGGTGACCTACAATTTTGTTCATGGGTTGAAAGAAATGGATCCAATCTTTCCAGGACGTGGTATATGAAAGGGCGACCCGTTATCGCCTTATTTATTTATATTGTGTGGGGAGGGTTTAACAGCTTTGATTTGTAAGTATGAGCAAAGGAAGCAGCTGCAAGGTGTTAAAATCCATAGGAATGCTCTAATTATATCTCATATGCTGTTTACGGATGATTCTTATATATATTGCAAGTCATTAGTTCAGGAAGTTTTAAGTTTATTGGAGTTACTTCATCTGTTCGAAGCAGCTTCGAGTCAGAAAGTTAATCTCGAAAAATCTTTTGTGTTCTTCAGTACGAATATGAATCTCGGTATAAAGCAGGAGATTTGTGATGCTCTTCATATGGTAGAAGCAGGGGAAAATAACAAATATTTAGGGCTGCCAAACTTACTGGGAAGAAATAAGTCAATTTTTCTGGGTTATTTGAAGGAGATAGTGCAGTAACGAGTGCGAAGTTGGGATGGGAAGTGTGTTTCAAAGGGAGGAAAGAAGATTTTAAAGAAAACAATCGCTCAAACGCTTCCTAACTATGCCATGAGCGTGTTTCTCTTGCCCCTGGAAATTTCTAATGATATTGAAAGAACACTGGCTAAGTATTGGTGGAACACTAAACCAAATCGTAAGTCAGACATTCACTGGACGAATTGGGTCAGGTTATGCAAGCATAAAGCTACGGGAGGCATGGGATTTAGAGACCTAAGAGACTTCAATTTAGCAATGTTAGGCTAACAAGCATAATTTAGCAAATTATGTTAGCAATATTGGGACATGAATTCCTTATTCATGTCCAAGACAATTTTTTTATCAAAGGGCCTTATATGAACTTTATTCATAATTGTTGGCCCTATTTTATTTTTAGGAACTTCAACTGTAATTGTCAAGTATATGTATGATGAAAGATAGACAATTAACACCAAATTATTTCACACATAATTAAAGTACACACACTAGAAAGAACGATAATTACGAAATTAAAGATGATAACCTTGTTCAGATTCTTCTCCAATATCAGGAAATACATCTTCTGCATCAACTTGCTCATTTACAGTTCCACTTCCACTACCAATTTCTGCATTTTTCTCAGCATTTTCTTTCTCTTGACGCTTCCGCATAGCTACATAAGCAACCATTGTTCCTACTCCCTCAATTTGTGGCTGCTGGATTTGTACAGCAGGCTCCACCAGAACTGAAGCATGCGGTGCCTTGGTTGATGCATCTTTCTATGGGAAAGTTGTACCATTAACCCGTGAACGGGTTGTTGGTCTACCACCAGGAGGCTTTTTATTCAGCTCTTTTTTAGTTCTCTGTAGTGTAGAAAACAGTAATGCAATAAAATTAAATTTGCAGGCATAATTAATATTCAATTAAAATGAACCAGTACTAGACATGACACATCTTTCTTTTTTTCTCTCCATTATCAACTTCTTTACTTTCCTCTGCTCCAGGATCTCCACGATCATATTTAGAGCCTTTCTCTTGAATATCGTCTTTTCCTGAACCTCTTTCTTTCGTCTCAGCTCTAACATCTGCCACTAGTGTAGGCAATCATAGCCGCTTCAACACTTGATTATTGTTGGTGACATTAATAGCTCTTTTTTTTCATACTCTGTAAGTGGGGTGGTAAAGGTAGGCCTTGTAAATAAATACAGATGCAAAAATAGAATTATTACGCAAGTATGCTAAAAATCGTATCAAAATTTTGATATGAAAATATTTAAATTCTTACTTCAATTTCATTTTCAGGTGGGAGATGTTGGTGAGTTAGGTCCTGCAGATAAAATATTAGAATTGCATCACAATATACTGTAATTTAGTAAAGAAACTGAACAATGAAGTTTTACTTGAATTTGATTTTCCCCCATATTTTCATTTTCATTCGGTGAATTTTGTAAATCCAATTTCCTCTTCACACTTGTAACTTTTACAGTTGCGTCATAAACCTTTTGACCATCATGTGCTGATTTTGGATGACTGTTAACCTCTTGATTATTCAGCCGTATTGACTTCTTGGGGTTGTTCACTTGTAACTGATTTATCCGTGTAGACCTCCGAGGACTGTTGACATCTTGTGGATTGTTAAGACGTGCTGACTTCTGAGGACTGTTGACATCATGTGGATTGTTAAGGCGTGCTGATTTTGGACGACTGTTGCGTACATCAGCTTGTTTCTTTTTTTTTGTTGCTATTGGAGTTGGTGAGTGGTCACAAACGTCCGTTTCACTGGATTTTTAGCTGCAATAAAATAATCATCAGAACTAATAGCAAGTGATACGTAGACTGGATTTGAGCAGTGAAAATTGAGCAAATTCAAACAACAATACCTGCAAATAGATTTGGCCTAGGTCACATCACCACATGTGGCTGCATCTGTTTTAAAGGCTGGATATTATGATCGACCACATTGTCAATATAAAAATCCAGGTAGCCCAGATTTTTTACTCATTTATCATATTCATTAAGGTCTGCATCATTGCCACATAATTTCCACCATTTTTTGTTTGTATATATTCCCCCGACTTTTGAGTATCCGAGGTCATCCTTAACAAACTCCATTAGTATCGTGTAAGACCACCTATCACGCTCAACATACTTAAAAATAGCCAGGTTTCCTCCAATATAGCTATCATCCTTAAATTGACTCTTATGGTAAATCCTGACATGGAATGAATCTTTTTCCATCCTGAAAAAATCATACATAATATTAGATTAGGCAAGTCCACTGAAATTTTTATTTTGCCACTTATAAGAAAACAAGCGCTATAACAAAAAAAACCATTTTCAAACTAAAACAAAAATGTAAATAAAATTGCCACTTTTTAACTAATAGAAAGATGCAACTTAAATAACCACTAATTAACTAATGTACAAATGCAACTTAAACAACCACTAATTAACTAATGGAACAATGCAACTTAAACATACACTTATAAAAAAACAACCACTTGAAATAAAACCACCGAAGCATAATTACTGTGATTACAGTTTAAACCTAAAAAGAAGTTTCAAAGATCAAATCATGACGTTACAAAGCAATAAGCTAAAAACTAGCATGTTAATTAAATATTCTGGATTTAAATATAAGAAACATTTTCTTCCTCTTTGGTACAGGGATCTCTGTTGTTGGGCATCATCTCTGCACCAATGAACATCACTAACTTCAACGCCAGCATGACCAGAGTGAGTTTCGTTGATAACTGAATCGTTTAACCCAGCTTCATGTGCATCTGGGACTTTAACCTCCGACAAGTCTCTTGGAAGTTTCTTGATAACATTGTGATATGATTTATCAATAGGATCCTGTAAGTAGTAAACTTTTTGTACTTGTGATGCCAAAACATACAAATCAGATTTTTGGCATAATTTACTAAAATTGACACGAGTAAGGCTGTACAAGTCTGTCTCTTCTTGGTACCAACAACATTTAAATAAGACCACTGAAATTTCTCCCCAATTATTAATTTCCAGTATTTCTTCAATTCTTCCATAGTAATTGACTTCACTAACCAATGGATTCTCATCTTTCGAACTCGCAAAACTGGTTATCAAGGTACTTAGGAATACACCAATATTTTGCGTTGACATCTAGCATCTCTAAACTTAGTATGAAATCTGTATCCATTAATGACATATCCACTAAATTTTTTAGCTACTCGATTAGGGCCCATTGAAAGAACTTGTAATTCTGGCGAAACAACTTCCTTTTTTCCAACTTGTTCTTGCAGCCACTTATAAAAATCATCAGTATGAACTCTCTCCCTTTTAAATCTTTTAGGTATAGCTTGGCCTTCAATTAAAGCTCGATGTTCCCTACAATAATGACCTAGTTAATAAAATCAGAATGGAAAGATCATAATTCTTTAATACTAACTGGAAAAAAATAGAACTTAAAAAACTTACTCAAGTAAGCTTTCTACTTCCTTGTTAGCACAGTTGAAAAGAACATAGACTCCATCCATTATGCATCTTTTAGAGTAATGGCTTGAGTAAATTACAGAGGGGTGGCCGCATTTTACATCGATTTTCAAAATAGTTACCAAATTTTCAAATTTTCAAAATAATGGCCAACTTATTGTTCCGCCTTTCAAAAAAATGGTTGCCGTCAACTGCCGTTAAGTCTTCACCGTTAAATAATATATTTAAAGCGTAAATTATAGAATGGTGGTCGTTCTTCGTACTTATTTTCAACATAGTGGTTAAACTTTTATAAGTTGTTCAAATCATTTTTCATCTTTTAAAATAATGGTTTTGTTAAATTGCTACCCGGACTCACATCTTTATCGTCACAAAAAATATATGATATCGCTAAAAAATAGGTACAAACACGAGTTAAATAATTATCAGTTTTTTCACTTCTAATTTAATTAAGTTCCCGACTTCTATGTTTTTTCAACCTCCTCACACAAAAATATGAATAAAAAATTTAGCAAAACAATAGAGAGGAGTATCCACCCATTGAAAAAACTTATAACCAAAATGATAATGATTTATTAATCGACACCTAGTATTAGGATCAATCTAGGAAAACTCTTTAAAACTTTTCCTACAATGAAAATTTAAAAATGTCATTATTTAAAAAATTAAAAAATGTAGCCACTATTTTAAAAATAAGTGTGAAGTACAGCCACCAGTATGCAATTTATACTTTAAATATATTAGTTAACGGAGAAGACTTAACGGGAGTTGACGGCATCCATTTTTTTGAAAGGCGGAAATAAAAGTTGGCCACTGTTTTGAAAATTTAAAAATTTGGCCACTATTTTGAAAATTGGTATAAAGTACGACCAACACTTTGTAATGAAAACAATTGGATATTCCACTTTTTGTGAACATGTTTTAGATTTACCAAAATACTTGCCTATTTTCCCATCTCCGTCATTATTTAAGAATCTTGAACAGAAAATTATTCATTCTTCTGCGAGATAACCTTCAGCAATGAAAACCTCTGGTCTACTCCTGTTCCGCACATACATTTTTAACTTATCTAGATATCGCTCAATGGACCACATGCACTGGAGATGCGTTGGTCCATCATACTCAATTTCCTTGCATATATGTACTGGTAGGTGCACCATTATGTCGAAGAAAGCTTCTATAAATATCATCTCAAAACTACACAAAATTTTTACAATTTCCTGTTGTAGTCTCTTTATATCGGCCAAATCGATAACTTTGACCCAAAGGCCTCTTAAAATGCACTTAATCTTATCATAGGCAATGCGACCTCGGGTTTCAGTGTTCTCTTAACAGCAAATTGCAATAAGTAGTGAAGAATGAAATGTGCGTCATGGCTTTTATACCCCGTGATTTTTCTTTCCTTCATATGTACATACCGTCTAATATTAGATGCAGAACCATACAACAATTTAGCATTCTCCAACACTGCACAAAAAAAATTCTTTTTCCTTATTCGTCATATCAAGTAAGCAACCCTTATCTCGTGCGCTTTCCCATCACTTGTTAAAACTGGATGTAGGTCCTTCCTGATGCCCATGTCTTGAAGATCAAACTGAACATTTAAATGGTCTTTCGATTTCCCACCCATATTTAGCAAAGTACCAAGTATGCTATCACATTGGTTTTTTTCTATGTGCATAACATTAAGGTTATGTCGATGCAAGTTCCGACTCCAATATGGTAAATCAAAAAAATTGATTTTTTTTAACGGATAATCAGTTTTTCCCCTTTCTTCTTCCTGCCCTTTTTCTTGATCTTAGCACCCCAAACTGGTTCTGAAAATCAGTTAATAATTCTTCAAACTCTAGCCCCAATAAAATTGGCGGACTCATTCCCACTCCAATATCACCATTGAACCTCTTTTTATCAAACCTCCACTTGTGGTTCGGCTCTAAAAAATTTCTATGGTTCATGTAGCACATTTTCTTACTATATTTTTAGTACGTAGAAGAAGTCTCGTATTGGCATATCGGACATCCCAAATAGCCCTTTGTGCTCCAACCGGATAGCTTTTTGTATCCCTAAAAATCGTTAATGATCCATAATATACTTGCATGTAGATTAAAATTTTCTTCAGTTAGAACATCATAAGTTTTTATTCCTTTATCCCATAAATCTTTCAACTCGGCGATAAGGGGCTGCATAAAAACATCAATACTGTTTTTTGGAGATTCTGGACCAGAGATAATCGTTGAGAGAATTAAGTTTTCCGGCTGCATGCATAACCAAGGTGGGAGATTGTAATTTTACTAACACAAACAACCACGTACTATGAGTTGTACTCATTGTACCATATGGACTGAACCCATCAGATGCTAGACCTAATATGACATGTCTAATTTCTTCTGCAAAATGAGGGAATTTGGTATCCATCATCTTCCAGGCCTCGGCATCATCCGGATACCTAAGTTTGCCTCTTTTTTCCGTCGCGACGAATGCCAAGTCATAAGTTCTGCATATTCCTTGCACATAAACAACCTTTGGAGCCTCGGCTTAAGTGGAAAATAATGCATTACTTTTGCCAGAACTTTGTGCATGAACTACTCCGGAATGCCGTCACTTGTATCTTTATTTTCCACTACAGCCCACCTAGAGGCATTGCAAGCTTTGCAGACTTCTTCCTTCTCATTTTCTGCCCAAAACAACATGCAACTGTTAGGACACACGTTTATTTTTTGGTAATCTAGGCCTAAGTCTCTAATGACATTCTTCGCGGCCTTAAATGAAAGAGGGATGTGTGCTTCTGGAAAGGCATCTTTAATCAACTCTAATAAATCAGTAAATTTAGACTCGGTAATCCCGTATCCACATTTCAAGGTATAAAGCATAATGATAAAACCTAGTCGAGAGAATTTTGTGCAACCTTGATACAGAGGCTGATTTCCATCTTCAATAAGGCGATAACAATTTCTAGTTGTTTCATTTGGTTTACAAGAACCCCTACCCCCATCTCGACAGCTGTGCGTACGGTGCAACATTTCACCGAAATTATCTCTGAAATGTACGCCCTCATCAAACTCCATATTTACATTTTCTGTTTTGGAATGTGGGCCAGAAATCTCACAAATCTAGTTCAATAATAATGGAGATGGACAACTGTAGACGAGATGATCAAAAATTACATCCTCACGATGTCACCTGTGATTATCACAGTTTTTGTAGGGGCATGTGATTTCATCACCTACAGAGTATCTAGAAAATACATTCCGCAAAAAAGACCTTATCCCTCTAATATATCCTTCGCTGAACTTTGGAAGTTCAATCCAGCCTTCCATCATTATATTTTTTACCATGAGAATAAGAAATTAAAAGATAACCAAGTCAAAAAAAATAAGAAATTTCTATAATGACCTAATCTAGTTTAAATCGATAAGAAGTAACATAAATCGATACGAAGTAATTTATAAAAATCTAAACCTTAATAATTCGGATACATGATACAAATACTTTTTACATGATATGAAGTAACCTATAACCGTACATAACTAAACACGATATTATACATATACATGATATGAATATTGTTTATAACATTTGACGAATAATTGTACGCAAACATTAAAATTTGAAACACGATATTAATTTTTCACACAAACATACTTGAATACACCGACTTATGCTTCAATAAACACAACTCGAAACCCTAATTTGAAATAAAAATGCAAGCTCATTTTATGAATAATACCTGATGAAATAAGAAAGCAGTAGTTCAAATCGATCGAAACCCCGAAAGCTTGACTTACTTCAACTCCAATTATAGAAGCCCCAAACTGGAACCCTCAATCAAAACCCTGGTTATCAGTAATCAAACCCCTAATTAGCCAAATCAACGCCGAAATCTTGAAACTCGAGATGAACACCTTGAAAACCCGAAATCTTGAGAGAGTGTGAGTGAGATTGTGCGTGAACTGTGAGTGTGAGTGTTGAGTTTCTATTTTTACAGAGGAGAGAGTGTAAAAGTGTGTCTGAAAACCGCCCTCTATTTTGTTAAACTTTCAACCCCCGCTCTCCAATTTTCTATCTCTCGCTCACCAATTTCAACTCTGGGCCCAAGTTCATTCTAAAAAACAGCGCAACCCAACTTATTTTTGCTGAAATTTATATCATTAATTTCTCTTTTTTTAATAAATATTATTTTTGACATTTAATTATGAGAAATAAATAAAATAAAAAATATGTAAATGTTGTGAAATGATTAATATATCAAGAAATTAATGACTTGTTAAATTTTATATATAAAGCGTTCAATTTATCAATATAAATTGTAAATCACGTAACCAATATTATTAACTTCTAAAAATAAATAAAATATAAATTTTAATTATTATTTAATTTTTATATAAATAATTATTAATTAAATTAAAAAAATTATCTTTAATTTATATATGCCATTTTGGTAACACATTACATTTGTTTAAAAGGTACTATTATACTTTTCTTTGCAAACCCGGCATGAAGGATTGCAGCATGCAATCTATGGTGCAGTGATATCAACAAATAATAAATTTGTTGTAATATACGGAATTTCACGTGTTAAATATATTTTTATAAATAAATGTGAAATTATATGGCTTCTGTGAAATTGGTATGAATTAGAGGATAAATAATTATATATATTTTATTCTAATTTGATGAGTCAATAAGTGACATATGGTGTGGTATTATCTATAAAGTGATTTAAAATTAAACGTTACATATTTGGTGATCGTATCGTGATATCCGGGAAATGGTTAAATGTAAAATAAATGAGAAAATGAGTATACGATTAAATGCTACATATCCCGAAAAAGGATTCAAAACAATTCATTCATTAGTCATTTGTAGGACTCATATATTAATGCATGAATGCATGAGGGGTCTATTTTATAATTGAGGGAACAACCACCGATAACTCAGTATTTGGGAACGTGTCGGGGTGATTTTGGGGACTCTAGCATTTCTCTATATTTTATATGTGGATTATGTGTTTGTGTATTGTATTTTTCGTATAAGCCGTAGTATTTAAATAATTTTTATTTGAATATTTATGTGAAAATCTAGTTTCCATGAAATCATAAAATTGGGGGGAAATTGTGATTCTTCTTTTTTTATTCCTAGAATGAGTTTTAAAACTTTATAAAATGTGTGTTTAATTTATTTTGGTATCTTTATATTTTAAAATGAATTTAAAAGTACTTTTATATTTATCATCTACTTCTCTAATAAAAATTATATAAAATAATATATACAATGAAAAACTATTTTAAACATTTGAGTAAAAATCTAATTAATCCCCTATATTTATTTTAATAAGCTATTCTCAAATTATTATGTATTTTACAAATCAAAATTAGATTTGATTTTACTAGAAAGAAAATCAAAAGAAAAATGTTTATAACTATAAAATTACCTTTCTGCCCCTGCCTTTTTTAACCAAAAGTACCAGCTCCTTTCTCTCATTTCTCACAATCTATGGTACTCTGTCCAATTCTCTCTCTCTCTCAATTTTCTTTTTCGTTTTCTCTCTCTCTCTCTCTCCATTCTCTCTCTTGCCTGCAAGTATCCACTTTACTTGATTTTCAAAGAATTTAACATCAAATCAAGTATCTTTCCATCCTCTTTCATCCATTAAGTTGCATTTAAGATTTTGTTAAAATTTTAGAAAACCTTTTTTGAGTTTATCCAAAAATAGTTAATTTCTTGTGGTGGACTTGGAAGAGATAAAAAATAAGTAGAACATGAAGTTTTGGAGGTCATAAACTTGATCAAAGACACGAATTGAACATCACCAAGCTTCGATCCTCCCTCGAAATTGATCCATTCGATAGCCGAGGGGTGGTTCATGGATTTTAAGATAAAATTTATAATGTTAGTTGGTGTACATGCTATATTTTGGTATGCATGGGCTCCAGTTTTGATTTGATTTCATGATATTTTGGTTCGAATTTTGTGGATGAATTCGAGTAAATATTGATAGTTGTCATAGTATATTTAAGATGTGTTGGATGTGTTAGAGGCTATAACAATGAGTTTTTATTCTTGTTTGTTGATTTTCTTGATTTTTCAAAATGGGTTTCTTGTTTTTAGTTTGGTTCTTATGGTTTAAATTCATATATGTAAGAGTTTCTGTTAGCTGTGGTGTCTCCTTCTATATATTAAAAGACGATTACGGGTAAATTAAGCCATTTTAATGACTGTATTTAAAGATTTCATATATCACCACTATTGAACTACATAATTTCTTAAGTTTACTTTACAATTCTTATTACATAACTCACATCCTCTCTTTTTATTATTTTTTTTATTTTAATTCTTAAGTAAATAAAATGTTGATTTATATTATGTATGTGCCTTCTTTTTATTTAGATTTTGTAGTTTTATAATAAAATTTTAAAAATGTACTATCTCATATTTGTTTCACTCGCCTCATATTCATTTTCAACTTGTTTCACTCACTTCACATTTATAAATTTTCTTAATCAACCCCGATATATATATCGGAACGAGGTATATCCTTACAAACAAATTTCAAATTATTTTGTTATAGTGATATAGTTTTAATTTTGTTATTAATTAGGATCATATATCTTATAATAAATATCTAATCTCAGAATTTTCGGTGTAAGTGAAAATCGAATTCTATGATAAAAAATAAGCTCTCACCACTTAAGTTATTTAATACCACTCTAATAGTATGTATGATAAGAAAAAGAAGTAAGATAATCCAGTGAAAAGTTAAAACAATTATTTATCGTATTCAAAAAATATTTTTGTATAGATACAAATTCGTTCAAAATAAAATTTCATTATATATATATATGTAGGTCCGTGACTCGCACGGGCTTTTACATTAGTCATATATTTAAGTTAGAATTTTAAGAGTGTAAAGACTTAAAAACGAATTTGAGATATAAGGCAATTCGTCCGTGTCTAGCTGCCTCCCTTCTTTCATCCTCTCTGTTAGGGTTTGTCTATTTTCAAGTAAATCGAGGGGCTTCCACGGGTTTTCTCCGGTGGAAAGCCCCAACCCCTTCATTCTCTGTTATTCTCGTTTATTTTCTTTCAATAAAATCTAATTTTTTGGGTGTTTGTGTGTCTCTCCTTTTGGAGTGTGTGTTTTGTCTCTCTTTTTGGAGTGTTTGTTATGTTTTTATTTAGTCATGCTTGGGTTTATCTGGTGATGGATCTGTTGAGAACGAATTTATTGATATTTTTGGTGATCTGCAAAGCCTGTATCGGATCTGGGACGGTGGTGATTATTGAAAGAGCTCACCTTTCACAACTAAAGATTGTTCATCTTTCATGGGTTTATACTTTCGGCATGTCTATAGCTGTTATTCGGCATGTAGATAGCTGGGGTGTCTTCGGCATGTTTATAGCTGGTGTCCGGCATGTAGATAGCTGGGGTGCCGCTTCTCCAATCTCATTTTATGTGATTGGTGTTTCTGAACACTGGGCTAACCATAGTTTCTATGTGATATGGTCGATTGCGATGTTGCTATTTTCAGAGATGCTGCTGCAATTTGGATCGTTAGGGATGTCTTTGATTTCGTTTTTAATTTCAAGAATTTTTAAATTCTATGTGTTAAACGATCAGGAAACAAATCATCTAATTGTTTTTAGTATGTTATTTGTTTTATCACCTGGTTGTACCGATAGTTGGGGGTTTGTCCCGGCTGTACTATATTCAATTTAATGAGAACTTTCTGCATTTGTCAGGAAAAAAAAAACGAATTTGAGATGATGCGTGTCTACTTTCTTGATTTTGGTTCGGTTTTTAAGTATTATTGGTTCGAATTTTTGCTTAAATTTGAAGGGCCAAAGTTCTTATTGCTAGATCCGAAATTTTATGGATATAAACTAGTGTTTGTATGTTAGTTAATTAATTGTTAGGAGCATGATAGGTTCACATAGATTTTTAGTTGGTCATCTACAATTTTGGTTTAATTCTAGGAGGTTTTGACTTTGAAAATTTTGATAAAAGTAAAGACTTTGAATTTGGTTGATGCTTATTAGAGTTTTTGGATAATTGTTAGAAGTTTTAAAGTGAAATTATGGCCGAATTTGGGAAGTTTTTGTTCGAATAATTGTAAATTTTTAGTTGATTTGTTTGTTGGATAAAAACTTGGTAAAACTTGTTTAAAATAATCTGAAATTTGATAATATGTTAGGTTTTTGAAGTTTTCAGATTTAATTAAGATAATTTAAGAGTTTTTAAGTTAATAAAATAAGTAAAATACGTTGTATAAGGTGGCTTTTTGAGCTAGTTTTGGCATTGTTTTACTAGTCTTTTAATAAGTATGCTCTAGTTTGTGAAATTTCAGATTTATATCCTTACCCTTGGGAAGGTAGTTGCCATGTGACGATATACATTGATTTGTTATTTGTATCTGTGCTCGTACATGTGTGTTTTGTGATACCACGTGTCATTATATGCCTACTTGATAATATTAGTTTGTCGCTAATAGATATAATGTGAAATGGTGATGTGTTCGGTGCAATAGAGAGTCAGATAAGTTCGGTGTTTTATTGTAGTATCCTTGCATAATAAACCGTCATTTTCTAGATTTTTTTTACATCATACAATTATATTAGTAAAAAATTTTAATCGTTTTCTTATCGATAAATATTGTATAACGTCTAAAACATATCAAATACAAGTTAGTATTTATCAATGTGTATGATTTCATGTAAAACATTAATAACGTTCATAACGTTTTTAAATATATCTCATTAACTATAATACTTATTTTCTTATTTGTGTCGTGTAATTTGTATTTATTAAATAAAGAGTTAATTGCACTTTGCACCCTGTTATTATGTTTAAAAAATAAATTTGTACCAGAACTTTGGAAAATTCAGTTTGCACCCCTATACTTCAACTTTGAAATTCATTATGCACCATTTTCCAGAATTTTGTTGAATTGGATAGGGGCAAAACCGGAAATTCAGCAAAAATATTAAGTAAATTAATTTTATATCTTTTAAAATAATGTTAAAAATTGAATTTTGATACAAAATTGTAAGTTTTTAATTTTTTAAATGATAATAGTAATTTGAGTATCGATTTCATTTTATATTATTAATTATAGTATTTTGTAATTCTACAAAAAAATATTTTAACAATTAATTTGGATTATATAACTTAATTTAATTAAGTAGAGTAATAAAAATTTTGAAATTGATATTAAAAAAATGATAATCGAATATAAAATTAATAGTGTTATTTAAAAATTAATTTTTTTATTTTATAGTTGCTATAAAATAATATACAATTTTTAATAATATTTGAATAAGCTCAATTTTATTTTGATCAAATATATTGTTGAATTTCCGGTTTTACCCCTATCCAATTCAACAAAATTCTGAAAAGGGGTGCATAATGAATCCCAAAGTTGAAGTATGAGGGTGCAAACCGAATTTCCTAAAGTTCTGGTATAAATTTGTTTTTGAAACATAGTGGTAGGGTGCAAAGTGCAATTAACCCTTAAATAAATACAAATAGAGTAGTCACTGTACTGTATGTGTAAAAGAAAAAAATTGTAGTTAATCCATCAAATATTGTCAATATGTTTATAAAAAAAACTAAAATTTAACATATATGTATATTACAGATTCGAGTAAATTTTTGAGTTTTGGTCAAATAAACCTAGAGTAATGATGTATTTTATTATTAAAATCATTACTAATTTACAATTATCTTCCTTAATTTAAAAGGATCAGTAATGCATAATTAAAGTGGTCAAGAACTACAATCGTAATATTCAATAAAGTAGAATTTACAGTTCAATTAATATAAGTTTATTTTTTAAGAAAAATATTATTTAATTAATTCAACGTTTATGTTAATTTAATATCATTGCTAATTGCTAATGTCTCAATTCACTAACTAAAGTTGATCTCGGCCATGTATTTAGCTTTTAAATATCTCCATTATACAAAGTTAATTTTATAAAATGTCAGATTATTGTCAATTCATAAATTAAAATTGACATAATCTATTTAGTTTTTAACACATTGATAAAAAACTTAAATTTAATTGATCATTCTTATTTTCGGAACATAAAAGACTTATGTTATTTTCTTAAAGATAAAGTCGCATGTGTGTTTATGTATGTAAATTATTATTTATTATATTTTTGAGTAAATTATGTTGATCTCGTTTATTTATATTCTAGATAGCTTGGTCATTTATATATCTAATTGTTATTCAGTAAATTACTCAAATAACATGTATTTATGATTATTCAAAAATTATAATTATCTAATAAATAAATTACTATTATTTATATATCGTAGTCGTGGTAGCACTGAAAATCAAATAATATCTATTTTTACTCAACAGAGCATGAATCATGGATCTGACATAAAAATAATTCATATATCGTTAAGACTAATTACTGATATTCAGAAGTTTTATTTCTTCAAGAATCTGAAGATAAATTTACTAATATCATCATTCAAATCATTTTAAAATTTCTTTTATTTATGATACTAATATTTCTTTTATAGTAACTTTATAATATTGTATATTTTTCCAAAATTAAATATTATCAATTTGATGATTTTTTTAAATATTAGTTGAACTTGTTAATCCTTTCAAAATATCAACTAATATTAATTATTTTATTTAGATAGCATAACATGGATTAAATCAAATAGTACTATACATTATAGTTTTAACCTTTTTTCAAATAATTTAAAATATCTGTACAATATTTTCCAACACTAAATATTTTTTTGTAAATTTTTTTTTGTTAATTATATATATATATATATATATATGAAAGTCCTTGTTTTTAGTTCATTCAAGAGTCCATATATGTTCTACAAGTAAAATAGTATAAATATAGTAATTTTGATACATAATATCAATTGACTTGATCGTATAAAGAGCTCAAAAATATTAATTTTTATTAATATGAGATATTATAAAATTTATCCTCATTGGTAAGATATTCTCGTCGAGCTCGTAATTTAAATTTATTAGATCTAGACAATGATGATGTATTTTCGGCCGGATCATGTATTCAAATTGCGAATATTTTTCAAAATGGGTAAAATTCTAATTTTGAAGCTGGTAATTTTGATACATAAATCAGTTGACTTGATTCTTAAAGATGCCAAAGATATTAATTTTATTGGTAATATTTTCTCGTCAAACTCGTAATTCAAATTAAACCTATGTAGTGACATGATTTTTACGGGCAGACCATTTAGTCAGATTTCGAGTATTTTTTGAAAAATGGGTCAAATTCTAATTTTAAATTGGAAATAAATCGAAATACGCTAATTATAACTTATCTAAATATGTAGTACATATATATATATATATTATTTATATAAATGTATCTCTTTTTAACATATTAAAAAATTAATTATATGTACAATTTATTTTTTTTAAAAAATATATATATTAAAAATATATGAGACATACTTTTCAAACTAAATAATTTAATAAATAAGGTAATGATCTGTTTATATATTGTACTTAACTTTATATCTCAAATTCAATTGTTCAAAACTAACTCTACAAATATATTAGTAATCATGTTTAAAATTAAATAAATTGTCGTTATACGACACTCACATATTATGTGTATGATAAAAAATTTAAGTAACAGTGTGGCGTAGTGGTAAGGTGATTTGCTTGCGAACCTGAAGACTCGGGTTCAATTCCTCCCAAGTAAATTAGTCATTTCAATGAGACTTTTTAATCTCAAGAGATGTTTTGATTGTTGATCAGTGATATGTAACATTAGGCATATTATTTAGTTGTAGAAATTACAGTTCGATCTATATAGTTTATAGATTTTCAAAATTATAATAATTTAAATTAGGAAAATTCGAATTCATTAATTAATCATAATTAATATCAACTCCCCATAAAATCAATTCTCTTTTCTTCATAAATAACATAAATCAATTAACGAGACAAGCATATATAATGAAATTTGTTACCTAATATTAACCCGACAAAACTTTATAGAATATGCATTCGCTACAAAAATAAATATGGTAAAAAAATATAACTAAATCACTTTACTAATTGAACAATTAAGCTAAAAAAAAGAATGAGAATCAAGTAATAGGAACGAGAAGATATTAAAAGTAATTAAATTAATTTCATATTCATTTTAGAGAATAAATTTAACTACACATAATAAGATGATTAAAATAATTAGCTAATAAAATTTTAACTCTAATTTGGTGTTCTTGGTGCTAAAATATAATAGGGGAGACCCCGTACGTATAGGGGGAAATATGATGGGTTTGGATCTCGAATTGCAAATTCTATTTAGGATATATTTCCTTCTTTTTCTTTTTCTTCTCCAAAATATATTCAGTTTCTCCGTGTTATTTGTGAACAATCACAATGGGATTTGTAGTAGAGGGGTGAATACAAATTGCAAATTCTTCGCAATTAAAATCAAGATGAACTGAAAATATATCAACAGAAATGAAAGAACAATTTTATTAAAATTTTTGGTGGTTCGTTTGATCATTCCACCGGAGGTATATATAGAAGAAATAATCTACAAATTACAAAGTAATTAAGCAGTTGCAAATATAGTGTTTTCTCACAAGAGTTTCTCTCTTTAACACTCAAATAAATACATTTGTTTCTTTTTTATTCCTATTTTTGAGAGCTAAACTCTGTTACACTTGGTTTATTTCTTATTTCTCCGAAAAAATTAACTATCAAGGTGTGAGAATTACCAATATTCCCCGGCACTGGCACCAAAAAACTTGATATGTAAAAATAATAACTGCAAGCGTACAGTGTTTAGTTGTAGCAAATATATTGTAATAACAATAAATTATGTGTTTTACTATGTTATTATGTGTATTTAGTCATGAAACCCTAATTGCTATGTGCTACGTGTGTTCTGTGTCGTCAGGGTAATTTTGGGTATTTATCGGGTATTTAGTTTCATATTAAAAGCTTTCGCATCAAAAGTTATACGACCCGAACTATGTTTTAATAGCTGATATTTTAAATAAAATAATTTGCCTTATTTTTCCTTGTATGGCTTATACCATATCGTTATTCTGAACATCTAAATATTTTATAAATTTTCTCGTTTCGCGAAAAATGACTGTTCCGGGCCCCTTTGGGTGTCAAAAGCCCCACAAAAATCACATTTTTATTTTTATAAAATTATGGGACTTTTAAATAGTCCATTTCTTTGCATTTTTGAATTATTCACAATTTTTTTGGAATTTTTGGCATATATATTGTATATATTAATTATTTAAAAATTTGAAATTAATACTCAAAAATTATAAAATTAGGGGCCAATTAATTTTAATAGATGTATAATTAGAGCCTTAATTTTAATTAGGGGTATTATTTTTACTACAATAAATACCCAAATTTTTATTTAATTATTTATAATTAATAATTAAAAATCAGAAAAATCAGAAAATTCTCTGTTTTCGGGTCGGATTTTCCAGATACGGGTCGTGCAATCAAGCTGTGATTTCAATCGATTCCGAGCATCAAACATAGTCGTGTAAGTACTCAAATCGAAGGTTTTGATTTGTTCTTTTAGTTTATAACATCAATTTCATGTTTGGATACGTAGAATTTTTATTTCAAATTCTAGGGTTCATGTGTGATTTAGGGGATTTTGATTCTGGGGTTATATGATGAAATTGATTGCTTGAATAGCTTTGTTTGATGATATATGATTGATTTGTATCAGTTAATTTATCAAACGATAGCCTGAATTGAAAGTTCGAATTCTAGGGTTTATGAGTTTTTCTGATTTAATCGTTTTTGATTTTGAAGAAGCCGGGGTTAGTTAGTTGTTAGGGTTTTGATTCTATGTTGAACAAGCTTTGATTTAAGCTATAGAACGTGTGATTTCATGTACAAATATGTGATTTTGCAAGTTGATCGGAGTTCGATCGGGTTTGATCGGAGGTGGGTTTTACGGGATGATTTTGGTAAATAATTGATTGATATAGGATACTAGAGTTGATTACAATGGAAATACTGTCAAAAACACACCAAACAGTGTTGTTTTTGGCCAAAATTGGGTTGACTGGAGAATTTTCCGGTGATCGGATTGTCGCCGGATTCTGGGTTCTTGGGGACCCGAATCTGTTCTTGGCGACTCGGTTTTTGACCCATCTTTGACCCGTCTTTGATCCATTTTGTCAGAAGTTCAATTTCTGACAAATATTTATGGATTTTTAATTTTTGTTTTATTTTTATTAATTATAAAATCAATTTATTAATTTTATAAATTGATTAATTAATTAATTGATTTATTTTATAAATAATCCAAAAATATTTTCTAAAATTCGAGATTAATTAATTACTAATTACTAATTACTTATTAATTCTTAATTATCTAAAAATGATTAATTATTTTGATATTTAATCAAATTATTTTCAATAAATCATAATAAATTCATTTTAATTCCGAAAACTATGAAAAATCATTTTTAATTCTGATTTTTCCTAAATAATTATTTAAAAATATTTTTGAGGTTCAATTAATTTGAATAATTAATGATATTGAATAATAAATTGATTTATTCCTATTTATTAAACAATAATTGAACCATTTATCCGATTTAAACGAAACGAAAACCCTTCGACTCCGAAAAAATTATCTGTTTTCAATAAAAATAGTTTTAAATCCTAATTTCTTTCGGAAACGAGTCGGCTTTCGATATTTATTTGCTTATATGCCCAATTACTTATAGAAACTAGTCCAATAAATTCCGAAAATTAGGAAACGAGCCAGATATTGATCGATAATGTGAATACGATTTCGACTCTAAAAATTATTTTTAAGCCCAAAATGACTATGTGACTCAGTGCTATGTGAATTACGTGGTTAATCGAGTCCTAAATATTAATAATTATTATATGAGTCAATTGTAAGCGTACGGGTAGACGATAAGGGCTACGTGAAGTCGGTTTGAGACGTGTTTGAGATGCGAGTTGACTAAATGAGTATCTTTCTCTGATAGATACGAATCCAACAAGGCGGACCGAGCCAGTATTAGAGAGCGGTTATATACTTGTGGTAGATCGCGCAACAGGCAAGTTTTCCCCTATTCTAACTTCAAAATAGTGAATTGCTTTCTCTTATTCAGATCTTCATCGCTGTTAAACACTGATAATTCATGTTCACATACACAATTATTAATCCTTTATTCATATTTCATTTCGATTCCTGATTTCTCTTGATTCACTAAATACTCTATTCATATTCCCATAGATTATACGTATATATCCTGATATATTCAGATGTTGGGATACATTAAAGCATACTGATTGTTCTGGTTGCTCACGCGTGGACTGGATGGTGACGGTTAGGATCAGGTATACACTTGATCATCTGGACCAGGAATTAACCGAATCCTTGTTTTGGACTGTTGAGCTTGGGTACCCTACTGGATCTATACATAGAGGTATAGATCTGCACTGTATCCTCACTGATCAGCGGGATATGGGTGCGAACTTGTGTCTAGTCTAGTTTATTGTTATTCGCCGATAATGGCCTTCGTTTTCTCTTGTAGAAAGATATTGCACCGATACAATCAGATTACCGTTTCATTTCGTTTTTCATAGTACTGTTTATATATATATTATGGACTTGTTGAGCAAATTTTGGCTCACCCCCTTTGTTGTTATTCACCTTATTTATTTTCAGTTAAGAAAGAGAATGAAACCTATCCGGACTCGCGTGGTAAAGAAGCGTGTTAAGTAGCGGGATTCTCTAATACCAAGAGTGCTAATCCCAATCCAGGAAGAGAGCTTTGAGCTACCTGAGCAGGTGTAGTGTAGATAGATGTAGTGTGAGTTTTAATAAAAATGAATATAGTTTAAAACTTGTTTAGATAATGGTTTGTAATAAAGAGAGTTCTATGAGATTTTAAATTTTGTTTGAAATAAAGATAGTGTGTTTGTTCTTGTCTTCATCCCTCAACGTGAAAAGATCCTAGATATATAGAAGGGGTTAAATATAGTGTTACATAGTTGTTATACAGGTTTTTATTATATTGGAGATTAGCAAGTAACCCCCAGATCTATACCCCAGATTTGGAGGGCGTTACACTATGACTTTTAAAAACCTTAATAATTTAATTCATGTGAACTAGACGAATATATTTAAGATGAGATTTGTTTAATCTAATAAGCAAATAGCAAATAATATGTAAAACCTAGGACTCTTAATCCATTAATCAATCACAATTAATATCAACTTGCCCTAAAATCAATTATATTTTATTCATAAATGACATAAATAATTTAACAAGACAAACATATGCTATGAAATTTTTTATCTAACAATAACCCATCAAAACTTCATGAAGTAAGTATAGACTATGAAAAATAATTCTGGTAACAATAATATATCAAAATCACTTTATAAATTGAACAATTAAGTACCTAGAAAAATAATGAAAATCAAGTAAAAAGATCGGGAAGATATCAAAAGTAATTAAATAAACTTCATCTTCATCCGTGGGAACAAATTTAACTATGCATAATAAGATGAACAAAATAAATAACTAATAAAATTCTAACTTTAGATTGGTGTTCTCGGTGCTCAAATACAAGAGGGGAGATCAATATACATAGGAAAAATATGGCAGGCTTGGGTCTTGGATTGCAAATCCTATTTACGATGTATTTCTTTCTTTTCCTTCTTTCATCTCCAAAAAGTATTTAGTTTTCCTCCAATTACTTTGACTTCAACCTCCTTGACTTTTTTAACTTTTTTTACTTGAAATCTGATTTTATTTATTTTTTACAAAATAAAATAAAATAATTTATTTATTAATGAAATTACAAAAACAAAAATAAAATAAGTATTAATAATGTTATAAAATATATATCTATCAACTGGTTGGTGTCGACTTGCGACCGACTTGTAGACTATAAGAATAGAGGAAATGCTACCGAAATTTTGTTAGGATCCTAAGCGATTCTAAATAAAATTTTAGTTATTCCTTGTACATATATATGTATAGTAACGAGCCGATCTTCAATGACTTATATTTTTTTTCTAAAATGTATTCCAGCTTTATTTAATTTCAGGTTATAGTTCTACGTGGTTAGTGAATAGTCAAGTCAAATGGTTGGTCAAGTTAGTTGACTAAGATTGACTTAGCTTAAACTAAGACGAGACTAGAACCATTTTATAAACTCAAATTTTTATAAATGATCAATTCTTTTACAAAAAGATTTTTATTCTTACCATTCTCTTTTAAAAGATAAAATATTTTATGTTTAGAGTCAAACTTTAAAGTCGAAGTTCGTAAAGTTACTAAATTAAGTGATACATGTTATGTGTATGTTAGTGTATTTTGGTTAAGTATATGCATAACAAAAAGGTAGATTAGTTCTAGTTTGTTATAAAAGATACTGAGATAGTATTTTCTACACATGTAGATTCGAAGAGGGAAGATGTTGATCTAGGAAAAGGGAAGGCTAAGTTAGAAGAGTGTAAAGTAGGATTTCTTAGTTCAGGAAAGCGTATTTAGGGCAAGTATCTTTCCTACCCCTTAAATACATTAATCATGTTCATTATACCTACTTCATTACTTTTGATATCCTGTTTTATATAATGTTTTACATACCATTGATAGCATGATTCATTTTTCAATTGTTTAAACCATGATTTAGTTTTCAATGCAGATTTTATTGAAATGATAATAATTATGCTTTCCCAAATAACGTTCTTTTTTTCATCTGCTTTACCCCATGTTAACTTTTATCACTCGATTTTCTGAAAATTGAATTTAAAAATAATTTCAAACTCGAAAAAATCTTATGTATTTTAACAGAGTGGTAATATTTTAAAACGAAAAGCTTTTTGAATTATAAATAAGAATTTCGTATAAAATGGTTTCTCCGAAATCCTGTAAATTGGAAGAGTAAGAGACCGAGATGAAAATGTCACTTTTTATTGATGTAAATGGCAAGTAATTAGACTAGTATAACTGGTAATGAAACTAGTTGAGGTCAATGTGTTGCCTCAGGTACCCTATTAATGTTCAGAGGGACTTCGTGTCCAGTATGGAGACTATACGTGGCTGATCACCCGTATAGTCCAGAGTATTGCGGAAAAACTCTAGTCAAATGAATGTTTTTGTGTAAATCTTATTCTAACCTAATGATTTATTCTAAGAACTTAAAGTTTTATCAAAAGAAATCGTTTTACCAAAAAGGTTTTGATTGAACTTATTTTCAAATGAAACTTGTTTAGAAACAGATTTCTTATAACGCTTCGCTTTAAGATCAAACCTTGAGCGGTATTAAGTTTATATCCAGTATTGATCCAACCCCGATATTTATGAACATGTTTATTTATAGTCCAGTTTATAGTTGCTTCTTGAGCAGTTTTGGCTTATATATGTTCTGTTGCTTCTAACCCCCTTTCACTTAAGCAAGAAGATGGCTCGCCTTAAAAGGACCGCTAGAAAGAGTGTCTATCGGGTCTTCCCCGCATTGTTAGATTTGATATGCCTTACGTAGAGAACACTAGTTAGATATCTAGTGGGTTTTTTGGGGTAAATGATGTTAATAGACTTGTAGTTTAAAAGTTGTAATCTTTTGGGTTATTTGCATAACTTCTTATTGAATTTATCCATGTAACCATAAATGGTTGTAATAATATTCTTTTGGTTTAAGATGTAATAGTTGTAGCTTTTTTCATACCATTACCTGTTCAAGATCCTAGTTGTAGTAAAGAGCCGAGTCTTTCATATTCTGCTTTAATATAAAATTAGGTTGTATGCATGCTAGAGTTGAATCACGACTCCCGATCTAGGCATTGGATTGGGAGGGCCTCACATTTTCTATTGTTTGTTGTTACAGATGTAAAAATAAGGAATATTAGAAATAAGGAATTCTGAAAAATGCATATAAAGTTAATATCTAAGAGTTTCGTGTAATTGTCAATTTTTATACAATGATATTAAAAATATTATATCAATTCGTAATTGTACCAACGATCCATTCGTAACAATATATAAATAAACAAGCATATGAATTCTAATATGGCATGTACTTTGTACGAACATTCATGCTAGTTAAAATTAATTAAGTAACATTCACTCTCTCCCTCTAAGCTTATAAGTCTCGTCTATTGAAATAAAATGTTATGTCTTATTCGTTGTCCCGGTCAAACTATTTCATAATGCCTACAGAAGATATTACGCTGGCAATGAACAATATAAGTCTGAAGGATGAGGATGAGGGAAGTATAGAATTAGATAAGATAGTGGAGTACGGAAGAGAGGAAGCATCATATATACGTAAAACGAAATTATATCTGGTAGGGAGGTTCATCACGGAAAGGCCAATAGGTTTTCCGACCATGCAACAAATGTTAGGAAGAATACACATAATTATTCGAGATACAAAATCAACCAATGCAAAGCATACACACAAAAATATATGACATGAAAAACCACGTCCTATCTTGTATTATTAACAAAAACATTTTTATCAATAATGCAATCAATACATAACACATCAATGGTGTTCCAACCCAATTCTGAAGCCAAATAATGCTCAAGCATACAATCAAATAATTACACATTAATGGTGTTCCAAACACGATCAAGGATGCCCAAGCCTAACAATACTTAAGTATTTGCTCTCGAGCGATAATTAAATATACATCTTAGATACTCATCTCATTCTTATCAAACATAATATGATTATGTATATATAGTCATCACAAAACTTAGGTAACAAGACATATATAATCCAATAATAATAATAATAATAATAATAATAATAATAATAATAATAATAATAATTGGATTCCCATACGATTATTACCCAATCCAATTATAATAATAATTGTCTACACATACAATTATTACTCAATCTAATTATGTCTTGTATCACCAAGTCCGTTACAATCATATTAGGTTGAAACCCAACAATCCTCCTTTTCAACCCAATACTCCATATAATATTGAATGGTGACAATCAAAATAGCCTCAAGGAAGTTAAGACCGTACTTCCAGGTCCATAGGATCAAAAACCTGATGGACCAACCTTTGAGAAACATTCTTCATAACCCAAAGGCAAGTGACAGACTCATGAAATGGGTAATTGAGTTAGGTGAATTTGATATCAAATACAAGCCTCAAACAGCCATCAAGGCTCAGGCCTTAGCAGACTTCGTGCTTGAATGCACCATTGACGACCAAAAAGTTGGGGGGCAAAAGATAGTAACCCCTAAAAGGAGAAGAGAAAAAGAAAGATGAAGGTATGACTTTGAAAGAGTATTGGGTTCTCCATTTTGACGGAGCGTCCGAAACAAAATCTAGTGGTACAGGCCTAGTCTTGCAAAGCCCCGAAGAATTTATGATTGAGTATGCTTTAAATTTGGACTTCCCAACTATGAACAATAAAGCATAATACGAAGCTTTGATAGCCGGCTTAGGCTTGGCTAGAGTCGTGAGGGCCAAAAACCTTAAAATTTGTGGAGATTCGAGACTTGTGGTTGCTCAAGTCAATGAAGAGTTTGAGGCCAAGGATGATACAATGGCCAAGTACCTGAGGGTCGTAAAAGGAGTACTGACTCAGTTTGAAAAATGGTACGCTGAACATGTTTCGAGAGAGGAGAACACTATGGCCGACCGATGTCTTATCTAAGTTCGCCTCGTCTAAAATCGAGAACTACCCGAGAAATATCTACTTCCAGGTCATGAAGACCCCTAATATACATGTCATAAATTTGATAGCACCAATTGGTGTGGTGAGTTGTTGGATAGATCCAATCAAAACTCACCTTGAGACTGGATGGCTCCCCGACAATGCCCAGGAGGCACGCAAGTTATCGGTGAGAGCATTGAGATATTCGTTGATTGAAGGCCTTATGTACAAAAGGTCTTTTGTTATTCCGTACTTAAAGTTCTTGAGACCTCTCGAAGCAGAGGAGGTGCTTAAGGAATCCCATGAGGGGATTTGTGGATAGCACTGGGGGGCCTCGTTCACAAGATAACTCGATTGGGGTTCTACTAGCCAACGATGTTAGCCAATGCAAAGGCTTATGTAAAAAAATGCGACAAATGCCTGCTCCGATAGTACGACAGCCCCCAGAGAGGCTTACATCAATCAGTACATCCATCCCTTTTGCAATGTGGGGGATGGATATACTTGGTCCATTTCCTGTGGCATCGAGATAGAGGAAGTTTTTTACGGTAGCCAGAGACTACTTCACAAAGTGGATTGAGGCTAATGCACTAGCCAAGATACCACCAAGAAAATTACCCAATGTTTCTGGGAAAATATGATATGCCGGTTTGGTATTCCACGCATCCTTATCACGGATAATGGGAGAAATTTTGATAATGCAAATTTCAAGGAATATTGTGATGATAACAGTATAGAGCTTCGCTTCACCTCGGTTGCATGCCCACAGGAAAACGGACAGGTGGAAGTTGTTAATCGAATCATCCTTGATGGACTTAAAAAAAGGGTCGAACACTCGAGGAACACTTGGGTGGACGCGTTGCTGCCTATACTATGGGCATATCTTACCACATGCAAAGTGATGACTGAAGCTACCCCATTCATGTTGGCTTATGGAGCTAAAGCTGTAGTACCTCTAGAAATCACCCATGAATCTCCAAGGGTCGAAGCTTATGAACCAGAAACTAATGAAAAAGGCATGAGGCTCGCTCTTGATCTCATTGACGAGGTCAGTGATGAGGCCAACACCCGCAATGCAGCGCATCAACGAAGAGCCTTTGTCTATTATAATAGAAGGGTTAAGGAAAGGTTCTTTCAGCAATGATACTTGGTCTTAAGGAAGATTGAGGCATCAGGAGTCGGGGAGAGGAAAACTAGCCCCTAACTGGGAAAGGCCTTATAAGGTCAGGAAGACATTAGGACGAGGATCCAATAACTTAGAGACGTTGAATGGCGATGAAGTGCCCCGCACTTGGCACGCTTCAAACCTGAAGGTTTATTATGTTTAAGACGTTCATAACATGTTCCTATTACTTAGTAGTACATACATAAATAAGGTCGACGAAACCATCTTATGTATGGGTTGAACCCATTTTTCAAAGATATTATCTATTTATGCAAGTTTATTTCTATCATCTTGTCTACCAATTTATTTAAGTACAAGCATCTAAAGAATGTAAGTCCCGAAGGATCAAATGCTGAAAATAAAAGACAATTATGTAATCAAACCAAGCGATGCATAGATAAGATCTTAAATTAGTCCCTAGGGACAGTTAGGTTACAGACTATAAGATTTCAAATAAACAAAGTTCTGAATAAAAAGCCACATGTGGCATCTAAAGCCATGCAAGGCTATCACAGTCAATCATCTGAAGAATCTTCCTCCTCTTCGTTCCCCTCTCCCTGAGCGACCTCGTCATCCTCCTCGTCCTCCTCTTCTTCACCGTCTTCATCTGAACCAGCCTCAGAGGAAGAGCTACTACTCCCTGGAACCATCTCCCAGATCTTCCCATAGAGGGTTACCATGGGGCAAGGGCTTCCTGAAGAAGCTTTGCCCTTAGAACCAGAACCCCCGCGTCTCGAACTGGATAAGGACTGTTGACGGGAAGTCTCAGGTACGGACACGGAGGCCTATCCGGATGGATAAACCATAGGAGCTTCCCAAGGGCAAGTGAAAAGGCTCCGGTCAACCACGTCGGCATACTGGCGATCAACGTCCATGACGCCCTTTTTTCATCCAATTACCAGGTTCACAGGGCGCATCTGATCGTCATGATCATCCATCATCTGGAGAAACTTTTTAGATCCATGATACATGTTAACGAGTTTTCTCCACTTCATCTTCCTCCTTTTCATCTCCTTGGATTGCTTCTTCTCAAAGAGAGTGGCTTTGTCATCCGCTTGATGTGCCTTAGACTCCCACTCCTATGAAGAGATCTTCATCTTGTTCATGGAGACTTGTAGTGTTGCATAGTCGCTCCTCATCTTGATGCTTTGTGTAGAAGATGTAGCAAAGTAGGCATTGGCCTAGCAAAGAAAATAAAAAGAGAGGTCATAAAAAGGCTAACTCTAAGGAAGACAGGGGTAAGATGCTAAGGCCGACCCAGACTCATGATGGCCGAGTCCCCCATATGGAGGGTCTAGGCTGACCAGGACCTTCACAAAAGTCTGATCCCGGCCGACCAAGACCAAGATGGGTCGAGTCCCCCACATGAAGGGTCTAGACTGACCAAGACTCCCCCGGAAGGATGTCTTGAATGGCCCAGGACCCCCTAAAACTAAAGAAAATGCACCTGAATGAAAAATTTTACAAGTTAAAGAGTACCTGATACAAGACGTGAGCCCCTAACACCTCGGCCTTGAGTAGCTTTTCACCAGATGAGACGTGAACAAGGGTCGGGTGAGTAATGCAATTTTTGGACCATTCAAGAGCAAGGACCCCGAACATTGAGTCCTTAGTGGATATTCCCCGCGAAGGTTCGAAGGGGATCTTCATGTTTCCATCCGAATCCTTGACTCTTTTCTTTCCGAAGTTAGAGGCCTCCAGGAATGCCGGGACTTTGGGAATGTGATTAGCCTGTTTGGCAGCTTCCCTAACCATCCTTCCAGTGACCATGTCACTCTTGTCAGTCAATGCATCCAATACTTCAGCAGCTGAAACAAAATAAAGGAAAGGTAGATATAAGAACAAACTTAACCAAGTTTGAGATAGAATAAAATGAATACCCTCTTTAGAGAGGTTGCTAATGCCGGACTCAACGAGCTTTGTCTTTGTAACAAATTCCCAATAAAGGGTTTGTACATCATCCTTAATAAGACGGTCACGATCATAGAGCTCAGCATCTGTAAGGTGAAGAATGTAGTGAGCACGTTATACGGGACGGCTGAAATCACGTCTGAAATATACTCCCCAGTCACCTTTCTTCCACTCCAAAACCACCAACTTTTTATTCCACTGATGGATCGAGTCGTGAAGAGAGTGAGTGTTCACAATATGAGGAACATGGGGCTTGTGTTGTAGTAGAACCCATCCGGGCCTGAAGGAAGGGGATGCATTCAACATGAATATGGTTCGAAATATCGAAACACTTAAAGGAATACCAAGGTCATTGCACCTTAAAATAAAAATAATGTTGAAAGCCCACCCATTGGGGTAAATCTGACATGGGTGAACCTTCGGCTTGGCAAGGAGTTTGGGAATGAAAGGGTGCAGTGGAACCTTAACCCGAATTTCAACGCTGCCTTGTACACATACAGTCTGATGGTACTTAGGTACAAATCCTCTCATTGGACTTGGCCTTGCAAACCTCTATACAGTCAGGCCAGGGATAACTTGACCAAATCTCATCAACATCCTCTTCATCGAACACGCTATTATGCTTGAATGCATCAAAGTGCACGGTGCTCGGATACTCATTGGCCCACTCATCTAGCATATTCTTTAGGCTATTGGAACAATGATTAAGAGGGTAGGGAGAAACGAAAGTTATACCTTTAAGTGACCGAATCATGGCTCGCTTGTGCATAGCTTTCTTAGCTGAGATGGAGGGCTTGCTGTAAGTACTTTGAGATCCTAAAACACTTGGGAAGTTGAGAGCTTCTAAGCGTGAGAAAATTTGGGAGGAGTTGAGAAATGAAGGTGTGAATGAAAATGAGCACTTCTCATTTTTTTTATAGGGAAAGAGGTAACTGCTACAGCAGGTCACCACTCTTCCTGGTTCGCGCTAGCAGGTATCACTTGAAAAAAGACCGAAAAATGGCAGGAAAATGGTCAAGAACTAAGAGTAAAGGACATAATAAACGAATAAATTGAGGTAGAACGTCGCTTATCATATCAGTCCCCCAAGAAAAGCTCGATGAAGGCTAAGCATAAGTCATTAGTCTTAATTTGGTGATTAATTATGCTAATCATAATGATTAGTAAGAACCTTGAAGATTAAAGCAAGGTTAATCTCTTAATCCAACATCAATGGCAATTTATAGCCACGACTTAATTACGGGAACGTTCTGAGAAGCAAGTTTCATGAATAACATAACATTCACGAGAATAAGAGCAGAATGTTCACTAGAATAAGAGTAGAACGTCCACCAAAAAAAGAGTAGAATGTTCACTATAACAAGCCTGGAACGTTCACGGGGACGAACACAAAAAAGTTCGAAGAGCGTTCACCTCTCGGCCGACCAGGACCACTATGGAGGTCGCTCCATGGCTGACTAAGAGCAGAAGGGGCCGAGTCCTCCATATGGAGGCCTCTGGCCGACCAGAACCTCCATGGAGGTTAGTCAAGGGCTTCCCGGAGGATTTCCGGTGACCCTCCTAGGAAATTTTTGAAAGTTTTTTGAAAATTTGGCGCCCAAAGAGAACAAGTTTAATGAAGACTAGAACATCCATGAGAACAAGTTCACGAAGGTTTAAACGTTCACGAGAACAAGTTTCGTGAAGACTAGAACGTCCATGGAAGCAAGTTTCGTGAAGAGCAAAATGCTCACTAGAACAAGAGCCAAACGTTCACTAGAACAAGTGCAGAATGTCCACTAGGACAAGTGCAAAATGTTTACTAGGACAAGTACAGAATGTTCACGAGAACAAGAACCAAAAAATTTCGTGAGGCTCCACGACCCGGCCGACCAGGACCACCATGGAGGTAACTTCATGGCCGACCAAGAGCAGGGGGGCCGAGTCCTCCACATGGGGGGCTTAGGGCCGAGTAGAACCTCCTGCAAAAAAAATCAGGACGTTCACCTACCGGCTTACCAGGAGGTTCACTCCCGGCCGATCAGGAGGGGCCAAATCCTCCACATGGAGCTCTGGCCGACCAGAGCCTCCACAGAGGTTGGTCCAGATCCTCTTGGAGGATTTCCAGTGACCATCCTGGGAAATTTTTGAAATTTTTTGAAAAAAATTGAAATTTTTTGAAATTTTCAGGATTTTAAACTTAGCCCCGTTTATGGCCGATTAGTGAGGATTAGCCTCAATTAGGGTCGATTAATATATATTACACATAATTAACCTAAATCAAGGATAATTAGTGGCTCGTGTGATATAATTAGCTCCGTTTAGGGCCTTTTAACTTATTCACACACATGATTAGCGTGGATTGGAGATAATTAGTGGCTTGCTCATACTAATTAGCCCTGATTAAGATAAATTAGTCCCGATTAGGGCATATTAGCCTCGATTAAGGTCAATTAGCGTATTATAGCTTAAAATTAGGCTATTTTAGGCTTAATTAACAGCTTGTACATGAAAAATAGCCCCGTTTAGGGCCGATTAGCCCCGTTTAGGGCCGATTAGCCCCGATTAGGGCCCGTTAGCAGCTTTCACCCTATAATTAACCTTGCAAAGGTTAAAGGATGACAAACGCTCGCTTTTTAGTTCCGATTAGGACTGTTTAGTGTCAAACATTATTTAATTAGCCTGTGCAAGGGCCCAAATTGTGTATACTCACACTAAAATTATAAGTCCTTATAAACGTGTAAATCACTCCATATTTTACGATAAAACGACGATACCCATGAAGGGTCGATACCAATAAAGGACTGACACCCGTAAAGGGCCGAAAGTACCCCGAGTCGCGAATAGGCCATTATAACTTCCACGAAAACTCAAGTAGTATTCTCGGAAGTTGGGGGCAAATGATATGGATAGAAAATACATCCTAAAGACACATTAAATATCGCATTAATTATGCTTGGAAATCTTGTCCAAGACCCAATATAAACCCGGTTGATTAAGGCCAATTTATAGACTAATGCCGGCCCAAATTGTCAAGGCCCACGAGTCAAGGTCGTCAAGGTCCACGAACACAAGTTGTTCACAGACTAGGCTCAATACGGCTAAAAGAACAGAGACATGACGTCCAATATGGACACTAGCTCCCACAAGGAAGAATATAGAATCTATTGCCTTATGGGAGTCCTAATTACCATCTAAGTTGGAGACTTGTCCACCAAGTCTCCCAACACAAGTCTAAACCTAGACTCATCTCTATATAAAGGGCTTTAACCCTCAACCTATAACTACGTTTTTGGCTTGATTCTCTATAATAGAGAGATATATAGGCATCTTGCGAGGACAGCCAGCCCTCACCGTGAGAATAATCATTAAAGCTCGAAGCTTATAAACCCTAACATTAAATACTAACGAACCGTAGTTTTTATTCCAAAACAAAGTTGTAGAATTTTTAGGAGAATATTACTAACGAAAATATATTTAGAAGAATATAAGCTTTGGAGAATAGCAATATGGTAAGTTGGTTTAAAGAGAAAGTAGAAGTTTTAGGATAATATAGGGATGGTAAGTTGATTTCAAAAATTTTACTAGAACATTTTGTAGAAACTTTAGGAGAATATTACGAATGATGATAATATATTTAGAAGAATATAAGGTAACTG
The DNA here is from genome assembly GCF_009905375.1 of Apium graveolens. Lineage (NCBI taxonomy): Eukaryota > Viridiplantae > Streptophyta > Magnoliopsida > Apiales > Apiaceae > Apium > Apium graveolens. The sequence goes on from NC_133657.1 coordinate 2,488,871, forward strand.
TAATTTTTGATATTTACTAACTCAAACAATTGAGAAAATTAGAAAAATAGAATGAGACGATTTCAGAGTCGCCGCCTAAACGCCCCCGTCCTCTACATTATATAAGTATATTGATGTGTGTATAAACATTTAATAATATATTTATACAAATTTTATTTAGTTATACAAATAATTTATATATATATAAAAAGATCATACGAGTTTAATCGTAAAAAATTGATCTAAAATCATTTTTAAGACGGTGGGGCTATCAAAAAAACTTAAAAAATATATGATATCCGTACTAAATATCTGCATTCGGATCCGAGAAAAGACAAATACTATTCGTATCTGAAATAAAGCAAATATTATCTTATCTGAAATCCGACCATTGCGGATACGACATATCCTTATCCGAATTATTCGTTTGACTGCCCCAATTTGAGATTTTCCTTCCTGTTGTTTCTTTTTTGTTTTGTAATAATTATATTATTAATTAGTTGCAATAAAAACGATGAAATTTGACATGCTAAAAATGCCATACTCAACGTTGCTTCCAAAACTGATTTCAAAGTATAATGTTTCCGATTAATATTCCAACTTTTTGAGGTCATCTAGGAGATATACATTCATTTATAATTAGACAATTTCATGCAAAGTGAACCTTCTCTTCCTAACCGATATTTATCTTCTTTTTTCATATAATTTCTTTTTATATCAGAGTTTATAAAAATTATGTATCATTTGCTTGAAGCTTCTTTCAAATTGGAATATTTTGAATCAATTTATGAACTTTATGAAGTCATTTTAAATATATACATTCAACTATATTTAGACAATTTCATACAAAGTACATCATTTATTCCTAATTGGTATTTATCTTCTTGTTTTCCATTTATTTTTTAAAGAAATAAAGAAAGAAAGAAGTGAAACGGATGTCATGCATGATGATACAAGGCTCCAAAAAAGCAACAGAAGTTGATGAATAAAACTCAAACTCTTCAAGCTTCTGGCATAGTCTATACAGTACTTATCCATGCAGCTTAAGGGGGTTCCGGGGGACACCAACTATATTTTGTAAATATAACCTTATACTTTTAAATATAGAAAACTTCACATATTTTTGAAAAATTATATGGTGAAAAAAAGGAAAAAAAATATTTTAGGGACACGTGTCCCCTTACTAGATCATCCCCCGACTCTCATGCTTTAATGTATTATTTCATTTTTAAAATAATCTCATAATTTATAATTTAAAAGTGCGATTTTATGAATATCTCATTGTACAAATTTGATGATTAAATTTTGTAAAATCTATCCAATCCAAATCCAATAAAATTTGATAATCTTAATTTTGAACATTTCGTTATCATAAATATAATCCAAAATAAGATATTATCTATTATAGAAACGCATTGAATATGATGTGTTATCCTATTTATTATCTCATTTAAGTGGATTCTATATAATCTCTAAACAATCTAATTATATAATGTAAAATCATATTAAAGATAGATTGGGATAAATGAGATACTTAAAAACAAAATTTATACTAAATATAGAGGGATGAAACGTTCGACATTGTGGCTGTAGCAAAAGCAGATATTGTCTTGATTCATAAGAAATAATGGGTTGCTTCACTTTTTAAATAAAACTGTTGTTGCACTTGCACCCACTGTTTCGCCTTCAACAACTGCCAAAATTTCACACCCTATATATTTCATAGACACATTGTTTAGGCACCTACATAAATTCATATACACTGCTCTCTCTGCATTAAAGCCATACACTCTTTGCACTAGATCCATACATTCTTGCACTTTTTTCCATCCCAATTTAATTTAAGAGCCTAAAGTTCAATAACTATTCAGTCTTTTTAAGGTACACTTATATTAATACTCACTTTGAATTTTTTATAAAGTTGTAATCTTTGCATAATTAATACTCACTTTGATTTAGAGTTGTAGATGTTTTTCCTCATTAAATTGTGATTTTATGAGATTTTAAGGTGTTGCGTGTGAAAAGTTTTTGAATTTTTCGCAGGGTTGGTTGATAAAATGGGTAATTGTTGCAAATCATATGCTGATCAATTTGATAGTGAGGGAGATTCAAGGGAGAGGTTGGCGACTTATATTGATGGAAATTCGAGGGAGAGATCGTCTAGCATGGCCTCGTTGGAACTTGGTGCCGAAAGGCGAAGTGTCAGAAGAAAAGATCAAATTGGTAGTAACAAGGGGAAGCAAGTGTTACTTGATAATCAATCAAGCAGCTCCATGTCAATGCACAGTGTTCGTGTACAATATCCCAGCTCAGGAGGGATTCCAAGAGCTAAACAAGGGGAGCAAGTTGCTGCTGAATGGCCTTCATGGTTAACTCAAGTAGTCGGGGAAGCTATCAAGGGATGGATACCAAGAAGGATGGATTCTTTTCGGAATCTGGTTAAAGTATGCTCTATTTTCTTCTTTTTCTATCTTGCATTCTATTCTGATTTAAGGTTTATTTTTTTGTCCCGAATAATTTCTTCTTATTGTCTCATCATAAATAATAATGCATTATTTTCATTGTGGATGATATAATATATGTGTATATTTATATAGAAATAAAATGCATTTGGACTGTTTATCTTGTGTTTTTCCTACGCAGATTGGCCAAGGTACATACAGTAATGTGTATCGAGCCCATGATTTGGAAAATGGGAAATTTGTTGCTTTGAAGAAGGTCAAATTCAACAATTCAGACCCCCAAAGCATCCGCTTTATGGCCAGAGAAATTCACATCCTATGCCGGCTTTTCCACCCAAATATAATCAAATTGGAAGGTGTAGTTACATCAAGAAGGTCACACACTTTGTACCTTGTGTTCGAGTACATGGAACACGATCTCGCAGGGCTTGCTTTTCGCTCTGGTATAAAGTTCACTGAATCTCAGGTACTCATCTGTAAACTGCAAACTAAGATGATGGAGTTGTAGTTTTGTGGAGGTGAATTTAAGATGATGGATCATTAAGATGCAATTGTAGGATTTTTCATATTTACATTTCGAATGAAACTCAAACTTTCGCAGATTAAATGCATCATGTGGCAACTCTTACGTGGGATAGACTATTGTCATCGGCATGGCATTCTGCACCGCGATATCAAAGGTTCAAACCTTTTAATTGACCACAACGGCGTCCTAAAAATAGCAGACTTCGGTTTGGCTAATATATATAATCAGTACCAAGTTGAACCTATGACAAATCGCGTTGTTACACTTTGGTATCGACCTCCTGAGCTGTTACTAGGTGCAAGGTTCTATGGTCCTGCTATAGATTTATGGAGTATTGGTTGCGTACTTGGTGAGTTATATAAAGGGAAGCCAATTATGACTGGAAGAACAGAAGTAAGTTGTTCATGAATATGTTGTACAGACTGATTTATATGTAATATTTACTATAATAATAGATACGATAATGATGGAAAAAAATCTCTTGTAGTTTATTTCTGATTTAGCTAAGTTTATTTAATTCAATATAAACTATATTTTTCTGTGCATACTTTTCCATCATAGTATTATTGGATTAAATTTTCTAGTACAAGTAAAATGATGAAGTTTTGTTTGTGTTGGCCTTTCAGGTGCAGCAGTTGGATAAAATTTTTAAGCTTTGTGGCTCACCCTCGAACGAATACTGGAGAATGTCGGATCTGCCACGTACAGACATTTTCAAGCCTCGACGACATTATAGAAGATGTATTGCAGATAGATTTAAAGATGTATCTGCACCAGCATTATCTCTTATTGAGACGCTGTTTTCCATAGATCCTGCTGATCGGCTGTCAGCAGCTCATGCTTTAAATAGTGAGGTATTTCTTAGTTTTGCAAAGCTAGTTTCCTTCTAACAAAATTCATCTTGAAAATTGGATCTTCTTGTTCATAGTTTTTATTGTAGTGATTCCTTGCATACTTCAGATGGTCTCAGTTATCTTTTAATTAGTCTCTGTATGTGCCAGTACTAACACATGATTTAGCTATTCATATAATCACATCATAGTTTTGTTTTCCTGCAATGCTCTAAACTTGATTTGAATTTGTAGAATTAGTTTGATCAAAATGATCAGGTTTTCGAATAAATTAACCTTTGCATGACACATTATTTATTGTACAAAAACCTAACTCATATGGAAACATTCATTTTAGCTCTCCATTCTTTCTTCTCCTTTTTTTTGCTAAATCAACCCTCCATTGTTTTACCTGATATATTTTAGGGCTTGCTCCCGAGTTTTTTAATGGGAAGGAGGGAAGTGTTTAGGAGGTAAGGTACTTTCATCCCATTTTTGGAGTGAAAGTTTTGGAATGAAAGATTGTGAAATTTACATTCATTAACACTTGTTTTCGCTCCTTTTAAAAACTCGGGAGCGTGATTATGAAGGGAAGTGAAACTAATTTACTTACCCTTCACTTGCTTTCCTTCCTTTTTAAAACTCGGGAGCGAGGGATTAGTCTTGATGAGCGTCCTATTAATGTAAGTCTTGGTTTAAATGTGGCAGTTCTTTTCGTCAAACCCGCTTGCTTGTGAACCCGCGGAATTGCCAAAATATCCTCCTAGCAAAGAGCTGGATGCTAGAGTTCGAAAGGAGGAAGCCATAAGGTACATGATGTGAAACACCGTTTAAAATTATTCCATATTTCATTAGCCATGGGGTCATTATAAAGACATGCTTCTTTCTAGTTACATGTTCCTTGTATCCGTTTAAATTGTTCATTGTGTCCATCTCATACACACATCATGACACAAGCAGCAGTATATCATCTTGCTTTGGTAGAGGATATTTTTATAAAGTTCTAATAAAAAATGCTTGCTCTTGAAACGTGTAGACAGGCGTAAGGGAGAAGCAAATTTGAAAGATATGATGTTGAAGGGGAAGGAACATCAAAATCTCGAGCCATTCCAGCACCTGATTCCAATCCAGAATCGATCCTCTCCATAGAGGCAAGTCCCTGTTAATAATAATTGTTCGGCACCTGGTTTCTATATTGATAAATCTCTATAAATGACTTTTTTTTCCATATTCATTGAGATAACTCTTCACCATAAGACATCACATTCGGGACTTTTAGTTCAACGAGCTTCTAGGGCTGAAGTTGGTAAATATATAGGCGATGCTCCCATGAGTCTAACCACATCTGGCTCATCAAGGCTGTCAAGCATTGCAATTCCCAAAAGAAGCTTTACAAGAGGAATACACAAGCCAGGATCCTACGATGATAAGGCTTACGACTTCACAAGAAAACATGACTACAACATCAGAGATCGGTTTCATGTAAGCTTTTTACTGTTATCATTAATTTATTCATTTTACACCAAGTTTGTTAGGATAATCATTTCTTTTCACTTAACATAATTGTGTTCTTATCCAGTTTGGTTCGGGTTTAAAGGGCCGCAATAATCGCTACTCAGGACCTCTTCTACCTCCAGCAAGCAACACAAACCAGATGCCAAGAGATCATGAAAACCGCCATTTCCAAGAAATATCTAGGCATGCCCATGGTGACAGAGGGAAACAGAAAAGAATAGAGTATGAGCCCATTCCATTACCAACAAATGCTTTATACATTGGTTCATCCAGTACTAGACCAAAACAATGAAAGATCACAACATTAGTTGTAAAAAGTTAGACATATAAGTTGTTCTTCTGTACATGGTTTGTTATTAGTACATTATAAGAATATGAATCTCCATTGTTAGTTGAGCATATAAATTTATTTATATGTAATCAGAAACCAGAGTTCTGTATACAGAAAGCAACTAGTTAATCCATGTAGAAATATATAGAAGGATGGCTCTTTGTTTGTCCAATCTATTGCTCCTTCGACAATGAGCAACTACAATAGTATTCATGTTTTTTTGCTAAACTGCAGCTGTAATTTACTTAACCCAATTGTGACCCATATTTTAAAAATCTAAGAAGAATAGAGATAACATATTAATGCAAGATTTATATATAAAAACACAGACCCTATTGACGAACCTATTTTCAGTGAAATGGATAAAGCTCGAAAAAAGAACACGTAATAATAAATAAATAAAACTATATCTACTGACACTGATTGTTCTCAAAACTCTAAAATAATGCTTATTATTATTATTATTTACCCAACCATATGTACTTATTATTATTTAACCAACTAGTCAACCATCATGCTTGAGCTCAAAGCATAATTCATTTATTCATATATTGAATTACAAATTAACAGACAAGCGTATAATACTTGCAGCATATTTTAAGTACCTAATAATGTGATAATATAAAATTTTCAAAAATATTAACTTAAATGTGATAAAGATAAGCTTGATAAGATCGATAAATGAGATAATGCAGTGATTAAAGGTTTATCCAAACAGTAAAGCTAGAGGTATCAAATTAAGTAACAAAATTCGGTACCAAATGATGTGACGATGATGGCTTGATAAATAGAAATAATTTTATTGGTGGTATTTATGTGAATACAGGAAATCCACTATTATTAATTGTTTTCTAGCCAACTACAACTGTAAATGAATAGAGCCATCCGCGAACAATATTCGGAATAAGTTTGTTTAAGTGAATTCAGCTCAAGTCACTTCCTTAAATGAGCCGGTCTTGAACATTAAAATGAGCTCGGATAAGTTAACAAGATGAACCGAGTTTTTGTTGGGCATATGTTGTGTACTTGATGATTGCATAAACAAAACATCTAAGTAGATTTTACTTAGTAAAATAATGTAGCACTCGACGGATAAGAATTATAGTCCCGACGGATAACTCATTATAGTCCCGACGGATGATTAACTTATTATCCATAGAGTGAGTAGCTTATGTAATAATAAGTTTGTAGCACAGTTATGTATGCACCTTTGTATAGAATCTGTAGTAGCATATAAGTCATGTTGACTTTAACTAGATATGCAGAATAGGTTGATTAATTGTACATAAATGATGTCTTGTAATTCTGCATAAGTGAAATAGAGTCAAGTGCCAAAATAGCTACCGACGGATGATTAATAAAGCCATCGACGGATGATCAAATGACTATCAACGGATGTTTAATATAGCAGTCGACGGATGATCAATTAAATCAACGGATGTTCTAAAAATCGACGGGTAATCATATGAAGAATTCAAACAGCAGTTGAACAGTGAAAGCTGACACACAGCCGTCGAGATGTATACAAACACACTGTGGAAGCCCATTAACTGGGTAATAGAGGACGAAAAGCAGCAAAGCTTAAGACTGCTAGATTTTATATTTGTTCAGTCTTTTTGACTTTGTAATCTTGGTATTATATAAACCAAGAGAGTAGAAAATAGAAAAATAACTGAAATAGCTGAGAAACACAAAAACAGAGAAATATTTGTAAGCAGAATCTTTAGCATTTCCTGTATTCTCAGTAGTTCCATTTGTAAGCAGCTGTGAGCATTTCTGCACACAGAGTCCTCTCGATATATTATATATATCTCTGGTGGAATTATTTAAATCCACCAGAAAGTTTTTAAATACTCTTGTTTTTAATTACTTATGTTTTGATTTAATTAAGTTTACATTCCGCATTGTGCTAATCAAAACAAATATATCTATAATCGAGTTGAACATTTTTATTTCAAGAAAAAGGTTCAAGAATTTCATTCAACCCCCCTTCTGTAATTCTTGCTACATTGTTAAGGGACTAACAATTGGTATCAGAGCAAGCTCTTAATCTACAAAGAGTTTAAAGATCAAAACAATTCAGCAAGATGAACAAGAAAGATGTTGGAGTCAAGATTCCTTTTCTTGATAAAGATAATTACCATCATTGGAAGGTAAAGATGCATCTTCATATGCTTTCTCAAGATGAGGCCTGTGTGGACTGCATAGAAAGAGGTCCTCATGTTCCAATGAGAGCTGCAACAGGAAACGAGCCATCTGTTCCAAAGCCAAGGCACGAATGGTCTGACCCTGACATTGAACAAGTCAGGAAGGATAAAAAGGCCATGAACATTTTGTTCAATGGAGTCGATGCAGATATGTTTGATAATATTATCAACTGCAAAACTGTCAAGGAAGTTTGGGACACAATACAGATAATTTGTGATGGCACTGAGCAAGTAAGAAAAAATAAAATGCAGCTCCTGATTCAACAATATGAGCATTTTCACAATGAAGAAAGTGAGTCACTCACTGACATTTTTAGTAGATTCCAAAAACTACTAAATGCTCTTAAGTTGCATGGAAGAGTCTATCAGACTAAAGACTCCAATCTGAAATTTCTCAGATCTCTTCCAAAGAAATGGAAGCCAATGACAGTCTCATTGAGAAACTCACAAGATTATAAGGAGTTTACTTTGGAGAGACTGTATGGCATTCTGAAGACCTATGAGCTTGAGATAGAGCAGGATGAAAGAATGGAGAGAGGAAAGAAGAAAGGAGGATCCATTGCACTAGTTGCTGATCTGGAAAAGGAGAAGGAAGTGAAGATGGAAGCTGTAGAATCAACTTCAAAGGTCTGTGAGAATAAGGGTAAGGGGCTAGCTAAAAGTGAAGATTCATTGAGCCAAGATGACATGGAGGACATTGATGAACACCTAGCATTTCTTTCAAGAAAATTTGCCAAGCTCAAGTTCAAGAAGAACTTTGGAGCAGCCAAGCCAAATAGAAACATGGTGGATAAGTCAAAATTCAAATGTTTCAAATGTGGCTTGGCAGGGCATTTTGCAAATGAGTGTAGAAAGTCAGATTCCAGTAAGAAAAGGTTTGAGTCTGTGGATTATAAGCAAAAATACTTTGATCTACTCAAACAAAAGGAAAGGGCTTTCATTACACATGAGAATGACTGGGCAGCTGATGGTTTGGATGAAGATGAAGATGTCAGCTATGTCAATCTAGCCCTAATGGCCAAGTCTGATGAAACAGAGACAAGTTTCTCAAGCAATCAGGTAATCACTACAAACCTTGCACATTTATCTAAAGCTGAGTGTAATGATGCAATAAATGACTTGTCTACAGAATTGTATCATTTGCGTGTTACACTTAAGTTTCTCACTAAAGAAAATGCTAAAATCAAAGAAAACAACTTATTTTTAAGTGAGAGGAATAATATGCTTGAGTCTCAGTTTGTTGAGTTTGAGAAACTAAAAATTGAGTGTAAGATTTCCAAGGAGGAATTAACTGAGTCCTTGAAAAAGAAAGAAATTTTGAAGAAGCAGCTCGAGCGTGAACAAGAGGTGATTAAAGCATGGAAAACATCCAGGGATGTTCATGCTCAAATCACCAAAGTTCAAGGAATTGAGTCTTTTTGTGATGAAGCCTGGAAAAAGAATAAAGAGAAACTAGAACCTATTTTGGTAGATGGGTTGCTGACAGATGTAGACTCGACGGATGATGAGGACTATCCGTCGGATAACAAAAGGTGTTATCCGTCGAATGATAAAATTCCTCATCCGTCGGCTGTAAGCAAACCCATTAGCAAAGCCAAATTAATCAAGCTAAATGATAAGTATGGGTCTGTTTCCAAAAACTTTGTTTCAGGAGAGTCAAGTCAAGCTAAGAAAGGGAAAAAGGCTAATGTTGGTCACATGACTGTCAAACAGTTAAGTGACAGACTTGAGAAAATGGAGGTAAAAACAGATACTAAAAAGAAAAATAATAGGAATGGTAAAGTAGGGATTAACAAACACAACAACTACACACCTGATAAACATGCCCCTAGAAAATTATGTGTCAAGTGTGGTAGTGTAAATCATTTGTCTGTTAATTGCAAATCTGCCATGCCTACTCCCATGTCTGTTCAGCCTCAATTTCCTAACATGAATGTCATGCCTCCCATGCCTGTTAATGCTATGCCTACACAGAACATGAATGCACAGTTTGCTAATATGCCATTTGCACCTAATCCATATTATGCTGCATACAATATGCCTCAAATGCCATTTAGCATGCCTTACTGGAATAACATGTTTGCACCAAGCATGTCATTTCCTGTTAGCCATAATATGCATGATAATTCTATTGCATTAAATGGTTTCAAAGGCCCAACCCAAATGACTAAGGAAGAATCTGAAATTCCTAAGTCAAATGAGTTAAGACCTAAGAAATAGAAGAAGAAAGCTAACAAGGCAGGACCCAAGGAAACTTGGGTACCAAAATCAACTTGATTTGATTTTGATGTGTGCAGGGAAACAGAAAGAACCTTTGGTACTTGGATAGTGGTTGTTCAAGACACATGACTGGTGATTCTACCCTGCTCACAGAGTTTAAGGAGAGCGCTGGCCCAAGTATTAATTTTGGAGATGACAGCAAAGGTTATACTGTGGGATATGGCTTGATTTCAAAGGACAATGTCATCATTGAAGAGGTTGCCTTAGTGGATGGTCTCAAACACAATCTGTTGAGTATCAGCCAGCTTTGTGACAAAGGCAACTCAGTAACCTTCAACAAAGAAGCCTGTGTTGTGACTGACAATCAAAATAACAAAGTGGTTCTCACTGGTGTGAGAAGAGGAAATGTGTACCTAGCTGACTTCAACTCAACCAAAGCAGAATCTGTAACTTGTCTTCTCAGCAAAGCAAGTCAAGATGAAAGTTGGCTATGGCACAAGAAGCTATCCCATTTAAACTTCAAGACCATGAATGAGCTGGTAAAGAAAGAACTAGTAAGAGGCATTCCTCTAGTGGAGTTTACAAAGGATGGACTGTGTGATGCCTGCCAAAAAGGGAAGCAGATCAAAGCATCATTCAGGAAGAAACTTGATTCAGCAATTGAAGAGCCTCTACAACTGCTTCACATGGATTTGTTTGGACCAGTCAATGTATTGTCAATTTCAAAGAAAAGATTTTGCCTAGTAATTATAGATGATTTCTCAAAGTTCTCTTGGACATATTTCCTAAAGTCTAAAGATGAGGTTAGTGAAATCATCATCAATCACATAAGGCAAGTTAACAATCATCCTGATTTCAAAGTTAGAAGAATCAGGAGTGACAATGGAACTGAGTTCAAGAACTATGTCATGAGAGCATTTTGTGAGGAAAATGGGATCTTGCATGAGTTTTCAGCAGCAAGGACTCCACAACAGAATGGAGTAGTGGAAAGAAAGAACGGATCTCTTATTGAAGCTGCAAGGACAATGCTTGAAGAATCAAAACTACCAACATATTTCTGGGCTGAAGCTGTAAACACTGCATGCTACACTCAGAACATCTCTCTGATTAATCAAGCAAGATGCATGACTCCTTATCAATTGTTCAAGAACAAGAAGCCAACTCTAAACTTTCTTCATGTCTTTGGCTGTAAATGCTATATTCTGAGAAATCAAACTGATCAAAATGGGAAGTTTGATGCTAAAGCAGATGAAGGATTTTTTGTTGGATATGCTGTTGGTAAAGCATATAGTGTCTACAATCTAAGAACCAACATTGTTGTGGAATCTATACATGTTGTGTTTGATGATAAAAAGATTGAAGGACTGAAAGATGGAGATTACCATGAGAGCCTCAAATTCGACAATGTTGAGATGGTCAGTGATGGAAGTGATGATGAAAGTGATCAAGAAACAGTGTCTAAGGATAATGCAGACAAATCTACCACCAATGAAGCACAAAACTCAACATCCGTCGAGTTACAAAATACTTCATCCGTCGATAGACAACCTGCCTCATCCGTCGGTACTCAAAATTCACCATCCGTCGGGTTATCAAAAGGAGCAGGAAGTCAAGGCAGATCACCCATAGAAAGTACCCCTTTCTCAAATCAAAGATCCATAAACTCAGGGGGAGTTTCTAGCAATCAAAACTCAATCACACATCAAGACAACAATGAGGTCTCTTCATCTAGAGCTAATCTACCTCAACCAAGGAAATGGACAAAAGATCACCCCTTTGAACTGATTATTGGTGATGTTTCCTCTAGAGTTCAAACAAGAAGAGCAACTCGGGAAGAATGTCTATACAGCAGCTTTCTGTCAAAGGAAGAACCAAAGAAGGTAGAAGAAGCGTTGTTAGATCCTGATTGGATTTTAGCTATGCAGGAGGAGCTAAACCAATTTGAAAGGAATAAAGTTTGGAAGCTGGTACCCAAGCCTAAAGGAAAGAATCCAATAGACACCAAATGGGTATTCAGAAACAAGATGGATGAAAATGGCATAGTAGTAAGGAACAAAGCAAGATTGGTTGCTAAAGGCTATTACCATCAAGAAGGAATAGATTTTGATGAAACATTTGCTCCTGTTACAAGACTTGAAGCCATCAGAATCTTCTTAGTCTATGCAGCCCATGCCAATTTCAAGGTCTATCAAATGGATGTCAAAAGTGCCTTTCGGAATGGAGATTTGGAGGAAGAAGTGTATGTTAGTCAACCTCCTGGCTTTGAAGATCCAAATTTTCCAGAATATGTCTATTATCTACTGAAAGCACTTTATGGACTGAAGCAAGCACCTAGAGCCTGGATGACACTTTATCAAAGTTCCTTTTGGAAAATCACTTCACAAGAGGTACTATAGATAAAACTTTATTTTTCAGAAATGTTAATGGCTCTAGCATACTTGTTCAAATTTATGTAGATGATATTATTTTTGGCTCTACAGATGAGAAACTTTGTAAAAAGTTTGCCAAACTGATGCAAAGTAAGTATGAAATGAGTATGATGGGAGAACTAACTTACTTTCTTGGTTTACAAGTTAAGCAAGTTAGTGATGGAATATTCATTAGTCAAACTAAATATATTTTTGATCTTTTAAAGAAGTTTGATCTAATGGATTGCACATCTGCAAAAACTCCCATGGCCACTGCAACTAAGCTTGAACTAAACACTACTGAAAAGTCTATGGATATTTCAAGCTATAGAGGCATGGTTGGCTCACTTCTGTACTTAACAGCTAGTAGGCCAGATATAATGTTTGCTACATGTTTATGTGCTAGATTTCAGGCTGATCCTAGAGAGTCTCACTTGATAGCTATCAAGAAAATTTTCAGATATCTCAAGGGAACACCAAAACTTGGCATTTGGTATCCTAGAGATTCTGGTTTTGATCTAACTGGTTATTCAGATGCAGATTATGCAGGTTGCAGAATTGATAGAAAGAGCACAACAGGAACTTGTCAATTTTTAGGAGACAAGCTTGTGTCCTGGTTCAGTAAAAAACAAAATTCAGTTTCTACTTCTACAGCTGAAGCTGAATATATTGCTGCTGGCAGTTGCTGTGCACAGATTTTATGGATGAAAAATCAATTGCTAGACTATGGTTTGCAAGTTGAAAGGATTCCTATTTTCTGTGATAACACAAGTGCAATTGCCATCACTGAAAATCCAGTGCAACATTCAAGGACAAAGCACATAGACATCAAGTACCATTTCATAAGGGAACATGTAATGAATGGTACTGTAGAGTTACATTTTGTTTCAAGTGAGAAGCAACTTGCAGATATTTTTACCAAGCCACTGGATGAATCCACCTTTTCTAGGTTGGTAAGTGAGTTAGGTATGCTTAAATACTCTTGAATTTATCTGAGTTATTTTGCAAGTTGAAATGTAGCCAGAAATTTAACTGATTTTTACTCATGGATGAAATTTTGGCTAAGTCAAAATTTGCATCTCGACGGATGACCATTATCCATCGAGTTAAGTCATCCGTCGATATACAATGTGCAAATATAAATCAATTACTTTTCTGGAATCTTTTAAAACTCGACGGATAACAGTTTATCCTCATCCGTCGAAGTGTCTAAATCTTAACCGTTAATTTCCTGAACATTATCCATCGAGTTTACTTACAGTTTGTAAGCATTACACGAAGGATAATGGGTGGAATTTTTACAGTTTATTTTTAAACGACTAATTTAGGCAATTTCTATTGGGTAATTTACTTTTCTTTATTATTTTCATCCGTTGTTTTTGAGATAGTATAAAATCTTGTTTCATTCCAATTATTTTCTTTTATCATTCTCAAATTCAACTGCTTTTATTTTATTCTCTCTCAAGCAAATATCATATTTCTCTTCAAGCTTTCATTCTCTAACAATGGCACATGTAATAAAGATCATATCTCAGACTGGGTTCATTTATGAGATGAACAACTTCACTGCTTTGGTCAATAAGGGTATTCAGCAATCAGAAGACTATCACAAGATGATGGACTTCGTGAAGAACTGCAAGTTAAGTTATGCCATGCTTGAATCACCCACAATTTACTGTGAAGTTGTTGAAGAGATGTGGACCACTGTAATCTACAACTCTACTGACAAAACCATCACTCTAACTATCAAAGGTAATGAGTTCTGTATCAATAGTGATGTGATAAAAGCATGTTTCAAAATTCCTGATGATAATGTAACTTCACCACACACTGACACTGATATTATCTATATGCTTAATTCCATGCATTATGCACTTCCTACTACTAAGCTAAGTGAGATTAGAAGATTAGGTCTTAGGAAGGAATGGAGTTTCATGTGTGATGTTGTGACTAAAGTTTTCTCTGGAAAAGTCAGTAATTTTGATTCTGTGAACATTTCCATGTACATGCTAGTTACAGATAAATTTTACAATTTCAGTGACCTTGTCTTGTATGAGTTAGGTTTTAAACTAGGTGAGTTAGCCAAAAGGGGAAAGAATGTATATTATGCTAGATTTTTCATGATATTGGCTAACCATCTTTGTCAAGAGATTGTACTTGAGAACTCAAACAACAAATTAGCTTGTTGGGTTCAAGAGAGAAGAATCATTGCAGATTTGAACAAAGCCAACCATCATAGGGATGTGCCAATATTCTACTTTCCTGTAATGCAGACACCTCAGGTAAGTGAGTTAAGTTCATCCATTCCCTCAACTATTCCAATCTCCTCAATTTCTTTGAGTTCAGGAGTAGCTATGGCAACTGTGACAATGACCAAACAGTTGCCTAACAAAGCTGCCAAATCAACTACAATTTCTAAATCCAAGTCAAAGAAAACCCCCTCTGGTATCTCTCAAAAGGTACCAGTTGAAAAATCTACCAAAGCCAAAGAGGGGAGTGTGAAGGAGGGTCAGTTAGGTGAGGGAAGGGGTGAACATCAAAGAAACCCCAAGGATAAGGTTGGAGAGTTGAGTGAATCCCAGCCTAGCCACACTGCAGTTTCCCAACAAACTGCAGTGCTTAAAAAGGACAAAAGCTCACTTCTAGCTGCATCCTCCCAAAAGGATGTGGCTATTGAACAAAGCTCTCATCCAAGAGCACAGGCCAAAAGGGTTAGGGACACAAGCTCACCCCAAACTTACACAAGAAAGAAGAAATCCAAAATAACTGGGGATGCACAGGGCACACACACAGTGCAAACTGGTGCTAAAGACACAGTCCCTGCACTTGCTCAAATTCAGATTGATGTGGCTCCAATAAATGTGGAGTCATAGCCAAAATCTCTTATAATAGAAGCCTCTGAAATACCATACTCACCAACAAACTCTCTGGAAGTGGATATGATAAACACTTCAATTCCTACACTTCAATTCCTGATTCCCCTTCTTTAACTCTGTTGGGGAAGCCAAAATCTAGTGCAAGTGAGCATCATCTTTTAGATGATTTGTTGGCTCACTTACCAATTCTTTCAGATACTATTGTGACATTTGTGCCTCAAATAACTTCAATCAACACAGAGTCAACAATAGTTTCTCTTCCCACCTCATTCATTTCTACTCTCTCGATGGATATTGCTCATTCGTCGAGTAGTGATTGTATCCCGACGGATAAGCTTAACAGCAGTTATCCGTCGGATAGCTTTACCACTCACCCTATGGATATCACTTATCCGTCGAGTGTCTCTGCACAACTTCAAACTTCAATCATTTCTAGTGCAGAGGATTTAGTGGTAATAAAGTCACTCTTAGGACTGAGAGAGGAGAGTGCATTGAGTGAGAGGCTGGGTTGCTCCCAGGCAAAAGGAGAGGAAAAGAGTGAATCTCAGCAATCCATTTATTCAGGATTGGCAAAAGTGAGTGAGAGGAGTCCCACCTTAGTAGGTGAAGGTGAGGGTGCTGGGGTGGGGAGCCAGGGTGAGACCCTGATGCAACAAAAGAGAGATTATGAGAGTAAGGCAGGTACAGGAGAAATAAGGGTGGATCCAGCCATTGCTAGTGAGTCAATGATTGTGGATGATGCTGAAAAGGGAAGACAATTTCAGCAACATTACAAAGCTGAAATTGATAATATTTCCTTTGATGCTGACACTTTTACTCATCCTGTGTCAGCCTATCAATTGTTGGCTGCTCAGGGCAATGGAGGTAGAACAGACTTTGAATTTAGTACACACCTCAGAATCTCTTCAAAGAGATAAAGTTGTTGTCAATAGGATGCCTCCTCAAGCTGGTGAGCCATCTGAAGAATTTGGAGTAAATTCTAATGATGATGACTCTGTTTCTTTGGATGAAAGCATGAACTTAGGGGGAGATGAAGGCCCAAGTTCTGTTTTAAATTTACCTGGCTGGGCATGGACAAAGGAATCTACACCAGGACAATTTGATGTGTCTTTGGTCAAGCAAGTGATGGTTATTCAAAAGGCCCTTCAGGAAACTTCAGATGTTGGTGCCAAGGCTATTCTTCAAGCTCACCTAGACTCTCTACATCTAATGAAGATCCAGCACTTAAGACAGAATATGAGTGTGGATGAACTAAAAAGAGATATAGCTGACTTGAAGACATACAATTCTGAGAAACTGGATTCAGTAATGCCATATGGTACCATGCAAGATCTACTACTGAGATTAAGGAGAGAATCAGATTCTGAAAAGAAGCTAGCCAAGCTGGAAAACAGAGTTCAAGTTATTGAGAATTCAGTGGCTATCCTTCTTCAAAATCAACAGACTCAGACAAATCTTTTTATGCAACTGGCTAAAGCACAAGGCCTAACTCCTCAACTTGATGATAACAAAAAGGGGGAGAGAGAATCAAGTAAGGGGGAGAAACTTCAAGTACAAATCAGCAAAGTAATTGTACCTTCAATTACAATCTCCAAGCCAACAATTGCAGATGGTATAGATCTAATTAATGCAGCAGCAGCAAATTTGAAAGTTGTTGAAAAAGGAAAGTTGAGTTTGATCAACTGGAATAAGATTGATGAGGAGATACAGAAAAAGTTTGAACTAGTCAAGGAGTCAGTTCAGTCAGCCATCCATCACTCTCATGTCAAGCCAATCAGTGTGAATGAGATGAGCATGAACTATCTGGAAAAAGGACAATCTTCCTGCATCAAGTCTACAAAGGCTGAAACAATTCTTAAACCAAGGGCAAATTATCCAAAATCATCTTGGAAGAACCCTATGGACACTGTGTATGAGACACCCAAGCCTGATGAAAAGAAGCTTCTGTCAAGATCTATTGTCTTCTATAAAGATCCAGCTGATTCAGCTTCAAAAAGGAGAATTGCTAAGATATTCAGAAATGGAAAGGAAATTTGTGTGGTAGCTGGACATCCACAATTTGCTCAAGCAAAGAAAGAAGAAAAAGCCAGATTAAAGCAGGAAAAGAGGCAAGCTGCTCTAGATGCAAAGAAATTTAAACAAAAGAAAGAACAGATTGCTATCTTGGCCAAGCTACAGGCTGTGAATTCTTCTCAACAAATTCCCTCTCAACCATCTGAAGCTGCTGAATCAAAGAAGAAGATTGAAGAACAGAAGAAATCCCCAAGAAAGAAAGAATTGGCTAGAAGAACAAAAAGGAAACTGGATGTTGTTGACAAGGAATTGGAAGATCAATTTCCTAAGGAATCCACTCAAGCTACAACTCAAGCATCAAAGCCCTCTGTGGTATTTGAAGACATAAGGGTGGTGGATCCCTACAGGAACATACATGGTGAACCTATTGTTCCAAAGCATGAGCCAATATAGTGGGATAAAATACCAATTCCTGACTTCAACTTACCAATCCTTAGCAAGCCAAAAAGAACAAAGTCAAGGGCAGTCAAGAAAGTGAAGCTGTCACCTCTCAAATCTAAGTCAATAGTTAAAGTTCAACCCAAGGTCAACAGGGGAGACTACTTGTACTTGTGTGATATCAAAGAATTTTCAGATCTAAATCTTTATCTGGATGAACTAGATGAAGTGAGGGCAATTGATGCATACAGAAACCTACCTGAAAGGTTGGTGTTCAAGTACAAAGGAGGAAGGGAGATTCAGTGGCCACTTCACAGGATTCTTCAAGAAAGCCAAGTTGTGCTGATTAAAGTCTATTCATCCTTCAAGAAAAACTTTGGGTTCAATGTAACTGCAAGAAGACTAGTATTGAAGAAGATTGAAGAGCTGAGGAGTGTTAGAGCTAAATATGCACTCCCAAAGACTCTAATCATCCCATACACAGGGAGAAGAGTGCATCTAAGGCCCTACTGGCTGATGGAATTTATGGATGACAGGGGTGTAAGAAGATTCTTCAGATTAGAAGACCAATTGAGTATCTCTAGCAATGAGACTCTCTTGGAAATGCAAGAAAAGCTAGATCTCTCAGAATCTGACGAACTAGAATTCCACAGGCAGCTCCAGAATTAAATTGAAGAAAATAACAGAAAGCTTGGAAGAAGATCCAGACCTTCAAGGAACTAGAAAAATCTGCTCAGGCTAGAGGAGCATCTTGAATTGACTGTGAGCCAAACCTTGTTCATTTTAATTAATTGAAGCACTTTCAGTTTATCTACTTATCTTTAAAGATATATGTTCAGGATGTTTTGTTATCATCAAGTATCTCTTAATTTATGGCTACAATTCCAGTAGACATAAATTGGGGGAGATTGTTGGGCATATGTTGTGTACTTGATGATTTCATAAACAAAACATCTAATTAGATTTTACTTAGTGAAATAATGTAGCCCTCGACGGATAAGAATTATAGTCCCGGCGGATAACTCATTATAGTCCCGACGGATGATTAACTTATTATCCATCGAGTGAGTAGCTTATGTAATAATAAGTTTGTAGCACAGTTATGTATGCACCTTTGTATAGAATCTGTAGTAGTATATAAGTCATGTTGACTTTAACTAGATATGCAGAATAGGTTGATTAATTGTACATAAATGATGTCTTGTAATTCTGCATAAGTGAAATAGAGTCAAGTGCCAAAATAGCTCCCGACGGATGATTAACAAAGCCATCGACGGATGATCAAATGACTATCAACGGATGTTTAATATAGCAGTCGACGGATGATCAATTAAATCATCAACGGATGTTCTAAAAATCGACGGATAATCATATGAAGAATTCAAACAGCAGTTGAACAGTGAAAGCTAACACACAGCCGTCGAGATGTATACAAACACACTGTGGAAGCCCATTAATTGGGTAATAGAGGACGAAAAGCAGCAAAGCTTAAGACTGTTAGATTTTATATTTGTTCAGTCTTTTTGACTTTGTAATCTTGGTATTATATAAACCAAGAGAGTAGCAAATAGAAAAATAACTGAAATAGCTGAGAAACACAAAAACAGAGAAATCTTTGTAAGCGGAATCTTTAGCATTTCCTGTATTCTCAGTAGTTCCATTTGTAAGCAGCTGTGAGCATTTCTGCACACAGAGTCCTCTCGATATATTATATATATCTCTGGTGGAATTGTTTAAATCCACCAGAAAGTTTTTAAAGACTCTTGTTTTTAATTACTTATGTTTTGATTCAATTAAGTTTACATTTCGCATTGTGCTAATCAAAACAAATATATCTATAATCCAGTTGAACATTTTTATTTCAAGAAAAAGGTTCAAGAATTCCATTCAACCCCCCTTCTGTAATTCTTGCTACATTTTAAGGGACTAACAGTTTTTTTTCCGTTCGGCTTAGACTCCTCACGTTTAGTCCAGACTCAGCTCGAACTCGGTAACTCGACTCGGATCGAATAAAGTTTATATATATTACATATAAAAAATTATTACTAATCACTTATATATTTTTATTAGTACATTTTTCATCATTTTTTTAATAATTTCATTATTTTAAAAAAATTATTTATTTTTATAAATTTAACACTTAGTTTTTTCATAAGAAAGGTATCAAACATTGTTATAGATTTATCATTATATATTCCACTCTAATTCTTTCAGTTTTCTTATACACCATTTAATAACTTGTAATTTATAAAAATCAAATACAATTAAAACATCAAAACATAATAAAATTTCAACATATTACGTCCGGGTCGAAACTCGACTCGTTTAACCCGAATTACAGTCGAATTACAACCTTAGATAGAAGAATGTACTCAAGAGTTCAAGGATTGTAAATAAATGATGAAGATGTATTTGAATATAGCTGAAGAGAACTTGATAAAAATATTCTTTGATGAAGCTACAAGATATAGTAAGATTGAAGATTAAAGTCTGGTAACGGATTGTAATTGTATATGTTTGTATTCCTGCATTTAGATTTTAATTTTTGACATCTTCAAATAAGGAACTTGTCCATATATTCAAATGCTCAAGTTGAGGAAGAATGTTAGATATATTTGATGATTTTAAAAGTTATTATTATAATGTGTTATCTGAACATATCTCATAAGCTTATCAAAATTTATCATCTATCAGCATATGGCAATGATGACATCATTATAGCTTTTATATATAAGTATTTTTCATCGGCATTTATACGTATGTCAAGCTGAACTCAGGAAGTGACTGATTTTGTTTAGAGAGATAAGATTTGCAAAGATATGGCGGTTCCGGGACTTTAATAATTAATAGCTAACAAATATAAAATATGAATAATATTGTCTTATTTATGTATATCACATTTATAATTGATAGTGTGTAGTTGTGTGACTATATAAACATACATATTAGGTTTTATAATCTTTCTTGTAACCTAGCAGCTCTCAAAAATATATGTTCATTCTTTGAAAGAGTACATTATAACTTATTATCAATTTTTAATACAACAATAAAAATTGTATCTCATATTGTTGTGTCATAATTCGTTTTGAATGTTATCTTTGTATTCAACTCTCTTATTGTTAGAAAAAAAAAGGAACCAAAAACTAGGCAGAGGGGGGGGGGGAGATGAATAACTAGTTTGAAACTTTTCAAACTCTTTTTTGAAAGCTGGAAACACAATGGAAATATATGAGTTGTTACAACTTAAAGCATAAAAAGACACAGAGTTGTAAATCAAAGTTTTTTCTTAGCTACTTCTCAAAAACAAATTTTTAAGTTGGTTTACATAGAGAGAAAATATTTTAAGATATTTTTTCTCAATGCTTCGTATAGCTAAAGATGGGATGAGCGCACTATTAGTACTACCTTATACTACAAAGAGTGCTTATCCATTTACAGCAAACAATCATATCATGTTAGGGTACACATAGCAGCTTTTTAAGAACCACTTCATTCCGTTATTCGCTCCTGATCTTTTGTTGATGACTTTATTTTCTTTCTTTCTAAGTTTTGGATGTAGGCTTGACACATGTTCATGGACCACCTCCATGTATAAGATGTTGTAGTGATCTGTTTCTTCATTTTTGCTAATTTATACATTCATTTATCCTGTTGTGAAGAGGTCAAGTAAGGATATTGTAAACTTTAGTTTACTTGACTAAACTATCCAGTTTACTTTGGACTTCTCTATGTAGTACAATTCTGCACTTCACAGTTTAGCATTTTTCTTGACTTCTCGGTGTAGTACAGACTTAGACTTTATGATATGACATAATTTTGGCCTTCTCAACATAAATCAAATTGGACTTCTCGGTATGGTTGTAAACTCTTATTAACTTCTCGATATAATACACTTTGATAGACTTCACAATATGATAAACTCTTATACACTTCATGATATTGGACTTAGAGCTTTTCTACAACTTTATTGGTCTTTGGTCTTTAATTTGTTGTTTGAATAATCTTCATTGAACTTCTACCAAACTAATTAATTCTATAACTATTATGCACATGATTGTTGTATGAGAAACTCTAAGCTCTTATAACATTATGAGATGTCTAAGATACAATCAAGACTGTACATTGAAATCTATGACTAAGACAAATAGTAGACTCAATTTATTCGTGCAAAGTAAACATTGCGACTTGAGTAGACTTGTTATAATGGTATAGATGTTTCTTGTACCTAACAATCTCCTCCAAATTGTGAGTAAAACCCTTAGGCATAATTTCAAATCTACTAACAAGCCTACCATACATAAAAGTTATGAATATTAGAATTGTATGAATTTCAAGTACAATGAGCTTACTTTGAATCTTTGGGAGACTTACATAAATTGAATACTTCATCCTTGAATTTTGAAATTAGTATCAGTATTAATATATTTTTTTAGTTCTTATCACTTTCAGTTCTTTCACATTCTTGAAGCTTGACTTCTTCTGCAATCTTCTGATAAAGTGAATTGTTGTTGTGATGACTAGTGACCTCCAAATGATTTATCTTTTTCTAAAGGCTTTCAGAAACTCCAAGAAAGATGGCATCCTCATGATTTCTATTCTTCCTGAAGCTTGGCATGCACAAACACTGGTTCTTCAGATATTTTGTCAGAATTTAAATATTAAGAATCATTTGTAGCTCAATTTTCTATTTTCCTCTTCTTCAAGTACTCCATTTACAGATTTCACTGCTATCTTATTTTTCATTGCCTTTTCTCATTATTCCATTTTTAGTTCTTCCCATTGACTTTATTTACCTCCTCCTACTTTTCCACCTTATTGTCTTTGACTTTATTCATCTCTCCCTACTTTTCTATCTAATCTCTCCCTTTAGTCTTGTTAGTAACTTTTATAACTGATGCCTCTTTAGAGATGTTTAGACGGTATAGTTTTGTTAGATATTGAATACAACTCAGAGGGGGTGAGTGTGTTTTGGATATTTTTAACTCTTTTTACAACTATTTGGAATGATGAATAAAGCTGTCTAATTTGTAGAGATATTGTGTTTAACAGAATAAACAAAGCATGCACAATAAACACAGTATTTTCAAAACTCACTTAACTTTGTATTAAAATTAAGTATGTCTTGCTATAATCATGGGTTCTTTGTAAGTAAAGAACTCGACTTCTTTCTTGAGAGAGTTACAAGAAAATCTAGATCTGTTTGTTTACAATTGAAACAAAGGAACAGTGTTTACTTTATAGATTAGTAAACACAGATTTACACAACATACAATAAGATGTACTAAACCCTACTTTATGTTATCTCTAAAGCTTTCCATTTATGTCTTAGTGTATCTTTGCAAATCGTGTAGGTGTGTGATTTTTCTTTGTCAGTTAATCTTGGCCTTTGATCTTGCATTATTCAAGCTGCTTTTGTAGACTTTTCAATCTAAGTGATTAGATCATTTATTGATTGATAATCTTGAATATTTAACTTGTCTGCATTCTGTACCTGAGGTTCATATCGAGATCTCCAGTTTATTGTATAGAGAACTAACATCTCGATAAGTATAATGGCTTATCGAGATCTCTTAGTTCTCTATAAGTGAACTTGGCTTGTCGAGGTCTCCAAAAATCTGCATGTAGAAATGACTTTTCGATATCTCTGAGATCTCTATAAGAATTTTGACTTGTCGATATCTCTGAGATCTCTAACGAGAAAATTGACTTGTCGATATCTCCAATCTTAATATCTTTATTTTGACTTGTTGATATATCTGAGTTCTCTACATGTAAAATGACTTGTCGATATCTCAGAGATCTCTATATACATTTTGACTTGTAGATAACTCTGAGATCTCTAATGAGAAATTTACTTGTCGATATCTCCACTCTTCATATCTTCATTTGACTTGTCGATATCTCTGGGACTTCTCTATAAGCCAATTTGGACTTCTTGATAAGTCATTCTGGAGTTCTCGAATGACTTCTCTATTTGACTTGATATGTGACTTGTAGATATCTTGACTTAGAACATTTTTCCTAAAATATATTTATTCAACTTCACGCTTCTTCACCTATTCTCTGAGGCATGATCTTGTTGATCTTCTTTCATGGTTTATTTTTAGGCTTGAGACTGTTTACAGAATAATACTCCAGTTTGATCTTTGACATTTTTATAGACTCAAGTAATACAATACAAAATACAGATTTAGACTATCATACAACTAAATCTTAGGGTTGTCAATATGATTTAGTCTTGTTATAGTACATGCATATCTTGCACAACAAGTTTTCAAACTCTAATTTTCAATTTGGAGAGAAATGAATAAGGACGTTGAGTTGAGAACTTCAGAGGTTGAGTTGTAAGTACAAATGACATCAGGAATGAATAGATAATACTGAAACCAACTGCTTTAGCCAGTATAATTTTTAATTCTTCACAAATGATCACAGAGTCACCAATAAAAATTGGTGAACCCTCTGTGTTTGTGATGGTATCATAAGATAGTACCTCAGAATGTATTTCCTAACCCTCAAAATGTGGTTCCTGAGTGGTGAATCAAAATGTCAAGCATCAAGTCACTTGAATAATTTGGCTCAACAACTGAGAGAAAAGTTGAAGATCAATATTTGTATAATGGAAATTTTCTTTGAATTGTTTGGGAATAATATGGAGTTTTGGCAATTTTCTTGTTAGAGAAAAGAATTTCAACTTAGAATCATTGAGTGATGTATCATGTTCTGAAAGGAACAGTTGAACTCACAATATAAATGATTTAGATAAACTTAAAACATTCTTGTGATTATGTAGATGCGCTTTTCACTTTCATGAAGCTGTAGTAAACTATAGGGGATTTGAATATACCTTCCACTCAGATATCATTATCAAACCTTCAAGAGAACCACAAATGTGGATTTCCTGTCTTTGATAAATCAAGACAGTTTAACTTATTATCTCAACATCTAATTAAAAAGCATCTCAGACAATAGTTATGAGGGATGTTGTTCAGTCAAGCTAAGCATCCACTTTGATTGGAGTGGATTTGAATGGCTTACCCTCAGAAGTACCATTCTCAAACCATGTAGCCATTCCAGGTCTACTTGCACCTGATATGTGATAATGATCCCATTGTCTTCACTAAAAAGTGATGAATCCTTTATGTTTGAATTGGTATCATTAAGGTCTAACCCAACATGTATCCTCTAACCAAAACTAAGTAAGGGTTCTGAGTCAGAAAGTATAATCCAAGCATTATATTTCATGATGACTTGGCTTAGCAATATAAAGAATTCATTGTCAATTTTAATGCAAGTAGCTCAACAAGTTAAGCTTCTTGATTACAAAGAAATGTAAATACTTGTAAAATTATTTGCTAAGAACTGGGTGTTGTCAACTTCTTCTGAAAAATAGAAGAAGTTTCAAGTGATGTGCTCTCACTTATACGAGGGTAACTTCGCTGCTAACTTATTTGTTTCATGAAGAGGTTTCATGAAACTAGTGTGTATATCTATTTGGTTCACTAGTGTCTTTTGAGAGACATGTAGTGTTTGCAATTAAGGATTATAGTTTAATAAAATAGGCTTAGAGAGCTTCACTGTTTCACTCAACTCACGGGTTTTGTTTTCTGGTTTGTGTTTCATTGTAATCTGATTACTTATGGTTCAAGAAGGATCAAAATGGGTTAGTAACTTGTGAGATGCCTCTTATGACCCTCCAAAAGTTACTTGATTCTGATAATCATAAGTATCAAAGAAACTATTATGATCTCTTTGAAATAATACCATTAGTGTATTTAGTTCAAAATCATAACCACCCAAAGTATAACGGTTCGGATTGGCCGGTTTCCGTTTAAACCATTAAGAAAAATATGTGCATATATGTACTAGGCAAAAAATTTAATAAGTTAATAAATTATCAATTAAATAAGTTTATTATGTAATAATTTGGACCTTTTAACTGTAATATTTAATATCCAAGTGTAATTAACATAATATGGATTCAACTACTTATAAATATCAATAATTCATGTAATATATGTATGCTCAAAATATATTATTAAAATATTTTAATATATTTGGGTGGTTTGGATATAATGGGCTGTATAAAAGACAAATCCAAACCAAACCGTTATTTTTCGGGTTTTGGAAATACGAAACCATAATCGATCTAAACCGCTACAAAACCATAAAATTTCGGTTTGGGCGGTTTGAAACTGTTGGTTTGGACGGTTATGGAAATTTTTGGTGGTTATGATTGTATAATTAATGTAAATCTTTTTTATATATGAAAAATATATTATTGTATTCATATACATAAAGTTATATGCTACAGTTTAAGTTATGGTTTTAATACTGTAATAAATAAAATTAGCATTGAATGTGGACATGATTGATAAAATCATGGTTCAATCAATTGGTTGTCGTTGAAATTCATATAAAACGAAAAGTTTTGCATTTTGCCTTTAGTGTAATAGTAATAAATATTAATTCAAATTCAAATTTTGAAATTAGAATTTGCGTGTTTAATATAATTTTATTTATTTATGGTTCATTTGTTCATGTTGGCGAAATTAAAAGAGCCAATAAAACTGAGTATAATGAATTAAGCATGGGCAAATATTGTATTGATTTAATTAGATTTGATTAAACGATAATAATCAAATGTAAATAAAGCATGGTCAAATATTAGGAAATACTAGTTAAGAATATAATTAATATAGGCTAATGTCATCTGACATAATATTTTATAATTACAATATTACCAAAATGGGCATGACATGAATTAGCAGTGATATGGATAGAAAATACATCCTAAAGACACATTAAATGTCGCATTAATTACACTTGGGCTTCTTGTCTGAAGTCCAGCACAGACCTGTCTGGTCCGAGCCAATAGCAGACTCAAGATGGCCCATATAGACAAGGCCAAACAGCTGAGGTCGTCAAGGTCCACGAACACAAAGCTGTTCACGGACTAGGCCCAATACGGCTGCAAGAGCAGAGACATGTGTTCTAAACGAACTCAAAGTCCTACACAGAAGGTTCTGGAGCTCCTTCCTCAATAGGATTCCTAATCACCATCTAAGTTGGAGA
The DNA here is from genome assembly GCF_009905375.1 of Apium graveolens. Lineage (NCBI taxonomy): Eukaryota > Viridiplantae > Streptophyta > Magnoliopsida > Apiales > Apiaceae > Apium > Apium graveolens. The sequence continues at coordinate 2,515,751 of NC_133657.1, forward strand.
CTTGTCCACCAAGTCTCCCAACAGAAGTCTAACCCTAGACTCACCTCTATATAAAGGGCTCTACCCCTCAACCTAGAACTATATTTTTGGCTTGATTCTTTATAATACAGAGATACGTGGGCATCTTGCAAGGATCGATAGTCCCGAACGCAAGAACAGCCATTAAAGCTCGAAGCTCACCAACCCTAGCATTAAATACTAACACACTCAGGTGTTTATTCCACGACATTTGACGCCGTCTGTGGGAAGACTACAACAACCATGGTGAATACACGAAGCAGAAACAATAGTGGAACAGGCACTACTATTCCGCCACGAACAATCGCATCAGTGGTGGAAGTACCACCTCACTCAACTTATGCCTCCGCTCAAGGAGGAACCCTGGTAGGGGCAACTGAGGCTCATCCACAAGGGATGAATCCCCTGGCTCCTCAAGGGACGAATCCCCGAGTATGAGTACTCTCAACCCGTTGGGTATGAGTACTCGACGATTGTGACTACTAACCCCCCTTACGGGGTGCCTATATACCCCGAAGTTGGAGGGAGTGGACACTCTAATAGGGGTGAAGCACAAAGAAGGACTCCCCAATACATACGTGGCTTGGCTCCTATTCTGGAGGATCAAGAATTCTCTGGACCTTATATTGAAAGAGACTTTGAATCATCGGATGATGATGTTGCTCCAAGAAGGAGGCGTGTTGGCAAAGAGACGATGACTGATACTGAACTACGCTCCAGGAGCACTCAAGGGATGAATCCCCAAGATGTTCAAGAGAGGATCAGGGCTCATGAAGCTGAGATCCAAAGGCTGAAGCGTGACCTGGAGATGCATCTGCCCCCAAGACCCCCACTCGCTCCGAGGCGGAGAAATCCTCCTCCGGTTATAGATCTGAATGGTCCAATACCAAGAAGGGTTGTTCCCCAAGGGCTGATCCAAGTGATCTTATGCCCCTAGGAGATCCTGATGATCCGAACCCACCATTCACTGACGAGATAATGAATTCCCATATATCAAGGAAGTTCAAAATTCCCACCATCAAAGCATACGATGGTATTAGAAACCCTGTTAATCATGTTAGGACGTTCTCTAACACCCTATTGCTACAGCCCATGAATGACGCTATTAAGTGTCGGGCCTTCCCTCAAACCCTATCGGGTATGGCTCAAAGGTGGTAAAGTCGTCTGTCCCCAAACTCTATTGGATCTTTTAAGGACTTGAGCCAAGCTTTTATCAAGCAATTCATAAGTGGCAGAGTACACGAGAAGAGTTCAGTCTCTCTCATGGGCATAGTCCAAGAAGCAAAGGAATCCCTGAGAGAATATCTGAATCGATTTACGAAGGAGGCTTTGAAGGTCCCTGATCTTGATAAAAAGGTAGTTATAATAGCCCTACAGCAAGGGACTAGAGACGAGTTCTTTAAGATGTCCCTGGCTAATCGTCCTCCTGAAAGCATGTTGCAGCTCCAGGATAGAGCCGAAAAGTATATCAAGGTGGAGGAGAGTATGAAGAAGACAGCTGTTAATAATGAACCTACTGGAAACAAGAAGCGGAAGACGGATCAGGAGTATGATGCCAAGGACAAGTATCCACGAATTGGTAAAAACTCTGACTTCTCCTCTTCTAAGAAGAATCAGCAACCAAGGTTCACTAAATATGCAAGGTTGAACGCTCCAAGGAGCCAAATTCTCATGGAGATTGAGAAGGACAAAGATTTCAAATGGCCGAAGCCACTAAGGGGAGACCCCGAGAAAAGAGACAAGAGTCGATACTACAGGTTTCACAAAGATGTTGGTCATGATACTGACGATTGTAGGCAACTCAAGGATGAGATTGAGTATCTGATCCGAAGGGGAAAGTTCGGACGTTTCACCAGGGGTGAAGAGTCCGGAGGCCAAAAGAAAGTTAATGATCGAAGAGATGATGATCGAAGGGGTAACGACAGATATCACAACCCACAGCCCCGAGGGTCAGTAATCAATATGATCTCAGGAGGACCTACAGTAGCTTGTACTACGAGGAACTCCTGAAAAGCTTATGCAAAAGAAGTAATGAGCATAGTTGGAGAGCCATCTAAGCGTTCTAAGTCAGAGATGACGCTTGAATTTGGTGACCCAGACCTTGAAGGTTTGAAATATCCTCAGGATGATCATCTGGTTATCACTCCGATTATTGGAAATTGTCCTGTTATGAGGGTCCTAGTGGATAATGGAGCTTCCGTGGACATTCTGTTCCATGACACATTCACAAGGATGGGCTACAATGATTCTCAACTAACTCCATCTGATGCACCCATCTACGGATTTAACCATGTGGAATGCAAAGTCAAATGAGCAATACAACTTTCCGTAACTATCGTGGAGGAGCCCAGGGAGGCCACGCAGATGTTGAACTTTCAGGTTGTCAAGGCAGCCTCTACTTACAATGCTATCATGGGTAGAACAGGGATCCATGCTTTTAAGACTGTACCCTCAACCTACCACATGGTATTAAAATTCCCAACTAGGAATGGTGTTGGAGAAGCGAAAGGAGATCAGAAAATGGCCCGTAGTTGCTATGTTGCAGCACTTAGGCCCGATGGAACCAGGGGACAGGTCCTCCCCATTGAAGACATGGATGTCCGAGAAAATGAAGAACTGCGAGGGAAGCCAGCCGAGGACTTGGTCCCAATTCCCTTAGATCCCTCAGACCCGGAGAAGGTCACGTACATTGGGGCATCTCTGGACAAGCCCTTGAAGGGCCGAATGACAACTTTCCTCCAAGAAAACAGTGATGGATTTGCTTGGACAGCAGCTGATATGCCTGGGATTGACCCAAACCTTATAACTCATAGGTTGAACGTTGATCCAACTCGGAAGGCTGTAAAGCAAAAGAAGATAACTTATGCCCCTATTAGGCTGGAAGCCATTAAGCAGGAGGTCAAGAAGCTTTTAGAAGCTGGATTTATTAAGGAAGTGCAATTCCATGAATAGTTGGCCAACCCCGTAATGGTTAAGAAGGCCAATGGGAAGTGGAGGATGTGCATTGACTTCACTGATTTGAACGATGCTTGTCCCAAGGACTGTTACCCCTTACCAAGGATTGATACCCTAATCGATTCCACTGCTGGACACAAGATGCTAAGCTTTATGGATGGCTTCAGTGGTTACAATCAGATTAGAATGCATAAGGATGACACCCCCAAGGTATCCTTCATAACTGGATTTGCTGTATTTTGTTATCTTGTTATGGCTTTTGGACTTAAGAATGCAGGAGCTACTTACCAAAGACTGGTAAACAAGATATTTGACCATTTAATTGGGAAGACCATGGAGGTCTATGTTGATGATATGTTAGTCAAAAGCCTAAGCAAGGCCAATCATATTAGACACCTCGGAGAGGCATTTGAAGTGCTGAGGCACCACAAGATGATGTTAAACCCAGCCAAATGCGCTTTTGGTGTTGGGTCTGGAAAGTTTTTGGGTCACATGGTCTCTAAGAGGGGGATAGAGGCCAACCCCGACAAGATCAAAGCCATCCTAGACATGGAACCACCACGCTCCATCAAGGACGTTTAGAAGCTGACAGGAAGAATCACAGCTCTAGGGAGGTTCATCTCCAAGTCTGGAGATAATTGTCTGCCCTTTTTCAAAACCCTTAAGAAGGTGAAGACTTTGAATGGACAGCTGAGAGCCAAGAGGCCTTTGAACAACTGAAGAAGTACATGACTGAACCCCGTTGTTGGCTAAACCAAGTTCGGAGGACACTCTTTATTTATACCTCGCGGTATCTAAACAAACCGTGAGTGCGGTCCTCGTGAAAGAAGAGCAGAAGCTCCAGAAGCCTATATACTATATAAGCAAGGTGCTCCATGGAGTAGAGTTGAATTACTCCACCATGGAAAAGTTCGCGCTCACTCTCATCACAGCCTCGAGGAAGTTGAGACCATACTTCCAGGCTCACAAGATTGAAGTCCTAAACGGACCAACCCTTGAGGAACATTCTTCATAGCCCGAAGGCCAATGGAAGGCTCATCAAGTGGACAATTGAGTTAGGAGAATTTGATATCAAGTACAAGCCTCGAACGGTCATCAAGGCTCAGGCCTTAGCAGATCTCGTGGTCGAATGCACAATTAACGACCAAGAAGTCGGGGGGCAAGAGATAGTAACCCCAGAAGGAGGAGAGAAGGAAAAGGATGAAGAAATAACCTTGAAAGAGTATTGGGTTCTCCATTTTGACGGAGCGTCCAAAATAAAATCTAGTGGTGCAGGCCTAGTTTTGCAAAGCCCTGATGGGTTTATGATTGAGTATGCTTTGAAGTTGGATTTCCCAACTACGAACAACGAAGCAGAATATGAAGCATTGATTGCTGGCTTAGGCTTGGCTAGAGCCGTGAGGGCCAAAAACCTGAAGGTATGTGGAGACTCAAGACTTGTAGTTGCTCAAGTTAATGGAGAGTTTGGGGCCAAGGATGATACTATGGCCAAGTACCTGAGAGTCGTAAAGGGAATACTGCCTCAGTTCGATGAATGGTACGCTGAACATATTCCGAGAGAGGAGAACACTACGGCAGATATGTTATCTCAGTTCGCCTCGTCTGAAATCGAGAACTATCCGAGAAGTATTTACTTTCAGGTCTTGAAGACCCCTACTATTCATGTCATAAATCTGATAGCACCGGTTGGTATGGAAAGCTGTTGGATAGACCTGATCAAGACCCACTTAGAAATTGGGTGGCTCCCCGACGATGCCCATGAGGCACGCAAGCTGTCAGTTAGATCATTGAGATATTCATTGATTGAATGCCTTCTTTACAAAAGGTCCTTTGTTATTCCGTACTTGAAGTGCTTAAGACCTCTTGAAGCAGTGGAGGCACTTAAAGAAGCCCATAAAGGGATTTATGGACAACACTTGGGAGGAAGGGCCCTCGCTCACAAGATAACTCGGTTGGGATTCTACTGGCCAACTATGCTAGCCGATGTAAAATCTTATGTGAAAAATGTGACAGATGCCAGAGGCACGCTCCAATAGTACGACATCCCCCAGAGAGGCTTACATCGATCAGCACACCCATCCCTTTTGTAATGTGGGGAATGGACATACTGTAATAACCCTAAAATTTTCAACTTTTTGTAACCCTTGTGAATAGTGTTTTAGCTGAATGAGAAAACTTTTCACGCCACACTATGTAGGGGTTCTGTTATGGATATTCTGGGATATTATTAGTACTCTATGAAGTATATAAGTGTATGTAAAGATCGTCAGAATCCAATTCCGAACACTTTGGTTTTTCCCGGAAATCCACAAGATACGGAGAGAATTGAGTATAAGGTAACAGGATAAAAAGGATTTAAATTAAAGGATTATAATAGAGGATCATAAAAAGGAATATAATGTATTGAGAAAGGTTAAAGGAACCTAAGTAATAAGATCCCGGGTATGATCCTTCAAACGATAAACGAAAACGAAAGTTAAGCGAACCGTATAACAGATCAGCGGTCATTAGGCAAACGATTAGGAAGTTAATCAAAGGGATTAGTGGGAATGATGTCATCCAACCAATAGAAAGAGGACAAGGAAGGGAGGATGACATCATGAGGATGACATAAGCATGACATGGGAAGGAAGGAGGTGTGGTGGCTTTGTAACCACACAAATTCAAGGGCAAGAAGGTAATTGACTAAATCAAATACAAAACTACAACCAACCAAGCCAAATAATTCATTCTTCATCAAAACAAAAAGAAACCAAGGCATTAGTTCTTCATTGCTCTCGGCTTTTTCACTTTTTAAAGGCAAGATTTTTCAAAATCCAAGATCCAAGCTTCCTAAATTGGTGAGTAAATTCCCTAATCATCTTCATGCTTAGTTAGGGCTATATCATGAGTTTAAGCCATTAATTCCTTCTCAATCTTCTTCATTTAATCAAAGAAGAAGACTATGAATAGTGTTTTCAAGTTTTTAACTTGAAGTTTTTCTTGTTTTCCTTGAAGATCCAAGCTTTCCTAAGACTTCTCAAAGCTTCTTAAGGCTTCCTAGCTCCTTCCACCACTTCAAGGAAGGTATACCATCTCCAAACCCTATATTCCTATGTATTATAAGATGATTTTGATTAGTAGGATGATATTGTAGCTTGTTGTTGTGATTAGAGTTTGGGATTTGAAATGGTAGTGAAATGGAATGGTAAATGTTGTGGTTTTGATTAAAAGAACTTAAGTATGATTAAAGTTAAGCTTAGGCATAAGTATGAATGATTAAATTGAATTGGTTGGGGTTGTTATGATGTGATAAGGATGGATGTTGGTTGTATGTTGGATTTGAGGTTGATTTGGGATGGTTTTGAATGGTTTAAAATATTGGAAATCGCGTAAACATAGCCGTCGTAACGTCCGATTTTCTTTAGACTGTTTTTGTGCATAACATTAGGACCCGAGAACCCCCTGCTAGATTATGACCACTGCCATTATTAGATAGATCATGTTACGAGCTTCGTTTTGATATGTAGTTCGTTCGATTCCGATGAACGGTTTAGGAGAAACGACCGTTTCAAGTAACGGCGTTTCGCGAACGAAACTTTTCCCCTCGCCTTACTTTGAAACATAGGTTAAAGACCAAAAAGGGTTAATTAATGTATGAAACATTTATGGTAAGTGTGTTAGGCAGTTGGTAAGACACTCGCGAAGGAATCGCTTTAAAACTCGTAAAGGTTAAATTATTAAAAATGGTGGAGCCGAGGGTACCCGAGTGACTTAAGCGAATCAGTGAGCGCAAAACAAGCGTTAGAGTCTAAGTTAGTTAAAGTATAGATTTACAAGTGATTTTGGTTTAATTCCAACTTACTTGTTGTTTATAGGTTACCAGACTCGTCCCGAGCCTTTTATCACCCCGAGTCGCTCAGGCAAGTATTCTATCCGTTATACTGTTGTTGTGATGTATACATTTGTATATGCATGATCTTGCGATATATTGTAGCATGTGATATGGTATATATGCATGCCTGTTTCATATTCTTGAAATATATATCTGTTGGTTCAGTTGATAATACCTATGCTAGAGAATAGCGGTAACTTGCATATACCCTTAGTATAGGGACCCAAAGGTGAAAATATTTTCTAAAACCGGGAGTCGAGGATCCCGAGTAGATTTTGTATATATGGATATGGATATATATATATATATATTTATATATATATATGGTTATAGTTTTCCAAACTATTAATCGAATAAGGTTTATTCGATAACTTTAACTTTATTTTATTAATGAATATTATCTTGAATATTCATTCGAGAGCTTATGACTCCTTTTATTTTATTAATTGAATATTATTTGAATATTCATTTGAGGATGTATGACTCCTTTATTTTGTTTAATGAATATTATTTATAATATTCATTCGAGGTATTATGACTCCGCTTATTACTGAAATATATTCTTTATTTTATTAAAGAATAAGGTGTTAATAATCAAACTTATTTTTGATTATTCAAATAAAGATAATACTTTCATATAAGTATATCTTTGGTTATTTGATACTCGTTTCAAGTATAAGTTTTAATACTTCTACTTCAATTATTTTTATAAAGATTATTCTTTATGGGAATATTATTTAAATAATATTATTCAGTCATTTTCTAAATATTCTGGGGACTGATTTACTTCATTAAATCAGCTTTACTCCAAACACTCTATAAAGTGTTTTCGAGTCTTCAAAATGATTTTAAAAGTTAGAGCGGATCCCAAAACTCATTTTCCGATTTAAGATCTTCCTTTCGAATGAGACTTGAATATTCGCTCAAAAATCTTGGGGATCCGGCTCTGTGGTGTATTTTATATTCGCAACATGGTTGCTGTTTTGAGAAAACAATTTGATTACTTGCCCAATGTTCGGGAAGTAAGTCCATCTGATTGAGTCGGCATAAGCGACAGGCCGGGGTACGGTCTATAAAGTGTAAGTGGCTGGGTGGCAGTCCATCAACGCGTAAGAGGCCGGGTGGCGGTCCAGCACAAGGTCTGTTATGGATAAAAAACCAAGGTTATTACTTGCTGTATTTAATACTAAGATTCGGGAGCTCAAGGCCTTTAATGGCTGCTCTCGTGTTTCGTAGCTTAATTCTGCCTTTACGAGATGCCTACGTATCTCTGTGAGTTAGAGAATCAAGCCAAAAAACGTAGTTCTGATTGGTGGGGGTGAGACCCCTTATATAGATGTTGGGAGTCCTTGAATTGGACTTGGTATAGGAGACTTGGTGGGCAAGTCTCATAATTAGAATGGACTTTGGGGTCCTAGATAGTAGGAAACTGATTCCTTATCCTTTTAGGTCCCCTTGAGGCTAATCTATAAGGATTTATATCCTTATCAGGACTCTTCTCAATAGCTGATTTTTCCCTTATTAATTAATTACGAAATTAATTAATAATCAGGGCTTTTGGGCCTTTTTTATTCCACCAGGCCTGATCTGGTCCATCAGGCTTAACCTTTCTGGTCTGAATATTATACATCTTATTATTGGGTCCAGCAGCCCATTATTAATAAAATCAGGACTTATTTATCCCTATCATTTGCCCCCCAACTTTTGGGAAACATTGATTAGGTTTCGCAGAAGTTAAATCTATTCGTTCCCTTACAGGGTTTCGTTTTTGCGTAAAGTGTGGAGCGACCTACACATTTACAACGAATCTTCCTTTTATTCAGAAATTATCTTAATTTCCAGGAATTTTTCCCTAATTTTCTGGAATTTTCCCTAATTTTCTGGGATTTTTCCCTAATTTCTGGGATTTATCCTAATCTTCTGGATTTTTCCCTAATTTTCTGGATTTTTCCCTTAATTTCTGGGATTTATCCTAATTTTTCTGGATTTTTTCCCTAATTTCTGGGATTTTTCCCTAATTTTCTGGAATTTTTTCCCTAATTTTCTGGGATTTATCCTTAATTTCTGGATTTTTTCCCTAATTTCTGGGATTTTTCCCTAATTTTCTGGGATTTATCCTTAATTTCTGGATTTTTTCCCTAATTTCTGGGATTTTTCCCTAATTTTCTGGGATTAATCCTTAATTTCTGGATTTATCTTTAATTTCTGGATTTTTTCCCTAATTTCTGGGATTTTTCCCTAATTTTCTGGGATTTATCCTTAATTTCTGGATTTTTTCCCTAATTTCTGGGATTTTTCCCTAATTTTCTGGGATTTATCCTTAATTTCTGGATTTTTTCCCTAATTTCTGGGATTTTTCCCTAATTTTCTGGGATTTTCCCTTAACTTCTGGGATTTATCCGTAATTTTCTGGATTTATCCGCAATTTTCTGGATTTATCCGCAATTTTCTGGATTTATCCGTAATTTCTGGTTAAAAATGCATACAAAATTGATTAGGATGCAGAAGAAATTGATCAGGATTCAGCCAAATCGATCAGAATTCCTGCTCGATTTCGATCAGGATCCTGATCGAATTAACTCAGGATCTTACACTCTGGTCGACAGGATTCCTGATCGATTTCGATCAGGGCTCTGATCGAATTGATCTTCAAAGTGACACCCTAGTCGACTGTTACACGTGCTTAATCGATCAGGATTCCTGATCGATTTCGATCAGGACTCTGATCGAATTAAGTGATTTTCTATCATTCTGATCGAATGGAATATCGATCAGGATTTTCTTCTGTGTCGATCAGGACTCTGATCGATCTTAGGGGATTTCTTCCCTCCTGTTCGAATAATATATCGACCAGGATTCTCTTTTGTATCGATCAGGACTCTGATCGATCTTAGGGGATTTCTTCCCTTCTGTTCGAATAATATATCGACCAGGATTCTCTTTTGTATCGATCAGGACTCTGATCGATCTTAGGGGATTTCTTCCCTTCTGTTCGAATAATATATCGACCAGGATTCTCTTTTGTATCGATCAGGACTCTGATCGATCTTAGGGGATTTCTTCCCTTCTGTTCGAATAATATATCGACCAGGATTCTCTTTTTGTATCGATCAGGACTCCGATCGATCCAGTTTAAAACTCTGGTCGATTTTTGACCATTCATTTTCCATATGAGCTTCTAGATTATTCCTGATATTTCTAGTAGACGGGCTTTTAGGTTGGGCCTGGCTAAATGGGCCTAGAAACGCCTCGTATTCCGAGCTTTTCGCCTATATAAGTGTAGTGTGAAGTGAGAATCCTCACTTCACTTCTCATTTCTCATTTTCTTCTACAAACTTCTCTAGAGTTCTCCCTTTGAGTAGGCGATTTCCGGCGAGCACACAGCCACCGTAGCTCCACCATTCTCAAGTATTTCTGGGTTTCAAGCTTTTAAACGAAGTATATCAATGGCGGACCGCGACTTGGCTCGTTTGCAGAAGATGAATGTCTCTAAGAGAGGTACAAACATTCAAATTCAATCTCCATATACTTCTCTCATTGACATGATTAACTCGAGAGGTGATGAATATCCTTCTCTATCTGAGTTAGATTCGTATAATCATGGTAACACTTTTCATGAGTTAGATGGTAGAATAGAGTCTATGAACACCCTGTACAGACTTCCACCCCACCTTAGAATCACTCCAGCCGCCCCTGGGGATAGGACTTGTAATTGGGAGGGGGATACCCTGTTCATTTATCGAGGAGCCCTGACCGCAGGTCTTAGGTTCCCATTCCACGAATTTATTCCTCGTTTATTAGCCGATGTACAAATCAACCCTTGTCAACTCCCTCCCAACGCCTGGAGGAATATTATCTGTTTTATGGTCCTTTGTCTCAGGAATAACTTCCCTCTTTCCGTAGCTGTCTTTAGGAAAGTTTTCCAATTCTATAATAGCTCCATGAGTCAACCGGGATGGGTTTTAATTCGCCAACGACCCAAAGTTCCCCATATCTTTGATAGTAACTCTATAGTCGAGAACAACCCTAAATGGAGGGATGAGTTTGTGAGGCTGACCTGGGCTGGGGGTGATTGGGCCACACTCTTCCGTAGGCCATTTTGCAAGGTATCAGATGGTAGTCCTGGTAGTATCAGATTGACTGATGAGGAGGAGGTGGCCTACCAGGCCTTAATTTCAGATGATGGGAAAACGGATACCTGGACCCTTTTAGAGGAGTTTTCCTTGAAGAAAGTTGGTCTCTCCCAGGCCAGTGATAAGGGTAAATTTATACCTGCGTAATTATTTTTCCTTCTCTTTAATCGCACTTTTTCTTTTTTTTCTGGATTTTAATGTTCCTTCTACTTTTCCTTTCAGCTTGCGAGGCCATCAATAATGTTAACAGGCCTAAGGAGGGGGAGTCAGGCCGTCAGAAAAGGGCCAAGCTAAACAGGGACCCTAGGAGCAAACCTGACGGTCCTTCTTTTCTTAAGCCCCACGTCCCGGTGGTCGAGCTGGGGGACGATGTGGATCCTCCACTTAAGGCACATTCCTTCAGGCCTAACTGGGGCTTCAGGAGGAGCGATACGGTGGTTGGATCCACCAAACACGCTAAAGATTGGTCTTATCACTCCGTCACTCCCCATGACTTTACTGACATTGTTACGGGGAGTGATATTGAGACTATTGAGCTTCTGGGTTCTCAAGCCCAAGCTGCGGTAATTTTCTTTCTCTCCTTCTTTGAATCCCAACTTTTTTGTATTCCAACGAACTTGTGCTAACTCATACATATTTCTTTGCAGAGTAATACCTACTTCCAGGCGGCCCTCCATCAGGCTAGGTCCTGGAAGGGTAACTCAGATGGGTTTGAGAAAGAGATGAAGAAATGGGAGGAGAGAGCCAAGGTCCTGGAGAAGAAGCTGGACACGAAGAAGGAGGAGCTGGCTCAGGCTCATTCCGAGCTGGTGAAACTTAGGAGCGATAAGGATAAGCTCATCGATGACTACATGGATTCTGACAAGTTTAAGAATCTCATGGAGATTCATGATGAGGGTCTTTATTCCCTACAGTTTACTCAGGGATGGGACGCGGCCGTGAAGGCGGTTTCTGAGAAGTACCCGGGCTTAGTCGACCCTAAGGACTTTATAAGTCCTGAGCAGGCTGAGTCGGAGGACAGCATAGATGCCCTCTTTAACTCCCCTCAGCCAGATGATCGCATCTTGGATCCTAACACTGCTTCTCCTCCCGCTTCTCCTGCGAAGGACGCTGAAGGCGCTGATAAGGAGAAAGAGAATGAAGGCTCCCACATGGAGGAGTAGTTTTTCTATTCTGTAATTTGATCCTTAATTTATGTCTGGACTTTTGTTTGTATCAGATCTTATTACCCTCCGGGGTTATTTTATATGCTTCTTTCCTTATTCGTATTCTCTCCTTCATTTTTTTGATACTTTAATATGCATTCAAGCTTGAACTAATTGGCCACACCAGTGTTATCACAACTCAAACATCCATAGGTTGAAATAATTTCGATTTCTTCAGTTTGAAGTCTGGTTTTTCAAAACCTTACATAGCATGGGTTCGACCCTAATCAATAATAACTAGACAATGTAAATTCTACTGGAATATAAAATCCTATGCAAGCAAAGCTTCCAGGTGCTTTTAAACCTACTTGTCACAATGACAAGTGAGAATCGTACTTCGCCTATCTTACACGTAGTAAACCTTCAGGTTTTGTGCGTGCCAGGTCCTCGGGACTTCAAAACCATCCATAGTCTCGAGCTTGTAGGTTCCTCTACCTTGAACACTCTTGACTCTGTACGGCCCTTCCCAATTTGGGGCAAGCTTCCCTTTTTGTCCTACACCAGATGCTTCTATCTTCCTCAAGACTAGATCGCCTTGTTTAAAAAACCTTTCTTTAACCCTTAAGTTGTAGTAGAATGAAGCTTTTTTCTGATATTCTACTATCTTTGCATGTGCTTTATCTCGCACTTCATCAATTAAATCCAGGGCTAATCTCTGCCCTTCCTCATTTTCTTTCTCATCGAAAGCCTGAATCCTTGGAGAGGAATGTGATATCTCCACAGGAACTACTGCTTCCGCCCCATATGCCAACATGAAAGGAGTTGCATCTGTCGTGACTCTACAGGTAGTCCTATAAGCCCATAATATGGGAAGTATCTCATCTACCCAATTATTTCTCGACTTTTCGATCCTCTTCTTTAGTCCATCCAGGATTATCCGATTTGCTACCTCTGCTTGTCCATTGGCTTGCGGGTGAGCCACAGAGGTGAATCGTAACTCGATTTCATTTTCTTCACAATACTTCTTGAATTCCTCATTGTTGAATTGTGTTCCATTGTCAGTGACGAGGATACGGGGAATTCCATATCGGCACATAATGTTTTCCCACAGGAATTGTGCAACGTGCTTAGTTGTGATTTTGGCCAAGGGCTTGGCTTCAATCCACTTGGTGAAATAATCAATGGCTACAATCAGAAATTTCCTTTGTGCCGTGGCCATAGGAAAAGGCCCTAGAATATCCATCCCCCACATGACAAAGGGAATAGGCGAGTTGATAGAGGTCAGCATCTCGGGGGGTTGTCTAACAACTGGTGCATGCTTCTGACAGCGGTCACACTTCTTTACATATTCTTTGGCATCAGCCATCATTTCTGGCCAATAGAAGCCTAAACGAGTTATCTTATGAGCCAAGGCCCTGCCCCCCAAGTGTTGTCCACAAATACCTTCATGCACTTCTTCAAGAGCCAAGCGTGCCTCATCGGGCCTGAGACACCTCAAGTAAGGAACCACGAAAGATCTCTTATACAGAATTCCATCTATCAAGGAGTACCTTAGTGCTCGAACAATTAATTTTCGTGCTTCAGTTGCATCGCTTGGCAACCATCCAGTTTGAATGTGAGCCTTAATGGGATCGATCCATGACGCCCCCAGGCCTATGGGAGCCACAAGCTTAACATCTATGCTTCGTGTCTTCAAAACACGGAAGTACACACTTCCTGAACTTTCTTCAATCTCAGATGAAGCAAACTTTGATAGCGCATCTGCTTTAGCATTTTCTTCCCTTGGAATGTGTTCAACATGGCATTCATTAAATTGGGTCATCACAGCCTTTACTAGGCGAACATATTTAGCCATCGTATCATCTCTTGCCTCAAATTCTCCCTTTACCTGGGATATGATCAGCTTCGAGTCTCCACGGACCTTTAAGTTTTTGACTCTAAGTGTCCCAGCTAGACCAAGGCCAGCAATCAGGGCTTCATACTCTGCCTCATTATTTGTGGTTGGGAAGTCTAGCTTCATAGCATACTCAATTAAGAATCCATCAGGGCTTTGCAAAACCAATCCTGCTCCACTGGAGTTTGTTTTTGATGCCCCATCAAAATAGAGAACCCAATATTCTTTATCATCCTTCTCTTTGTCCCCATTGTCGACTCCCTTGTCTTGAGGTATGGTATCTTCCTGCCCCCCGACTTCTTGGTTGGGTATGGTACATTCCACCACGAAGTCAGCTAGTGCCTGGGCTTTTATGGCCGTACGTGGCTTATACTTGAGATCGAACTCTCCCAACTCTATTGCCCACTTAATCAGTCTCCCACTTGCCTTGGGACTGTGAATGATATTTCTCAGTGGCTGATTTGTTAGCACTTCAATTTGGTGAGCTTGAAAATAAGGACGCAGCTTTCTTGAAGCCATTACCAAGGCTAAAGCGAATTTCTCAATGGCTGAATAATTCAACTCAGCACCATGCAAAATTTTGCTGACATAGTATACGGGTTTCTGGACTTTCAGTTCCTCCTTAACCAACACGGCGCTCAAGGCGCTCTCTGAAACAGCCAAGTACAAGAATAAAACTTCATTCAGAACTGGCTTGGCCAACAACGGGGCCTGGCCCATATACTTCTTTAACTCTTCAAATGCCTTCTGATTTTCCTCACTCCATACAAAGTCTTTGATGTTCTTTAATGACTTGAAGAATGACAAGCACTTGTCTCCTGACTTGGAGATGAATCGTCCTAGCGCAGCAACCCTTCCTGTGAGTTTCTGAACATCCTTGACAGTTTTTGGGGGTTCCATGTCCAGGATTGCCTTTATTTTATCGGGGTTAGCCTCAATTCCCCTCTTTGAGACCATCAATCCCAAGAATTTTCCAGATCCTACTCCGAAAGCACACTTCGTGGGATTCAACATCATCTTGTGGTACCTCGGGACCTCAAAAGCTTCCCTCAAATGGGTTATATGATCAGTCTTTACTAGACTCTTGACTAGCATGTCATCAACATAGACTTCCATAGTCTTCCCAATAAGATCCTTAAAAATTTTATTCACCAACCTTTGATAGGTGGCTCCTGCATTCTTGAGACCAAACGCCATAACAAGATAACAATAAACACCAAAATCAGTGATAAATGATACCTTTGGAATGTCATCCTTATGCATTTTGATCTGGTTGTATCCGCTAAACCCATCCATGAAACTCAGCATCTCATGTCCAGCGGTGGCATCAATCAAGGTATCAATTCTAGGCAGCGGAAAACAGTTTTTGGGGCATGCATCATTCAGATCGGTGAAGTCTATACACATCCTCCACTTTCCATTGGCCTTCTTTACCATTACAGGGTTTGCTAACCACTCCGGAAATTGAATCTCCTCAATGAAACCAGCCTCTAAGAGCTTTTCCACTTCCTGCCTTATAGCCTCTTGTCTTTCCGGGGCAAAATTTCTTTTCTTTTGTTTTACTGTCTTCCGGCTTGGATCCACGTTTAACTTGTGAGTAATTAACTCCGGGTCTATGCCTGGCATATCAGCTGCTGACCATGCAAACATATCACTATTTTCTTGCAAAAATTTCACTAACTTCCCTCTAAGGGGCTCCTCTAATGTGGCTCCAATGAAAGTCATCCTCTCAGGATTCTTGGGATCTAAAGGAACCGAAACCAATTCTTCTGCTGGCCTTCCTCTATTCTCATCATTTTCTCGAACATCCATATCTTCAATAGGAAGAACCTGCCCCCCGACTCCATCTGCCCTCAAAGAGGCCACATAACAGCTTCTAGCCATTTTTTGATCTCCTCTCTCTTCTCCAATCCCGTTTCGGGTGGGAAACTTCATGATTGAATGGTAGGAAGAGGGGACTGCCTTGAAGGCATGTATCCCTGTTCTCCCCATGATAGCATTATAAGTTGAACTAGCCTTTACCACCACAAAATCCAGCATCTGCGTTGCTTGCCTTGGCTCCGTACCTATGGTGGTTGGCAATTTAATTATCCCTTCCACAGGACATTCTACTCCAGCAAATCCATATATCGGCATGTCGGTTGGTGTCAACTGGGAGTCGTTATACCCCATCCTTAGAAAGGTGTCGTGGAGCAAGATATCCACAGAAGCACCATTATCCACAAGGACCCTCTTAACCGGGCTATTTCCTATTATTGGTGTTATGACCAGCGGGTCATCATGGGGAAACTTCACACCTCTAGGTCGGAATCATCAAAAGCCAATGTTACTTCTGTCCTGGCCCTCTTCGGGGCTTCTCCAACAATATGCATAACCTCTCTAGTATATGCCTTTCTGGAATTTTTGGACAATCCAGCAGCAGTTGGACCTCCAAAGATCGTGTTTATCACAGGCCTTTGAGGTCTCGGCCCTCCATAAATGGTGTTTATAACTGGTCCTCTAGGTTGGGGATTCCGCCCCTGATCATCTTGGTCCCTCCTACGATCCTCAAAGTTCTTCCTTCCATTATTATGTCTGTCTCCTCCATCTCCAGTATACTTGTTCAATCTTCCTTTTCGAATCAAAAACTCAATTTCATCTTTCAACTGCCTACACTCATCGGTGTCATGGCCAACATCTTTGTGAAACCTGCAATACTTGCCCTTATCTAGCTTGGCGGGATCAGCCTTCAAGGGCTTAGGCCAGCGAATATCTCTGTCTTTCTCAATCTCCATCAAAATCTGACTTCTGGGAGCATTCAGCTTAGCGTATTCAGTGAACTTTTGCCCAGGTCCTCCCTTCTTGGGGGTTGAATCAGGGTTTTGTTCGGTTCTAGGATATTTATCCTTAGCGATATACTCCAAATCAGTTTTTCGTTTCTTGCCTCCAGTGGGCTCATTACTTACTACGGTCTTCCTCATACTTTCTTCAACCTTGATATACTTCCCTGCCCTCTCTTGGAGCTGCAACATGCTCTCAGGGGGTCGTTTGGCCAAAGACATCTTGAAAAACTCATCCCTAGTTCCTTGTTGCAGTGCTATCATGGCTACCTTATCATCAAGGTCTGGGACTTTTAAAGCCTCCTTTGTAAAACGATTTAGGTAATCTCTTAAGGATTCTTTAGCTCCCTGCACAAGACTCATAAGAGATGCTGAACTTTTCTCATGGACTCTTCCACTGATGAATTGCTTAATAAAAGCCTGACTTAATTCCCTGAATGATCCAATAGAATTTGGGGGTAGGCGACTGTACCATCTTTGAGCCATACCCGACAGGGTTTGAGGGAAGGCCCGACATTTTATAGCATCATTCACGGGTTGCAGCAGCAGTGCATTAGAGAATGTCCTAACATGATTAGCGGGGTCTCCCGTGCCATCATAGGCTTTGATAGTGGGCATCTTGAATTTCCTTGAGATATGGGCATTCATTATCTCTTCTGTGAAGGGTGGAGTTGGATCATCAGGATCTCCAAGGGGAAGGAGATTGCTTGGATCAGTTCTTGGGACAGCAGCCCTTCTTCTTACCAGACCATCCAGGTCTATGATAGGAGGAGGATTTCTCCCCCTAGGAGGTATGTGGGGTCTGGTGGCTTGGTGAGCCTCCAAATCACGCCTCAGCCTTTGGATTTCAGCCTCATGAGCCCTGATCTTTTCCTGCACTTCTTGGGGATTCGCCCCTGGGGTGCTTTGGGGGCGTTGCCTTCCATCGGCCATTGGCTCTTTTCCAGGACGCCTCCTTCTCGGGGCCACTTCATCATCCAAAGATTTGGAGTCTCTTTCAGTGTATGGACCAGAAAATTCCCGATCCTCAGGGATAGGATCCAAACCTCGTATATAGGGGGGCGACCGCCCTCGTGCTTCGCTTCGCCCAGCATATCCGCTTCCTCCAACCTCAGGGTGAAGGGGCATCCCATAAGGGGGGTTAGTAGTAACAATAGTTGAATATTCATACCCGACGGGTCGAGAATTCACAGGTATATGTATTTGTTGAACTTGAGGATTCGTACCTTGAATAGTCGGGGGAGTTGTCCCTTGTGGCTGAGGATGAGTTGCCCCTGTCTGGGCTTCCCCCTGAGTAGATGCATAAGTTGAATGGGGAGGAACCTCCACGGTTGATGAAATCACCTGGGTTGTCCCTGATGGTGTTCCCTCCTCTAGAGTGCTGGTTGTTCTCCGTGTTCTCGCCATGGTTGTTGTTCCGTGTATTCCCACAGACGGCGCCAAATGTTATGGATAAAAAACCAAGGTTATTACTTGTTGTATTTAATACTAAGATTCGGGAGCTCAAGGCCTTTAATGGCTGCTCTCGTGTTTCGTAGCTTAATTCTGCCTTTACGAGATGCCTACGTATCTCTGTGAGTTAGAGAATCAAGCCAAAAAACGTAGTTCTGATTGGTGGGGGTGAGACCCCTTATATAGATGTTGGGAGTCCTTGAATTGGACTTGGTATAGGAGACTTGGTGGGCAAGTCTCATAATTAGAATGGACTTTGGGGTCCTAGATAGTAGGAAACTGATTCCTTATCCTTTTAGGTCCCCTTGAGGCTAATCTATAAGGATTTATATCCTTATCAGGACTCTTCTCAATAGCTGATTTTTCCCTTATTAATTAATTACGAAATTAATTAATAATCAGGGCTTTTGGGCCTTTTTTATTCCACCAGGCCTGATCTGGTCCATCAGGCTTAACCTTTCTGGTCTGAATATTATACATCTTATTATTGGGTCCAGCAGCCCATTATTAATAAAATCAGGACTTATTTATCCCTATCAAGGTCCTTATGTGGCCAGGGTGATGACCGGTGGGGGATTCATCCATCTACTAGTAGAAAAGGTTACTTATTGGTATCTTTTCCTGATCAGCAAGATATATGGTTTATGCCAAAATTCTTTTCCTTTCCAAAATTCATTGAATGTTTCAAACTCTGTTCATACTTTACATAACAGAGGTTCCAGGAAATGTTTAAAGAGATATATATGTGGATATATATATATCGGGACTAAATAAAGTATCTCGTAACTTTTTTTTCATTCAATAATATTTCAAAGATTGAATCTATTCAAGTCTTAACTTGTGGTCTCATCTATGGGATGTTTTTTTTAAAAACTTATAATACTTTGAACGGTGGTAGTTCAAGTAGCTTTATAAAGGATATAAGTGTAGTGAAGTATTGGTAACTTCATTCCTTGTTTTTACTTATATCTAGTAAGTAATTATCTTACACACGATAAAGATTCTAGTAAGTATCCATTTAGATACTTATATTATTGTTATCACTATGTATTATCTTGCGAGCTGTAAGGCTCACTCTTGCTTTATTTCTTCATCACACAACAACAGTTAGGAGAGATGGCCAGACTCCAGCAGACCCAGCGCAAGCGCGTGGGAAGCGTCTCGCGTCTTCCCGATGATGTTGTAGCTGCTATAGCTGCAGAGGTAGATCCATTGTAGTTCAGACCATCTACTTTTGAGAATCAAATTATGTATAATTATAACTTGTGGCAGATAATGGAAATTAACTGTAAATTTATCAAGTAATCATTTTGGGTTGTAATAACTTTTAAATTGTGGATTCAAAGACTTGTACTTATTTAAATTTCATCTCTGAGACTATAACGGGATGTGGTGTGTGTTAGTGTGGGGTCACAGCATAAGGTTAATTATTATTAATTAAGTGAAGTGATATTGTGGAAAGAAAGACCGTGACGACCCGGATCCCTGACCCCGGATCTGGGGGTGTTACACATACTTGGACCATTTCCTATAGCATCGGGACAGAAGTTCATTGTGGTAGCCATAGATTACTTTACAAAGTGGATTAAGGCTAAGGCACTAGCCAAGATAACCACCAAGCAAATTGCCCAATTTTTCTGGGAGAATGTGATATGCCGATATGGAATCCCACGCATCCTTGTCACGGATAATGGGAAACAATTTGATAATGCAGAGTTCAGAAAGTACTGCGACGATAACATCATAGAACTTCGCTTCACCTCGGTTGCACATCCTCAGACGATAACATCATAGAACTTCGCTTCACCTCGGTTGCACATCCTCAGGAAAAAGGGCAAGCCGAAGTTGCAAACGAATCATCCTTGATGGACTTAAGAAGAGGGTTGAATGCTCGAGAAACACTTGGGTGGATGAGTTGTTGCATATACTATGGGCATATCGTACCACCTGCAAAGTGACAACTGAAGCTACCCCATTCATGTTGGCTTACGGAGTCGAGGCTGTGGTGCCCCTTGAATTCACTCATGGATCCCCTAGGATCGAAGCTTACGAGCCAGAGACCAACGAAGAAGGCATGAGGCTCACTCTCGATCTCATTGACGAGGTCAGGGATGAGGCCAATGCCCGTAATGCAGAGCATCAACGAAGAGCCGCCCTCTATTACAATAGACGGGTTAAAGAAAGGTTCTTTCAACAGGGAGATTTGGTTCTGAGGAAGATTGAGGCATCAGGATTGGGGGAGAGAGGAAAGATAGCCCCTAACTAGGAAGGACCTTATAAGGTCAGGAAGACACTGGGACGAGGATCCTACAAGTTAGAGACCCTGAATGGTGAAGAAGTGTCTCGCACTTGGCATGCTTCAAACCTGAAGGTTTATTATGTTTAAGACATTCACTACATGTTCCTAGTACTTAGTATTAAATTTATAAATAAGGTCGACGAAACCATCTTATGTAAGGGTTGAACCCATTTCTTAGATATATTATCTATTTATGCGGGTTTATTTCTATCATCTTTTCTACCAATTTATTTAAGTACGAGCATCTAAAGAATGCAAGTCCCGAAGGACCAAATGCCGAAAATAAAAGACAAGCATGAAATGAAATTAAACAAAGTGCATAGATAAAGATCCCGAAGGATATAAGTTAAAGTCCCGAAGGACCAATAGGTTACAGGCCAATAATGTTTGAATAAATAAGTTCTAAAAATCAAAGCCACATACGGCATTCAAAGCCATGCAAGGCCACATCATTCACTCATCAGAAGAATCCTCCCCCTCGCCATCCGAGCCTTCCTCAGAAGAAGAACCACCGCTCCCTGGAATCGGCTCCCTAATCTTCCCGCAAAGGGCTGCCCTGGATTTAGGGCTACTCGAGGGGGCCTTACCCTTAGAACCGGAACCCCTGTGACTGGAACTTGACAGAGACCTCATGCGAGGAGTCGAGGGCACAGATCTGGAAGCTTGTCCAGATGGATCCATAATAGGTAGCTGCCAGGGGCAAGATAGAAGGCTTGGATCAACAACATCCGGTCATACGCCCTAAGCGTCTTTGATTCCCCGATTCCAACCTATGGCCAGGTTAACAGGGCGCATCTCATCATCATGCTCGTCCATCATTTTGGTGAACCTAGAGGATCTTTGATAAGCTCCCTCAAGGTCTTTCCATTCCTTCTTCCTCTTCTCATCCGAGCTAGCATATTTTCTCTCCATGACAGCGAGCTTGTCCTCTACTCCATGAGCCTTAGACTCCCACTCCCCCGCAGAGATAGTCATTTTGTTCATGGAAGTCTGTAGTGCAGCATAGTCGCCTCTCATCTTGACAGCCTGAGTGGAGGACGCTGCGAAGTAGGCATTAGCCTGACAAAGAAAATATGAGTTTAGTTATAAAAAGTTTAAGTGTGAAGGGCCGAGTCCTCAAGGAGTGAATCCTATAATGTTTTTCAAATTCTAAGGAAACGAGCACTTAAACAAAAATTTACACAAGGAGAAGTGTACCGGGTAAAATACTTGAGCCCCCAGCATCTCAGCCTCCAGGAGCTTCTCACCAAAAAAAACAAATAGGAGGTCAGGAGGAGTGATGCAATTCTTCGACCACTCAAGGGCAAGGCCCGGACTGCTGAGCAATGAGTCATTGTTGGATATGCCCCATCCTGGTTCAAAGGGGATCCTGGCATTCCCATCAAAGTCTTTAGTCCTCTTCTGACCGGATCCAGACGCCTCAAGGAAGGCAGGAATCTTGGGAGTATGGTTGGCCTTCTTAGCTACATCCTTGGCCATCCTTCCTGTAACAGCATCGCTCGGCTTGGCTTTCACATCAAGAGCCTCAGCAGCTGAAATAAGAAAAAAAGAAAGCAGATATAAGAATAAACTTGCATAAAGTTAAGAAGAAACAAAGATAAATACCCTCTATAGAGAGGCAACTAAGGTCAGCTTCCACAAGCTTGACTTCTGTTACGAACTCCCAATAAGGGGTTCTCCCATTGTCATCAATGAGTAGATCTCTGGCTAGAAGCTCGGCATCCGAAAGATTAAGAATGAAATGAGAACTATCAACTGGACTGCTAAAATCACGTCTGAAGTACGTCCCCCAGTCTCCACCCTTCCATTCGACAACTACAAATCTCTTGTTTCACTTGTGGTTCGAGTCATTGAGAGAACTGGTGTTCAATATATGAGGAACGTGGGATCTGTGTTGTATCACAACCCAACCGGTCCAATTCAAAGGAGAAGCCTTCATCATGAAGATACTACGAAATATCGTCACACTCAGGGGGATGCCTAAGTCGTGACATCTCACTATTAATAGAATGATGAAAGACCACCCATTAGGGTAAAGCTGACATGGATGAATCTTGAGTTCAACTAGAAGCCTCGGAATGAAAGGGTGCAGGGGAAACCGTAGCCCGGACTTAAGGGTCGCCTTGAACACAAATAGCCTTTGGTGGCAGAGGTTACAAGCCCTCTCACTTGGCTTAGCTTTACGAACCTTTAAGCAGTCGGGCCAGGAGTAAATCAACTTAATCTCCTCGACATCCTTTTCACGGAGCATACTTCTGTGATGAAATGCATCGAAATAGACGGTACTAGGGTACTCGCCCGCCCTCTCGTCTAACATACTTTTCAAGTTGTTCGAACAACGGTTAATGGAGAAGGGGGAGACAAGAGCTATACCTTGGATGGAGCGAAGAGTAGCCCTCTTGTGTAGAGCTTCCTTCTAGGAGAAAGAGGACTTGTTAGGACCTTGTCCGCTAGACATTCTTGAAGAGCTTGAAGAAGAATAAAAGCTTTGGAGAATTTGAGAATTTGAGAAGTTGAGAAATGAAAGTGTGAATGAAAATGAGCACTTCTCATCTTCTTTTGTAGGAAAAAGGTCACCTGCTACATCAGGTCGTAAGTCTGCCTGGTTCGCGCTAGCAGGTACCTCATTAAAAGAACACCGGAAATGGTGGAGAAGAATGACATAACAAACGAAAAAAGCGGTGCAGGACATCACTTATCGTATAAGTCTTTCGAAAAAAGCCTGGCTGAAACTAAATACAAATCATTAGTCTTGACTAAAGGATGATTATGTTAATCACCATGATTAGCAAAACTAGTGAAGATTAAGACAAGATTAGCTTTTCAGCTAAACTCACGAATACGAGAACAGAGCGTTCTCCTCCTGACGGATTAGACTACTCTGCGAGAGACTCTCAAGGTCTATTAAGACAACTCCCGGCCGACCATCCCACACATGGGGGGCATATGGCCGACCAGGAGCATCCTTATCAGAGCCATGACGGCCACAATTTGCATGTGGGGAAGCTCCGGCCGACCAGCCAACAAATGGAAGCCTTTTGGCCTACCAGGAGCC
This sequence comes from Apium graveolens, assembly GCF_009905375.1. Taxonomy (NCBI): domain Eukaryota; kingdom Viridiplantae; phylum Streptophyta; class Magnoliopsida; order Apiales; family Apiaceae; genus Apium; species Apium graveolens. The sequence goes on from NC_133657.1 coordinate 2,539,395, forward strand.
TCCGTATCAGAGCCATGACGGCCACAATTTGCAGGCGGGGAAGCTCCGGATGACCAGCCAACAAATCGAGGCCTTTTGGCCTACCAGGAGCCTCCGTATCAAAGCCATGACGGTCACAATTTGCATGCGGGGAAGCCCCGGCCGACCAGTCCACAAGTTGGGGCCTTTTGGCCTACCAGGAGCCTCCGTATCAGAGCCATGACGGCCATAATTTGCATGCGGGGCAGCTCCGGCCGACCAGCCCACAAGTTGGGGCCTTTTGCCTACCAGAAGCCTCCGTGTCAGAGCCATGACGGCCACAATTTGCATGCGGGGAAGCTCCGGCCGACCATCCCACAAGTTGGGGCCTTTTGGCCTACCAGGAGCCTCTATATCAGAGCCATGACGGCCACAATTGCATGCGGGGAAGCCCCGGCCGACCAACCCACAAGTTGGGGCCTTTTGGCCTACCAGGAGCCTCCGTAGCAGAGCCGTGACGGCCACAACTTGCCTCCGTAGTGGCCTTGGGCCTACCAGCCAACGAATTGAGGCCTTTCAGCCTATCAGAATCTCTTGAAGGAGAGCCCTGAGACCTTCAAAAGTTGTTCATGAGACCCTCTCGAGAGGCCCTTTGGAAATTTTGCGAAAAGGATAACTCTCAGCAGAACCAAATTTCGTGAAGACTAGAACGTCTACGAGAACCGGTTGGTTGAAGTGGATAAAATCCTACAAAGGAAGTTTGGACAAGTTCAATGAAGTGTAAAGACTTTCTATAAGGACAAGTTTAATAGAACACAGAACGTTTAGAAAGAACGAGTACAGAACGTCCACTAGGATGAGTACAAAACGTTCACTGAAACAGTCGTAGCAGAGCCATGAGAAACTCAAAGATAACCATGAAATTAATTCCATGGACAACCAAGAGCAACAAGGGCATGATAAGGTATATAGAAGACATGGACTCTGAGTGAGAGATTCAAAAAAAACTGGGGGGCAGGCATGCCTGGGCAACCTCCTCCAGGCCGACCAGAAGGAGGCCGACCAGGAGCCTCTGCTCTAACAGGCCGACCAGCCCTCATTTGGGGGCATGAGGCCGAGTAGAGCCTCCTGCAGCAGGAGGTTCTGCTCAACCCCGATGACCCCCCTTCGAAAATTTTGAAAAATTTCGAAAAAAATGAAAAAAAAATTAGAAAAATTTGATTTTTTTTTAAAATTTCAGGATTTTAAGATTAAGCCCAGATTATGGCCGATTAGTCAAATGAAGCCCGAATTAGGGTCGATTAGTGTATATTAAGCGTAATTGACCCAAATTAGGGGGAATTAGTGATTTGTATGATGAAATTAGCCCAGATTAGGGTCGTTTAACCCATCAACTCTTATAATTAGGAATAATTAGTGTCTTATGCATACTGATTAGTCTTAATTTGCCCATATTAGGGCCGATTAACCCCGATTAGGGCAGATTAGCCTCGATTAAGACCAATTAGTGCATTCTAGCTTAAAATTAGGCTCTTTTAAGCTTAATTAGCAACTTGTACATGGAAATTAGCCCCGATTAGGGCCAATTAGCCCCGATTAAAGCCAGTTAGTAGCTTTCACCCTATAATTAATCTTGACGAGGGTTAAGGGGTGATAAACACTCGCTTTTAGCCCCGGATAGGGCCGTTTAGTGTTAAACACTATCCAAATAACATGTGCAAAGGCTTTAAGTGTGTATACTGGCACTAGCAAGTCGTTGTAAATGTGTAGGTCGCTCCACAATTTACGATAAAACGATGATACCCATGAAGGGCCAATACCCATGAAGGGATGACACCCATGAAGGATCGATACCCGAGAAGGGCCGAAAGTACCCTGAGTCGCGATTAGACCATTATAACTTCCACGAAAACTCGAGCAGTATTCACGGAAGTTGGGGGCAAATGATATGGATAGAAAATACATCCTAAAGACACATTAAATGTCGCATTAATTACATTTGGGTTTTTTGTTTGAAGTCCAGCACAGACCTGTCTGATCCGAGCTAATAGCAGACTCAAAAAGTCCCGTATAGACAAGGCCCACCAGCTGAGGTCGTCAAGGTCCACGAACACAAAGCTGTTTATGGACTAGGCCCAATACGGCTGCAAGAGTAGAGACATGTGTTCTAAACGAACTCAAAGTCCTACACAGAAGGTTCCGGAGCTCCTTCCTCAATAGGACTCCTAATCACCATGTAAGTTGGGGTCTTGTCCACCAAGTCTCCCAACAGAAGTCTAACCCTAGACTCGCCTCTATATAAAGGGCTCTACCCCTCAACCTAGAACTACGTTTTTGGCTTGATTCTCTACAATACAGAGATACGTAAGCATCTTACAAGGATCGATAGTCTCGAACGCAAGAGCAATCATTAAAACTCAAAACTCACCAACCCTGGCTTTAAATACTAACTAACACACTCATGTGTTTATTCCACAACAAGCATGAAATTTTTTAAAGGTTTTTTTTAGAAATTTGGAAAATCCTTCGCTAGTAACTATTAAGATTGTAGTAGATTGGTCTTATACTTTGTAAAATTCAATTCTAAAACAACTTTTTAATTCTTATGCGTCACATATAAAAATAAATTTCTTTCAGTGTGATATAATTTTGATCCTCTATTTTCAAGAATATTTGATTTTATGATAAAGATTATTTTTACTTACAATACAGAAACTTGACAACCAAAATTTTGAATAAGATCTTTATTATTTAAAAGTATATGATTTAGAGCTAATAATATAAATACTGAAGATTGCTTTATATCGTATTTAATTTTTGTTTAGTTTAAAATCAAACAATTTTGATTTATTTATAAATTTTTTGTAACAAAAATTTTGTATAATATAATTAGTACAATATCATAATACAAATTAGCATGATTACATACATCTTATTTTTCTTCAAAAATAAATAATATCAATACTATAAATTTCTCTATTATATTTTCCTTGAAACAAAAAAAATAATATTTAAAATTAAATTTACCTGATGATTTTTAATTTTTTTTATTTCACATTTAATAAGGATAATTAAGTATTACGTTTATATTTAATTATTTTATATTACACGTCATTCAACTTGTAGGAGATGTTAAATTCAACTAACATTTCGTCCTAAAGATATGTACGTAGAGATGAATTTATATTTTTACCTATGACTCCACTTCCACGTGTAAGTGGGTTATTGGTAGCATTTTAGCATTTTTAAATGAAAAATTCTAAATTTACTCCAAGTTTATGGCATATTAACTTAATATTAGATTAGTAAATTTTAATATTTAAATATTTATTTTTATTTTTAATAACTTTTTACGAAAGCTATAACTAATTTCTAACAAAATGTCACGATCTTTTTCAAAAAATTTGACATAACTTGGTAAAATAAATATAATTTTGTAGAAATTGTTAAAAGTACGTCAAATCCATAAAATTTACTAATCTCGTAAAAGTCAATTAAAAAATTAATGCAATAGAGAAAATGATCAAAATATCTTATTTTTGATGTCTAATTGCTCAAAATAACTTTTCTGAGCAAATCCTGTCCAAAAAACCACTAATTACGTATTAAATGTATGTGTATTCTACTTTTCAAATTTTAATAAAGAACATGCAAAACAATCATGCGTATTATAATTAAAAATTTGTATACCCATTACTTAAATACGTATTGGATCTGTACGCATTTTCAGATACACATAACTCACGAAAAAAATATTAAAAAATATAAATACGTCATTTTTGAAATATGTATATTCATGTTCAAAATATTTATTCAGTGAGTATTGAGAGCCATTTTTAGCGTGTTTGGCCATCTCTTATCTCTTATCTCTTATATATATAATATATCAACATGTCTTTAAAATTAGTGAGACATTTAAATCTTATAAAATGACAGATTTATCCCTATATGAAATATTTTATTTTAAAAAAATATTATTGTTAGGGATTGAACCCAGGTGTTGCAATTGTTTTACACAATATCATACCACCTCACCCATATATGTTATTAATCATACACATATTAGTGTGCTTGTGTGTTTCGAATAAATAAATATTTGATGTTATATATATTGAGACTAACTAATAAGTTTTAATCATCTTTTTATATTTACATTTGTACTTTGTATTACACAGTTATACATTATAAATTAGTAATGTATGATATATAGTCAACTTACATATTTTTAAATCATTCGACTTAGTGGTATGTTATTAGTAGTAAATATTTTCTATACATAGATATATTGACTAAATATTTACAATTATTTAATAAATTCAACCGTGATAAGCATAAATTTGTATGAAAAAAATAATTAAGTGAACACATATATACAATAAAAATTAATTACTAAAATTATATTGTTAGATAATAAATGTAATTTAATTCTTAGAAAGTAAAATATTATATTTTAGTCATTTGCTCAAATTGACCGTAAAAAGTGAAAGAAGTCAACAATTATAAGATATAATTACTATTAAGTGTACCGACAAGTATAACTTTTTTTAGTTTTTATTTGGATAATATATTTACCTAATTTTGAATTCAGCATCGGAAGTTAATCATTTTTTAAAAAATACTCAAAATTTGACCATTTCTCACAAATGGTATCAGGTACATATTGAGCTAAAATGCATATTTTTTACTCTTAAATTTAGTATATTTCTTTATTGGTTCGATGATGACATTATCGCAATGAAATTTTATGTTTCTAACTAACTACATTCACATTAATTAGTGCGTCAGAGGCCTTTATAATTTCAAGTCAATAAATAAATAATGTAGATCAAAGTTGTTAAATCGATTTATGGTGAGTTGTTAGGGACTTGATCTGGTAATTAAAAAGTACTCAAGACTTGGTCCACATTATCGCACGATCGTGTAAAAGTATAGGCATAGAACTTAACCAACTTTTTCTCAATATTCCATTTTATTAGAAAAATATGAATTATTTTCAAATTTTAGATTATGTGTATATATGTATATGATATTTTTAATAATAATTTATTTAATTCAAAATTAGAAGTAGAAAATTATTTTTTTATAATCATAAAAATGCTAACTGTTAATTTGATTTGGAAAATGTATTGTCATTTAACGATTTTTGACATTACCCTTATAAAAAGTAAGTAAATTGTAATTGTTTCATATAATAGAACACAACGTAGACATACATCATGCACAAACGATAAACATACAAATATTTGTTAACTACACACCGTCGTCATATACTTAATAACATAGAACGCCTAAGTTGTGATGAAATATTATCGATTCATACGAAACAAGTTTCAATCATTTTACAGTTTACACCCATATAAATAAAAAATACATAAAATGATTAATATCAACAATCTTTAACTCAAGATCACAAACAACAAAAAAAATTCCATTATCGGAATCATCAAAACCTAGAAAATGGGAAATTGTAATCATTGCATTATACACAATCACTCAAGAGGTTAACCACTTTATTTTTTAATAACACTAAAAAAATGGTCAATAGATAACGGCTTAGAACTAATGTCTAAAATATTCAAAATCGATATCTTCGTGGTTGTAGTAAAAAGTCCCTATTTTTCATATCAATTTTTGGACCAACGTAAAAGATAATATAATACATCATTTTTAGATAAATAACTGATGTATTAGACATACTAAAACATCATTTAATCACCAATGTGAAAAACAAGAAACGATGTCAATTGTCCTATAGAATAACACTTTCATAAATAGAAAAGTTGGGTTATACACAACAAGACATAAATTATTGTCTAATATAAAAAACTCAGATTACCAATAAAGAAAGCGATGTAATATCATTAAAATATATGTGGCGTGTTTGTATTTTGAGAAAGTCGAGAGTTAGAAACAAGATGATAAAATAGTTGGAGAGAGAGGGGGAAGTGAGAGAGAAGGGGGGATGGATGAGAACTGGGAAATTTCGTCGATGAGAATTAAACCCAATTTCGGCAAAAATCATGTCAGAAAAAAAATAAAAAATCAGTTTTCTTAAAAAAATGACGTTTCTAAGTTTATTAGACATCAGTCATGATGATGTCTAAGATGACCATACACATCAAATAATTTGCTAGAAAACTGATGTTTAAGAACTAAGGAGACATCAGTTTTAGGAAATTATTTGATGTCATATGACATGTTATACATCACTTTCAAAGAAAGAAATGATGTGTATGTGAAATATCACTTAGTAAGTTATATGTTTTCTAAAGTATAATGCAAGTAATTTGTTTATGAAATTAAATACATCAAACATATTTTATAAAAATTGAAACACATACATCCTAATTTAAGTTATAATCGAAGTGTATTTAAGTACAAACATCGGTTTCTGGCCTAGAAAAAATTGTCATCATCGGAATCATCAAAGCCTTGAAAAAAAAAATTGTAACAATGTCATGATTTACCATCACTCGTCATACTAGACAATGACTGAGGATAAACTGCTTTCATTGACATATTTTGTATACTTTGTTTAAATTATTAGGGATCATACGCTTTATTTTTTAAAAACACTACAAGAAAAAGGACAATAGACAACGGCTCAGAACTGATGTCTAAAATATTCAAAACTAATGTCTCTGTAGGTGTAGTAAAGTTTCTATTTTTCACATCAGTTTTGGACCAATGCAAACATCGGTTTTGGACCGCTGTGAAAAACAATTTAATACATTACTTTTAGATAAATAACCGATATATTAGATATACTAAGACATCATTTAGAAACTGATGTGAAAAATAAGAAACAATGTCAACTGGCCTATATAACGACGCTTTTTAATACATCTAAAAATCAGATTATCAATAAAGAAGGCAATGTAATATTATAAAAAAAATATGGGTAGTTTGTGTTATGAGAGAGTCGATAGAAATAAAAAAGATGATAAAAGAGATTTGAGAGAACGAGAGAATGAGGCACAAGAGAATTGTAAAAGTATCGGGGAGAAAAATTGAGAAAATATCAAGAAACATTGTTAGATAATGACTCGTGTCTCGTTCGGGTTATTATGTTAGTTTTAAATTTTATGAATAAAAAAGTGAATATTTTGATATAAAACCAAAATCCCAAGTCCCCAGTCCTTCCTATCCAACTTTACAGACCAATTTCTCTTTATGTCCTAAAAGGTCATTTTCTATTAGTTACAAGTGTGACTATTACTTTATCCACTCTTAAGAACTGTTTAGATGGTAATTAATATAATATTTAGACTAAACATGGTATTCAAAGTAAGTAGTCAAGAGAGATTGTGGTAATCAATCTTTCTTAATATGGTAACGATTCTTGGTTTACAAAACCAAGAAAATATAAATAGAAATCAACTGGTGTGCATGCACAGTTGTCCTTGTTTATTTGCAGAAGAGAATTTAAGAGGATGTCACTGTGCCACGTATGTGAAACAGAATATTAGTAAGGCAACTAGTGGGCTTGTAGAAACTAGGGTTTCCAAAACAAGCAATAAGTAGTTGTAGTTTAGATTCATTCAAGAGTACTTGTACTTGTCTTTCCTTTTTTTTTTTGATTAATTATTTTGAATAAATTCAATTTATTTATTTTTATTTAAATTTTCTACTGTTGTGACCAATATAAAGAGGAGGGTACTTTATGAGGCTTAGGTTGTTCCAAAGAAAGTGAGGCCCACTTGTTGATAGTATTGCTAAGCATGGTTCTTGATCTTTTTGTTGTTGGTTCAGGAAAAACACAAGCTTTCTTCTTATGTTGTTGCTAAACTGGTACACTTGTTCTCTTTTCAACCCCTCATCTTTGTATTCTATGTGTTTTTATATGTTTGTAAATTATATGCAATTGTACTTTGTTTGTGTCTCTTTACGCATATGTGGTCTTGAGTAATGAACCATTTTTGTTTTTCATTTTTTTGGTTGTTTAATTTGATTCTTGAGTGTTTAGTTTGAGGGTGTTGGTTTGATTTCTTGTATGTGCATGTTGTTGTATCACCAGGGGAGATTGTATTTGATTAGGAGAAGTTTGGTCTTTAAGCACTGCAGTTTTGTTTGTTCATTTTGCACTTTAAGCAGTCCAGTTTTGGTTGATTATGTGTAAAATGAGATTCTGATGAGATGGGGTTGATTGAAATTGAGAAATTTTGTGGAAGTTGGAGATTTGCTCCATTTCTTGGTTTTGTGTTTTCTAGTCTTGTTGCAACTATTGGGGAATAAGGATGGATGGTTCATCTGAATTTGGCTGGCAGAGGTCTGATGGCTCGAGAAGGTTAAATTCTTCGGATGTCTCTGATAGAAACTATAGATTGCTTAGTGCTAGCTCTATAAGGTCCTCTGGTAATACGTCGAATGAATCTGAATTTATAGTGGGGAAAGGGGGGACGGAATTTGGTCTATTCAGGGGCTTTGGAGACGGTGATGGAGGAATTCGTGCTATAGAATGCAATGATATTAGCTTGAGACAATGGTTGGATAACCCAAAGCGAGAAGTAACAGCTCTTGAATGCTTGTATATTTTTAGGCAGATAGTAGATGTTGTCAATTTGGCACATTCACAGGGAATTGTTGTTCAGAATGTGCGACCCTCCTGCTTTGTTATGACCTCATTCAACCGTGTTTCTTTTATTGAGTCTGCATCTTGTTCAGACTCTGACGAGGATGCATCAAATAGCCCGACAGAGCTCCAGGCTTTGGGTTCACAAGACCAAGCTCAGCTGCATCGACAGGAAAGTCAGTTAGTTGCATCAGGTTCTCTACACGATGTAAATCATAGGAATGCATCAGAAATGATATCTGGAACCAGTTGCCTGCAGTCAGGCTCGGACAATGTAATACATTTATCTCTAGATATCTGCAATGCTGACCAAACTGAAGAAAAGAAGCAAGCATTTCCTATGAAACAGATCTTGAATATGGAAACAAATTGGTACACTAGTCCAGAAGAAGTTGCTGGGGCTCCAGGTTCTTGTGCTTCTGATATATATCGGCTAGGCGTTCTTCTTTTTGAGGTTTGTAAATATGATCCTTTTAGGGATTAGTGCCAAAAGCTGTGAAATTTCTTCTATTTATATATTAACCTTGTTTGAAGAGAATGTTGATTGTAGATTTTCTTCTTGTTTGTTTCCGCTTTTAATTAGTATAGACTGTTTATATTCAACAGTTGTACTCCACATACAGTTCGGCAGAAGAAAAAAGCTCTACTATGTCTAGTTTGCGACATCGTGTTCTTCCTCCTCAATTGCTTTTGAAGTGGCCTAAAGAAGCTTCCTTTTGCTTATGGTTGCTGCACCCTGAACCCACTAGTAGGCCAAAAATGGGGTGAGTATTTTCTAAGAATATTAACTTCTCTTTGTGCTTGTTTTAGACAATAATTAGTCTATAAAGCTATGTGATAATAATAGGTAAAACAAATTGATATATATATATATATATTAGGAGTAGGATATTCTGATATTTATATTATGTTTTGTAGTTTCCCCCTGTTGTAAATATTGTCATTACCTAACATTCTGTGTTTAAACCTGAAGAGACTTGCTGTCCGTTTCATAAACCTGACTATCAAACCTAATTATTCCTCTATATCATAATCTGGGACATGCCAAATATGATTTTTTTTAAGGGGTAAGACAGCCTCCAGCAGTGCCAAACTTATCTTCGACAGCAGCTGCATCCTGCAGCGAGATAACGGATAGTTTTCTGTGTTTTAAATAATTGGAGTATTGTTAGTTACAGCAGTGATGGGACTGGGGCCAGAAATGTGTGGTAAAGTTTTTTGTTCTGACCTTGTGCCCGGGTTCTGAAATTCCTTTTAAGGAAAAGTGGAAAGCCTTGTAGGATAATAAGCAAAGTCCAATGAATGTTCTGAGATACTATCGAACAGGCTCTATGTTATTTCCTTTTATTGTCTTCACTCTTCATAATCCTGCAATATTTTATATTTTTCAAATAGGGAGCCTATGAGATAAGAATTTATAGTATTAAGTACTTAATCTGTTGTACATTATAATTATATTGTCTTCCAGTTAGAGCATATACAATTGTCAATCCAGAAGTAATAATCTCTCTGGCAAGTTATATATGAATTTGCATACACATTAAAGAGTTTTGAATATCTAGCTCTCATCTTCTACAACATGTTGTTAAAAATAACTAAGATTCTGAAAGCTTGGACATGGTTGCAGTTGATAGATGTATGTGAAGTCACTTAAAGAAGTGAAAAATGCAAGTGCAGAGTAGAATTGAAAAGATTAGTTGCTGTCTTCCATAGAAGATATAGAGACTTCAAACTCAGTAAAAAATTTATATGTTTTAACATTCTGCCAAGTATGTTAAGTAGATAAAGTATATTGTTTTAACATTTGTCTATTACCATTTCCAGAGAGTTGCTGGAAAGTGAGTTTCTTAATGAACCGAGAGACAATTTAAAAGAACGTGAGGTTGAAACAGAGCTTAGAGAAAAGATAGAGGAGCAGGAATTGTTGCTGGACTTCCTGCTGTTGTTGCAAAAGAGAAAACAGGAAGCTGCAAGTAAGTTGCATGAGACAGTTTCTTTTATTTCCTCAGATATAGAAGAAGTCACAAAACTGCAAATTGGCCTTCAAAAAAAAGGAGGGTCTATTCCGGAACTAGAGGATTCTGCCTTGGGTACCCTTTCAATTGCCAATGATGATTCTGGTTGCTTGAAACCAAGAAAACGATTCAGGCCAGGGTTACCGAGACAATGTTCGGAAGAATTTGATGATGGGGAAGATAGGAGTCAGAAGTCAGAGGCTCCCACTGAAAAGCAAGAAAGAATAATGTCTAGAAGTTCTAGATTAATGAAAAATTTCAAGAAACTGGAGTCAGCTTACTTTTTGACAAGACGCAGAGCTATCAAACCCATAGGGAATCCAACTACAAGACAAGCCCCTATAAGTAGTGATGGTAGAGGATCCATTATATTAAATGAAACTTCCGTCAATACTTTGTCAACAAAAGAACGGTTAAATGAAAGCAGAAAAGATGGATGGATAAACTCATTCCTTGGAGGTCTGTGCAAGTATTTATCTTTCACCAACTTAAAAGTAAAGGCAGACCTAAGGCAAGGGGATCTTTTAAATTCTTCTAACCTTGTATGCTCTTTAAGTTTTGACCGCGACGGCGAATTTTTTGCAACAGCCGGAGTAAATAAGAAGATTAAAGTATTCGAGTACAATACAATCATTAATGAAGCTCGTGATATTCATTACCCTGTTGTTGAACTGTCTAGTAGGTCAAAGTTAAGCAGTATATGTTGGAATGGCTATATCAAAAGCCAGATTGCTTCAAGTAACTTTGAAGGTGTAGTGCAGGTAGTCCTTAAATCTTATATGCTTCTAAGCTTATATTGTTAAATTGCTTTTGTTTAAGATATAATCTATTTGCTTATTTATCAGATATGGGATGTTACAAGAAGTCAGGTATTCTTGGCAATGAAAGAGCATGAGAAGCGTGTGTGGTCTGTCGACTTTTCGCTAGCAGATCCAACAATGTTGGCCAGCGGGAGTGATGATGGTTCAGTGAAACTCTGGAATATCAATCAGGCAATTATACTTTTTCTCTTGGTGAATGTCATCTTTAAAACTAAATGTACTGCAGTAATCTAATTACCTGTCCAATGGAATAATTTGGATGTATAATAAGTCGTCCGTCTTACATGTGTTGCTACTGCAGGGAGCAAGTGTTGGTACCATCAAAACCAAAGCCAATGTATGTTGTGTACAATTCTCCTCTGATTCTGGTCACTCCCTTGCATTTGGTTCAGCTGATCATAAGATATATCATTATGATCTCCGTAACATGAAAATGCCTTTGTGCACATTAATTGGTCACAATAAAACTGTGAGCTACATCAAGTTCATAGATTCACTGAATCTTGTGTCTGCATCCACGGATAACACATTGAAGCTTTGGGATTTATCAATGAGCACATCCCGGGTCCTTGACTGTCCTCTTCAGTCATATACAGGCCACTTGAATGTGAAGGTAATTTAACTATATCTGCCTAATTTATGTATGACATGTTTTGTGATACAACTAATATGAGGCGTCTCTTTTCTAGAACATACTTAGTCACCGTGCTGTTTATTTGCATGTCATTGAAGACGAACAGATGCATCATTCACAATTGTTTTTAGACGGTGTGTCAAATGTGTCTGCTATGAACCTCAGGAAGCCATGAATTGCAGACTACAAGTTATATTTCAGTCTATCTGTTTTTTCCTAGCCACTAAACCTCGTTTTGTTAAACACTTTTTTTGGACAAGGCTCATAGTATCTACTCAATGTCCAATTCTGCAAGGTTTCTCAAACACCTAGATAAATATTTAGAGTCAGAATAGCTCAAATCAGCTATTCTTTCTCTCAGCAATTCTCAAGTAGAGAAAAATTTATATAGCTTGTAGGTGTGGTGTGGATTCGTGCATGTAACAGTCTGCTTGTAGATTGGCAAAATTGTCGGGGTACCATAGTTACTCTTGCAAAAGCTTACCTTGTGGACAGACACATGCACGCAAATTAACAATAGTTTGAACCTGCAATACAACTCCTTCAAGTGCATGAAACTCTACATATTAATTTAATTCCAAAGTCAAAAGTGTTACAATGGTGATTACTAGAAACTCGACGCAGCCCTAATTTAAATATTCCAATATTTTTTACATGCGCCAACACTGGAGCAATGATGCTAATTAGTTTTGCATTATGATAATGCCTGTGCTTTTAAAGTGAGCTATCAGTGCTTGATAGAAAGTGCCTAACATTTTAATGCTTTTTTCCTGCAGAACTTTGTAGGTTTATCTGTATCTGATGGCTACATTGCTACAGGTTCAGAAACAAATGAGGTACTGCATCCATCATTTTTCGCAGCTCTTGATAATTGTTACTACTTTCATCCCCTTGTGATATCATTAACGGTTTTATAAGTAAAATAAACTGAAACATGTTTTTTAGTTTCTCCTGTGTATTACATGTGTTGCAAGGCTACAACTCGTTACTCTTTGGCTTCTCTATCTGTTTGCTGCTGGTAATTTTTATTTAGTTTCTATTATTTCTTTTGTGGAAGTTTTATCTGCACTCTAGGCTCTAGTAGACATTCTACGATTGTAGTTATAGTTAAGTTGATTACTTGCAGCAATTGGTTCACCACATCCTCAATCGATGTATATATGATTTTGTTTCTTCTCAACTTTGGAAATGAAGTGAATTCTAGCTCTAAATTTAGATTTATTTGTGTCGTATACTGATTGTAGTAGCTAATCACATGATTGAACAGCACGGTTGTAATGATAATTGTCTTATTGTTCTAGGTTTTTGTGTACCACAAAGCTTTCCCAATGCCTGCATTGTCATTTAAGTTTAAGAACACAGACCCTCTTTCTGGTGAGGATGTCGATGACAGTGCACAATTCATTTCGTCCGTATGTTGGCGTGGTCAGTCCTCCACCCTTGTTGCTGCGAATTCCATGGGAAATATAAAGCTTTTGGAGATGGTTTAGGTTGTTTATCAGTTTCACAAGTTCTTAAAACAAAGAAATAATACTGCTGTTGAACAAAAAAAGGTGCGACAACATATAAAATGAAACAGGCTTGCATCCCGGAATTTTAATGTGCAGGATCTGTTCCAGAAAAGCGCGTACTACAAGAAAATGTGAATCAACCGAACAAATTTTGTCTCGTTAGCCCATAACGGGTGGTTGTTAAACTGAAGAGTGAATTATCTCTCAGTATATATTTAGATTTGTATAATTTAGAAAAGAAAAGGGAAGATAAATATTTTGGGTTTTGTATATGATTTAATTCTTACGGTTTAGGTTCATTGCCTACAAATTGTATTTCCAGGACATTAATTTTGTCATATTTACCAAACAAAATTCTGCAACATACAATAAGAAATTTAGTATCTGTGCAGTTGCAGTCGAGTTCATCCAATGCAGCTTCCCTTTGTCACTTCAATCCAAGACAAATTCACTTCTATTGGCTAACTGAACAAACTTTTATAAATTTACACACTATTGTTCATCACTAGACAACTTTAGGCAAGAGTTTCAATACCAACCAAAATTATTCTTGTACAAACACTTATCAACTCAAAACCAATTTGAATTAATCTGGACTCGAGTATATCTCTCGCAGGCTTTATTTCTCCGTATTCTTACTCGTTTGTTTCTTCAATTATGTGGTTATATATGAACTTTAACTTTCTTGTATGACTGCTTGTAACTAAGTTACAATTATAAATTTTTAGGTAATTAAAAAATATGTGTTTAATTTATTACTAGGTAACTATAAGTTACGTATTTAAATTTGGTAAGTAATTAATGTTTTTATATTGATAGTTATGTAACTTGTGGTGACCATAGTGCACCGTATTAACTAAGTTTTAATGTTTTATGATAAATACAAAAATCTTGGAACTTGGAATTCCCTTACCTGATCTAAAATACAGCAAACTAAACGCTGTTACTTTTTTTGATTCCAAGAAATTTAAAGTTACATAATTGGGTTATATCAAAATAAACACGGCATATCGTAAAGATCTTTGTTTCCGGAGAAAACTTAAGTGTTGGCCTTGTGGATTGAAATAAAAAAACTTCATACAATATACTTCTCACCACAAGCAAAATCATCACTTTTTTTGTTTAAATTTAAACTATAAGAATCTAATGACACTGGTTTTGATCTGACATAGCTGACAATAGTAATCTATCTACAAGGCCCTTTAACCTATGAGCTCCTGGGCCTGGTTTAAGCTTTTTCGGATTCCCAACCTCGGAGCAAGGAGGATTTCCAGAACACCAACCACCAGGGGTGAAGCTCCCATTTTCTCGACCTAGCAGTTCTCTGTCGATTTTATCCAAAACAGGGTCATCATGCTTAAATTTTCGCGCAAAGGCAGCACCGCTTTCGATCATTTTGCTCGAATCGTTAAGGGACAAAATATGAGGATGTTGCTTTGGTGGAACGTCCCAAGCAATGTAGTGCATGTCATGGTTGATTACAGTTGGAACATAATCAGGAACATTACATATCACGGTCTGAAAGTAACCTTCAGGAGAGGAGACAAAATTTGTGTAATACATGAGCAGGGTTCTTGGAAGATTATCCCAACCCCATACAAGGTACTCTACATATGAGTGTGACAAGATCATCCAAGCAGAACCTGCAAATAGTGTATTAATGTTATGGTACAGAGAGATATCCAGAAATATTACAAAAACAAGTTTAAAACATGTATAATTTTGCTAAAATAAGCTTTAGCAAAAAAACAAGCTTAAAACAGAAACGTAAATTCATAAATTGGCCATTATAAGCCATTTCTGATTTTGCTTCTTATTAATATGAAGAACATATTAATATTCATACATACAGTAGGATAATGAGTACAGACTTTATAATAGCCAAGTCTGAACTGCAATTTTGAGCTCCACCCAAAAAGAAGAGCAGCAAGATTAGGTATTATTATTGTCTTAGTCTTGTAGACAAATTCTCAACATGCATGCCTTACTTTAAATTATTGTTACACTTGAAACACCAGATTTCTATTCCTGATCGAAATAAGGTCCCTCGAGATGGCGAAACTACTAGGTGAATATCCATGTCAAGTTATTGTCTATCCTTTCAACCATATTAATCACAAAATGAATCAGCAACAAAAAATTCATGGGATGTAGGTGGAGAACCAAAGCTTAGAAAGATCCTGTGATGCTCACTTTCACAGTTCACATGTGTTTTTACTTGAAGGATGAGTTTTAAGTTATTTGGGCATATGAACTGAAGCTACCTTATCGTTCCATAATCTAGATGAACTAATCAAACAAAGAGACCAACTAATTATCGAATACATACTAAAATGAAAAAAAAATGAGCATCTACAACTTACTGAAGCCTTTAGCATACAGCTTATCAGAATTAAGATATTAATATTATGACAAATTCCAAGTGGTTTGAAGAGACAATTTAAATGGAGCATAGTATCAACCTTTTTGCTTAATATTCAGAATTACTAAAATGGCCACACAGGGGAAAAACTAACCAGTAAACAGCTTAAAGGCCGTTGGCAAAGTTCTCCTAGGAGTAACCCAGAAGATGTCTGACTTTGTCGTTTTGTAAAGCCCTGGGTCCATAATTAATGGCATTGCCCTTTTTTCCCTGCATACATAGGTGATAGGATATAGTAGCATTTGTTAGCAGTTCCTGTGTTTACATATCCCTTAGACACATGACAAAATTAGGACTAGTGATATTTCTTACTCCTTCCATCCCAAGCGGCTTGTGTGTTCAATAAAATTCAGATCCCGCTTCAAATCAGTAAACGTGGATAGAAGATCTGTATGAAGGAAGCTATACGAGTTAACAATTATATAACACATACTCGCAAATCCTAACTAAAACATATCTACAAGAATTGAAGGCGACAAACCATCTTGAGTCACCAGAGGATAATCGGAAGCACTGAGGTTAATAAACCAATCCCAATCCTTAGTTCTCTTAAGAAGGATGGCACATGCATGAAGAGTATTAGCTACCATGGTGGGTCCTCTGTAAGTAACCATATTAGCTTTAGTAATCATCATTACATTTCCAATTTTGGCAAAAACCGGTTCCCTCTCCACTCGGGAAGCCAGCTCCAGTCTTTCCTCTGCTGGAGATTCCAGATCCAAATGAAGTACATAATGATTTAAAGGATGGTAAAGAGTATGAAGAGTCCTCCAAAGCTTATCTAAATCACCCCTTGAACCAGAAATCAGATACGCAAAACGAGGAATAACAGGACCAGCAGGAGGAGGCGGTACTAGAGAACCCTTAATTTTTTCTTCAGCAAAAGCTGTTTTTGTTTGATTCGCAATAACCCGTGAAGGAAAAATTGAGAAGATTGCGTTGAATGTATGTAAAGAAGAAACTAGACCTATGTTGAAGGAGGTTACAAGTAGGAAGACACATACAAGTGAAGTTATAACAAGAGGAAATACCCATTTCTTCTCCATGTTTAACGACCCAATTTCGAAACCTTTCCCCGAGTTCCAACCGAGATTTTTCATATCTAAAACCTTCTCCCAATTTTATCAATCAAAAAAGAGTATTGTCAATAATAGGCAACCCCTAAACCTCATCCTCAAAACAAACCCTTCTTCTTCCAATAAATTCCACAACAATTTGTGCACTTCACAAATATATCTCCTAAACAAGTAAAAACAACTCAGTCATTTGTGCAATCTTTTAGCTTTTCATGATAGAATAACACCTTAAACAGAAATACAAAACACGATAATCATCCCTATATACTACAACAAACTGATCATCAGCAATTCAGCATAAAAAACTAATCTTGATCAGCATAAAAAACTAATCTTGATTGACAAACATAAGCAAACAATCAAAAGAATGTTTGGGAACAGATTTGAGGTCAAACCAATAATATATAAAGTACACTAATTTTTTTTAAAAAAATACAGATTTCAAGAAACTAACTACAGCTGAGTGCCAAATATAAGAACAAATTTTACAATAAAGAATCATCATCTAAACAGTGAACAAAAGCCCTAATAGTGAAATAGTAAACAAAACAAGCCCACAAGTCTCAATAA
This sequence comes from Apium graveolens, assembly GCF_009905375.1. Taxonomy (NCBI): domain Eukaryota; kingdom Viridiplantae; phylum Streptophyta; class Magnoliopsida; order Apiales; family Apiaceae; genus Apium; species Apium graveolens. Next base: position 2,556,974 of record NC_133657.1, read on the forward strand.
TCATCACATGTAAAAATTCATTAATCACTATTTAAATCTAATTCATCAAGATTTAAGAACCCTACACAAATATAACGCAGATACATGTTAAATTTAAGCTTGCATCACCTGAACAAACGTTACTATTATATTGAAAAAATTAAGGAAGAATAAGGTATACCTTTACGTACAAAATATATGCACAAAAATGCAGCTTCTGTATTAGAGAGAAGATTGAAGAGGCAGTGACAATCAGTGATGGATAGATAAGAAGGTGAAGCCGTGTCTGTACACTCTTCTAGTTTTACCAGAGAGAAATAATAATCTATCGAGAGAGACAGAGAGAGAGATACTAATATATCGAGAGAGACAGAGAGAGAGAGACTAATATATCGAGAGAGACAGAGAGAGATGTCGAGAGAGAGAGAGATACTAATATATCGAGAGAGACAGAGAGAGATGTCGAGAGAGAGATGAGAGAGACAAAAAGGGAAAAACAGGGATGTGAAATATAAATGTTAGCAAGTTGTGTGGAAGCATGGATGTTCTAGACTTCTACTAGTTGTAAATTTAGGAGTGTAAACAAAACAATAAATGACTTCTTTCAATTAATAAATTCTGTTACTTTTTTCCGGGAAATTTTCATTCACTGCGTAACCTCTGTTTCAGTGCCTTCGCTGTCTTAAATTTAATTTTTGCATGTTGTTTGCTCTTTTCAATTTAGGAATAAAAATCAATTCGTTCCAATCTAAATTAGGTTGATCTTTAAATCATCGTGACCTACTAGGATAATTATTTTTCCATCTGTCATTATTATTAATTGATTAGGAATAAATTATTTATATATTTAATCTCAACAAAAAATTAAATAAGGTTTTGATATTTTGATGATATTTTATAAATATAAAAATTATTGAATCTTAAAAATTAGGCTGATAAAATAAATTTTAAAAGTAATAGAGAATTTCTGAAAAATCGAAAAAGATTAGAACACAGGAAACCTGAGAAAGGCATAAATAAAAACACGAGAGGGAACATATGATATTATTGTCCTGAATTATACTTTTCATGTACAATGTGTGTTTATTTTAGGATTATAATCAGGAATAACTAATTTTTACTTTATTAATCCACGATAATTTTCATGTACTATGTACTATGTTCTATGCCCTAAATTGCTTGGTAAAAAAGAGAAGGCTTAAAAAAAGTGTAGCCACCATAAAAGAAAATGTGTTATTAGGCTACAAGAACTTAAAAATGCTCAACATGAGCAATTTAATTAATAGTGTAGTATTTACGATGAAATATCGTAACTTTTAAGTTAATCTGCAATAAAGTACTAAATTTTGCTTTATTTTTATGTTGTTCTTTATAGGTTAAATGGCCAGCAAGTAGAGTGGAGACAAAAAATCATAGTTGTAATTTCATGCCACATGTCAGCAACTCATTTTCGGACTCTCAATCAAGTGCTTCACTTCGTGGTATGAAGGAGAGGGAGTTGGGGATGTCACCAACCTTTAGTGAGATGGATGGGGTATGTCACGAGTTAGCACCCCTTCTGAATAAGATTGAGCCACCTTGTGGAGGAAGAAGACATGAACTTGTACCTGCTTGAGGAGGAGGCTTATAGGGCAAATAATTGGACTAAGGCATGTCGTTGGATGGGTAATAAAGAAATATAGGATCTCATGATGTCTTATCCAATCAACCCTTACTTTCTTTCAATCTTGAATTTGGGCAATGACACACCCGATAGGGAATGGAATACATCTGGATGGGATGGTGATCTTATTGAATGTAGTCGGATTGCAGATATTTTAAAATTGAGGTCTTGTGAGGGTTGTAATCGGGACCAAATATGCGTTGAATATTTTATAAAAGACTGACATGGCAGATCGAATATTCAGCCATGATGACGTAAATGATTATCTGTTATTATCAGAACATTCCGTCTGCAATATTCCAGACGTCAAGAGGATGCTTACACGTGTTCATCATTCGGCGCCTTGAGTACGTGTACGTTATCTGCGCAGCTGCGCTCCACGCGTCCTATCGTCCTGAAAAATAACGGTTCAAATTACGAGGTAACACCCCAAAACCTTCATCCTTGACCTTTAAATACACAAGGACTAGAGTGTTGGGGTAAGTTCAATTTTACACACAAACCTATATACACATAGATACACTCTTTCTGTTTTATCTTTTTTCTCCGAGACCCATGTTCATTTTAATGTCGGAGGTGACTCGAGGCTTCCACTCATGGGCATCATTATTTTGCCCACTCCGACAAATTTATCGTATCTCAACAATCCGGGTAAAGTCAGGAGAGAAGAAGGTCGTATGACGGACTAAACGTTATCAATTACTAAGTTTAATTATTTGAATATTAGTAGTACTGTGACGACCAAATCATATTATCTGTTTTACTCTAATTTTATATAAGTATGTAATTGAAAATATAAATAAAAAATGCAGTTAAAATAAATGAACAATTTTGGAGCACGAAATAAGAGATATGGTAAAAATGAAAAAGACCAATTGGGTTTGGGTTTTACTATATTTCACATTATATACTCATTTATTTATGTCGAGAGGTTTTGGTAGTTCCCCGGTGACTTCCAGCAACAAGTCTCATCATATATCAACTTGTAGGGAAGTAATTTAATTTAAGAGCATCTTGAACAATTTATTTACAATGGTTCTTAACTTCAAATTTGAGGAGCATGTTAATTTTTTTGTTGAATTTTAGCATCTCCTAAATTTACTAATATTTTAAACTCACTTAATTTTAGAGTTATTAGTCGCTCTTGACTAATATTTTATAATAAATTTAAAAGAAAATATTCTCTATACATTCACTTTCGTTTGTGTTGAGCAAGATTGAAGTTGTATGTATAACTCAACAATACTGATTTGGATAACTCAACATAGAAAAAAGGATTTTAAAATAATCTATATTCCACTCAAATCAGTACAGATGGTTTATTGGGCATATACATGATGATTTTGGTAGCTACAGTGAAGAAGACATCAACAGTTATCCGTATGAAGTTCATTAACATGTTCAGGTAACGGAGGAATAAAGTTGGAGTCATTCGAAGCAGTTATCAAGATCAGTGTGAAGAACTCAAGGATTCATAGTGAAGTTGTTTATATCTGGTAGAAGACTTGACATTGATTTGAGAAGATATAGTACGAAGGCCTGAGAGCGAAACTAGTCACCTGTGAATCAGACCATTGCACTAGGTGTCAGTGATTCGTGAAAGGAAACTAAGTACTATCATTAGGAAGATTGTTAAGTGAGGATTCATATCTAGGAATACAGGTTTTATGGTTTAGACTGAAGGGTTTCGAGCACATAAACGCAAGGGAAACAGTAATTAAAAACGTGAAAAACCAGAATTTTCGAAACCCACCGCAGGATCCATGCGAAAAACAGATATTTAATTCGTAGATCAGATTGTTTACCTTAAGAAGCTTTACAAATTGGTTGAATAATGGAGATCCAAAGATTGTTCAATCACCACGCATCCCGCTCTCGCGATCTACGCTCTATCGGTATCCACACGAATGGTTGAACTCAAGAATTGGATGTGTACTAGCACAAACTCGTTTTTTCCTGCTCTCTCCATCTTCTCTCTTGGTGGTTAGGGTTTTAGTAAAACTCTTGCACCCAAAATCAGCCACACAAGAGATATTATATAGAGAGTAGAAAAAGAATTATAACTCTTAACTACTTAGGAGTTATAATTAATTCGAAATTTCTATTTGTATAATAATTAAGTCACACTTAAATATTTAACAACTGAATTTCATAATTGATATTAGTAAATTTGAATATCATTATTTATCTAATTAATTAAGTCATACTTAATTAATATTATAAATAATTCGAACTACTTTAATTTAATTTAAATCCAATTTAAATTAAATAATCCTTCAAGCATTCTTTGTGTGTGACCCTATAGATTATTATTACGTTGACAACAAATTTTAAATCTAATATAAAATCGTAAACAATGAGCGGCATTTAGTAATACATCATTGCTACCCAAGTAATAATAATTAAATCGGTATCGATTAAACCTTTCGTGAATAATGTACAATGTAATATAATCCCTTTAACCAAATATTATAGATTAAACTAGAGGCATGTTATGTGTCATCCTCATTATAGTTTAACCCAAGTTTCCTTGATCAATGAGTAGACTATCATATCAAATCAACATTTGAGCATGACCACGCATTTCATAGTCTAGCTCACACAAGAGGCCAATAATATCACTCATAAAATAGGAGGGTTAAATCCCATCCAGATCATTCATATTTCTCATACGATTCATAATATACTCAATGTCCACTTTTATCATTACCCAGTCAAGGATAACTTTTAATTGAATCAATGTATATTAATTCTCGTATAGAAATATAGTGACTTCAGGTCTAAGGACCATTACATCATTATCACTGTGAGAATTACTTATGACACAACAGACATGTAGAATCTCACATCGGGTATGTCCAGCACCATGTACATTTACATATGCCTGTGTTTTTTACTTTTGTATCACTATACCTATGATTAATGAAATGTGATCATCAGTCAAAAAACACACCAGTCTTAATGCATTATTATTGTCCCTTAATAATAATACCCAACTAGGGACCTTTAGGAATATTGATACTATTCTCATAATCTCTTTTTTAAGTCACGTACTTAGAGATATAGAATTGCATATCATATTCCAAGAACATTTATTAATCTAACATTTATATCACAGTAAATTAAGAATTAATAAATTATAAAGGGAATAATCGATAGAACATAAATATTAATAATTCAAATGTCTTAAACTAAAATATCATAGTGTTGTCTCTAGGGTACAAACACTAACATAGACGAAGACTCAAGAGAGAAAACTTGAAGACAGAACAGCTTTGGGAGTTCAGTGCTCTACAGAAACTAAGTCAAAGTGATCAGTACCTTGTAGTATGAGTCACTATGATCAGTATATTGAATATCAGAAGCAATATCCTGGAAATACAGTTCAATATATTAGTACAGGAACTGATCTTGACTTGGTACGTGCCTCGGGGAATAAGCTAGAGCAAAGAGAAATTTAGAGGAGCATGTTCTTTATCCCTTGGTCGCCAGTAAGGTTTAGCAAGCATTGGAGTGAATTTTTCTAAGGCAAAATCATTCCCTAGCTATACTAGTAAGCCTAGGTCGCAAGTTATAAAGGAAGATGAGAGAAAAATGCTTCACATGTGCTGCATGGCCCCCACATAATCAATTTCCAAGCCTCCCGAGGAGAGTTAGGTCGCAAGTTAGCCTCTCTTGGCTTCCAAGTCGCAAGTAAGTCTCCCCAGGGAGAATTCAAGTCGCCAGTTAGTTGCCTAGAGAGCTACAAGGTCGCAGGTAACCACTCACAAGGAGTATCCTAGTCACAAGTTAGGAAGGCTCTCAAATATTCGAAGGCAAACGTCCTAGGCATACTCAAGGTCGCAAGTTACAAGCAAGGAACCCCCTTAGAGTCGCCAGTTAAACCATGAAAATAATTCTAAGTGCTATACAGCACCTTGGTCGCAAGTCATCAAATTAAAGCCCCTGGAACGCAAGTAAATCAAATATGCAAGTTGTATAATTCAAATACTTGGTTCTCAGGAAGCCACGTAGACTTTCTTCTCTCTCCAGCCTATCAACTTGTATAAACAAATAGATGCAGATTTGTTTTGCATCTCTTCCACATTGAATATAACAAAGCTCTTGCAAATTATATTCATAATATTGAAAAGCTTGATTTGACAAGGAGAGGTCATGCTCAATTTGATTCACACCATTTAAAGCCTTACAAACTCGTAGCACTCATCATTTAAAGCTTCTTTGATTGTATTTAATATCATTCGATAAGAGTTTTAGATCTTTAGAGTGATAAGAAGAACCCTAATTTGATAGCTTGTTGTTTTAGTTCTTTTTATATGTGTAGCTTCGAATCTTTTGTATTTGAAGTTGTAAACAAACCCTCTCGGTATTTATACTTTGAATAAAAGAATATTTACCCAGATTCTCTTTGTTTGTTTATTTCGTTTTCATAGTTTGATTATCCGCTGCATTTATTTGTGAAAAAAGAAAAAAATATATATTCACCCCCTCTGAATGAGAGTCACTACCCCTTGATTAAAATATTTCCAATGCACATGTGAGATTCACACACACAAGGAAGGTATTGACGCAATAATTGTTGTTAAACCATATCAAGGTCAATAACAATGGTTGAAGTCATGGATCAAGTTTCTGCTTATTATCTCTGATATTAAATGAGAACTTATGATCTTGGACTGTTAACTCTGATCTATGGATTGGATTATGACACTGGACCATGCCTAGGATCATTATCTCTGATTTTGAATTTGGGTTGAGATCCTAAGATCTAGGGTACATTTACCTATACTCTGATATTGAATATGGATTTATGTTCCTGGATTGGTAACTCTGATAAGTCTTCATACTGATATTGAATATGGATTTATGTTCCTGGATTGGTAACTCTGATAAGTCTTCATAGACTTAAGAAGAAATCTTTGATCCCTAATGGCATGTCATTGATCATTGATTATCTTCCCAGAATTCAAATCTGGAAATGATTTTGACTCTGTCAAAATAACAACTTGTAAATAAGGACTAAGATATTATGTGACGAGTTTATGAGGTATACTTCATGGAAGTTGAGGGATATCAGGAATTCTTCCACTTCAGAGAATCCTAATTTCCCCTATCAGAAGGAACATTTCTGAATCTCTTGACTGAGAGTTTCCATCCTTAAAGGTGGAAGGCAACTTTTCTATGAAAATAATTTTCTTGCAGGTACACTTGGATGTTTAGTGTTCTTAGTGAGTGACACACTGTGAGACTGAGTGACAAACACTTGAGTATAGAGTGGAGTGAAACACAATGTGAGATCACTATACAGAAATCACATACTTGCACTGTGAGGAAATGGTTACAATACATATAATCTCTTCACTTGGTGGTTTGATCCTAAGATTCCATTCTAATACACTTTGAAGGATTACTCAACTAAGGGGGAGAGATTATAGAAATATTATAAAGAGATTATCAAGATTCAATAGTTTTTCTGAAACTAAGAAGGGGAGTTTCCAACTTTATTGTACTTTGGAGAGGATTCTTCATCTTGGGGGAGAGATTAGTGGGTTTTGATTTTGTGAGTTCCAAAATGTTTTCTATGTGCTTTAAGCGAAGATCTGAAGATTATTAAAGACGGTTTTTGGAAGATGTATCTATCTGCAACTTTACATAAGGAAGAGAAGATTTTTTTCTTTGCTGAAGCTGAATGTGTATAGAAGATGTGGTAGATATAAGATAGAATTAATTCTAAGTCCAAAGATGAAGGTTGAAAGCTGATAGAAGATTTTTGGTTATAGTTAGTTGAGTTATCCTCCAAACTGTGACTTCTCCATTATTATTTGACCGTCAGGTGTAACAGTCAAATAGGGGGTGATTGTTGAGCAAGATTGAAGCTGTATGTATAACTCAACAATACTGGTTTGGATAACTCAACATAGAACAAAGGACTTTGAAATAATCTATATTCCACTAGAATCAGTACATATTATTTATTGGGCATACACATGATGATTTTGGTAGCTACAGTGAAGAAGATATCCACAGTAATCAGTATGAAGTTCATTAACATGTTCAGGCAACGGAGGAATAAAGTTGGAGTCATTCGAAGCAGTTATCAAGATCAATGTGAAGACCTCAAGAATTCTTAGTGAATTTTTTTATATCTGGTGGAAGACTTGACAATGATTTGAGAAGATATAGTACGAAGGCCTGAGAGCGGAACTAGTAACCTGTGAACCAGACCATTGCACTAGGTGGCAGTGATTCGTGAAATAAAACTAAGTACTATCATTAGGAAGATTGTTAAGTGAGAATTCATATCTGGGAATACATGTTTTATGGTTTAGACGAAGACTCAAGAGAGAAGACTTGAAGACAGGACTGCTTTGGGAGTGTCGTGCTCTACAGAAACTGAGTCAAAGTGATCACTACCTTGTAGTAGGAGTCACAATGACCAGTATATTGAATATCAGAAGCAATATCCTGGAAATACATTTCAATATATCAGTACAGAAACTGATCTTGACTTGGTACGTGCCTCAGGGAATACACTAGAGTAAAAAGAAATTCAGAGGAGCATGTTCTTTATCCCTTGGTCTCCAGTAAGGTTTATCAAGCATTGGAGTGAATTTTTCTAAGGTAAAAATCATTCCCTAGCTATACTAGTAAGCCTAGGTCGCAAGTTAGAAAGGAAGATGAGAGAGAAATGCTTTCCATGTGCTGCATGGCCCCACAGAATCAATTTTTAAGCCTCCTAAGGAGAGCTAGGTTGCAAGTTAGCCTCTCTTGGCTTCCAAGTCTCAAGTAAGTCTCCCTAGAGAGAGTTCAAGTTGTCAGTTAGTTGCCTAGAGAGTTACAAGGTCGCAGGTTACCACTTACAAAGAGTATGCTAGTCACAAGTTAGGAAGGCTCTCAAATAATCTAAGGCAAACGTCATAGGCATGCTCAAGGTCGCAAGTTACAAGCAAGGAACCCCCTTGGAGGCGCCAGTTAAGCCATGAAAATAGTTCTAAGTGCTATACTACTCCTTGGTCGCAAGTCATCAAAGTAAAGCCCCTGGAACGCAAGTAAATCAAATATGCAAGTTGTATAACTCAAATACTTGGTTCTCGGGAAGCCACATAGTCTTTCTTTTCTCTCCAGCCTATCATCCTATATAAACAAATAGATGCAGATTGGTTTTGCATCTTTCCCACATTGAATATAACAAAGCTCTTGCAAATTATATTCAGAATATTGAAAAGCTTGATTTGACAAGGAGAGGTCATGCCCAATTTGATTCACACCATTTAAAGCCTTACAAACTTGTAACACTCATCATTTAAAGCTTCTTTGATTGTATTTAGTATCATTTGATAAGAGTTTTAGATCTTTAGAGTGATAAGGAGAACCCTAATTTGATAGCTTGTTGTTTTGGTTCTTTGTATATGTGTAGCTTTAAATCTTTTTTATTTGGAGTTGTAAGCAAACCCTCTCGGTATTTATATTTTGAATAAAAGCATATTAAACCATAATCTATTTGTTTGTTTATTTCGTTTTCGTAGTTTGATTATCCGCTGCATTTATTTGTAAAAAACGAAAAACATACATTCACCCGCTCTGTATGTACCTGTTGGACCTAACAGTTTGCCCTTTAATTGATATAACTTATTTTAAATAATATAAATAAATGAATATAAAAAATATTATTAAAAATGAATTTGCATTAAACCACTAAGAGTCAAAAATAATACGTCAACATCCTTCCACTTGATTCCCCCAATTCCCCATTTTTTGCTTTTAATAAAATACTGGCTTAAATCCCGTGCGATGCACGGGTACCCGTTAATATTTTATTTTTTTATTTATCTCATCATAATATAATTTTAAAATATTTATATAAATATATAATAATTATAAATTTGTAATAAAAATTATAGGATCTGTGGTCGTAGTTGAGTAGGATAAGTATATATTATATCTAGTAGTTTAACAATTTAGTAGTTTAGCGGATATATAACACTATTTGTTTATTTTTTTAGTAATAGGATAATATATGATTGTAGTTTAATAGGGTAAGTAGACTATATGTATAGTAGTTTAATAATTTAGTAGTTTAGTGGGTATATACACTATTTATTTAATTTTTTTTAATAATCAAAATCGGGGAATAATCGTTGAACCAAATTATACCCTATTCCGGTTATTAAGGTATATTATAGATTTGTTTAATTTTTCGGTTCGTAAATACTTAACCTTGGGCTTAATATTAACTTATTATTGTCATTTTTCTGTAATTTATAAACTTTATCATCATATTCTTTTATGGATCAGGTAAGGTTTAACTTTTTACGAGTATTATTTGATATTATTGTTAAAAATTGATGTGCCGTTGAAAAAAGTGTGCTGAATGAATCAAATGAATGTTTGATAATTATTTTGAAATATTTATATTTTGATATAATTTTAAAAAAATAATGCTTTTGTTGAGTTTAGTTTTAAAATTAATAATCGCTTTTCATAGAAACTGAAAAATAGCAAAATAACTTTTTTCAAAAGTAGTGGATATGTTATAACAGATTTTATACCAAAAATACTTTTCAAAAAATCAGTTTTTAAAATTTTACCAAATAATTTTTTACCAATAATTTTTCACCAACAATACCAAACACATCCAAATGTTACGTCATCATTCTTTATACCATTTGCACAACAATACTAAAAAAACTGACAATTTAAAAATCGTTTTACATAGATTTAAATATATCATATTTTTAGAATTGTTTTGTTAATAAAATCATAAAATATTATAGTGCAGCCTATCTCAAATATAGGGTACGTGTGACGAGACTCCGTGAATGCATGCTTATAGACACGTTTTTTACCAAAAGACATGTCATTTATCAATTAAATATAATAAAATTTAAAATATATTTATTATACTAATATACAGTTAACTTGAATGTAAAATTAAAATTAGTTGATAGTAATAACCGAATACCATCATAATACTCATTTACATTAGTTAAAAAAAAATACTCATTTATATTAGTAACTTTTTAGATACTCAAATATATGTAAATATTTTATAATTATATTTGTTATTTCTGGATATTTCTAATATTAAAATAATTATTAAAAAAATTAGTAAAAATGCATGATTCTTGTCAAATAATGAAAATGGGACGTCTCTTGAGTATATCCCGGCACTGAATAATAACGAAAAATAAAGTGTACTTTTGCAGTTGTTATAAAAAGAAGCAAATCTAATAATTTCCAGTTTCACATACAGATACACTTAAATTCATAACTGTTTATGGAAAATTGAAAAGTTCACATTCTCTTTTGTCTATCAATATCCACATCGATACTCTCGAAGCTATAACTAAAAAAATATTTTTTTTTTATTAAAAATAAAATCAAAACGCTTGTTTTAATTTGTATATTAGTTCTGCCCCATTTTTGTTCTTTGGATCTTGGTTTTACACGCCTCAGTCAAAAGGGTCTTCTTTAAAAATCTCTGTTCAAGCTTGTAGTAAGGTAAATCTCCTCTCTCTTTATTTATTTTTGCCTATTTTCTTTCCTTTTTTTTAAAATTCCATTTTGTACAATTTTTTAAAATTTTATTTTTTTGATTCGATTGTATTGTTTTGCATCTCTTAAAATTGTTGTTTGATGATTTTCTGTAATGGGGTTTCTTGAATTGTTGGGTTGGATTGAAAAGATTTGATCTGTGTGATGTATCTGATCTTGATATGTTTTTTTAAATTGTACTTGATGATTCTAGTTTTTCAGGCTTTTTTATGTATTAGATTTGCAATCTTGATGCACATATGATATGCATGTGTATGTGTTTTTACTTTGTGAATTTTTGCAGCTAAGTATAGATTTGTTGTTATTTTTATGTTATGTGTGTGTTTTTACATATCTAAACTGGAAATTATAGTGTAGGAAGGTAATGCAGATGACACTAATGTGTGAAAATTACAGACGTCTACATGATAAAGATCTTTGCTTTGTTAATGAAGTTCTGTTTGTGTGGCATTTTAAAATTAGAATTAGAATAACCGATATCAAATAAAAGGATCGGACAGATTAGGTTCCGTGTATTATATATTTAAATTCTGAACAGCGGATTTATATATCCGGGTAGCATGCATAATTTAGAGGTCTTGTGGCTCGGAAGTGCAAAGTAGTTGGTTATATTTATGCATTATACAATTCTTTTGGTAGTGGCGTTAGAGTTCTTTGTGAACTTGTTCTTGCCATGATTTCTTGAATGTTAATTTTTATCTTATTAATGTGTACCTGAAACAGATATCGGGATCTTCCAAGGTTATTAGGGAAAAGCTTAATGGATATGGGCGTGGACTGTTTGGGGACCGAATTGGCCCAGGTTGTTGTGGAGACAAAAACAGAAGGTAACATCTTGCTGCACAAAGAAAATGGGATATTGAACAAAGATTCAGATATAAAATTTGGTTCACATGGAACGGAGGAGATTGGTAAAAAAGATGTAAATGATTTGCCAGATAATAGCATTCCTGTGGATGCAGTTGATGAATGGCCTGCACCTAAGCTGATCCACACCTTTTATATGGTCAAATATCGGTCGTATGACGACCAGAAAACAAAAGGCCTGTTGGACCAGGCTGACAAAGAGCTTAGAAATATCAACCAAGCTCGATCTCAAATCTTCGAAAAACTAAGGGCTAAAAGAGTGAGTACCTATGTTTCTTTGTCTCCTTCACTGTTTCTGCCGACTTAATTCTCACATAGATTTATCTAGATTAAATGTCGTAATTATTTTATTATGGTTAAAAATGCCTCCTTACCCTAATTTTCTACTGTTAAACAGTACTTTCAAATTATAAATCAACCCCCTTTTGTTTCACATGAAAGAAAGAAAGAAGAACTTTGTTGTTACTTGAAATAATATATGCAGCAAGTAATGATGACATATTTGTTGCAGGCGGATCGAGCCCAAGTGATTTCTCAGTTGAAGGCTTTTGTTGATGAAAATAAGCAGTTCAGGCAAATCATAGATGAGAAGAGAAAAGAAATAGAACCTCTGCATCAGGCTTTAGGCCAATTGCGCAAATCAAACTCTGGAGATAAAGAGAGGATCTATATATGTTCTTCTGAGGAAGAGCTAAATAGAGTCGTAAGTAAAAATTAGCTCTTCTTAATTCTGCAAGATCACATCTTGTCATGTAATGTTGCGATTTCAGCATCAGGTTTTGTTACAGCTGTGTGTCTCCAGATTTCATACTTTGCTTAGTTCTCGTTTCCATTTATTCATAGCATACAGGGTTAAAGACTTAAAGTAACTGTTTGAATAGCTCCAAATATATGTATGTTGGTGTTTTACTTTTTCTACTGTTCTATATTTAGATCAAGAGTCTACGATACCGCATGGAACATGAGAGCATTCCCTTGACTGAAGAGAAGCAAATTATGAGAGAAATTAAAGAGCTAGAAGGGACACGGGAAAAAGTTATTGCCAATGCTGTTGTTACGGCTAAGATTCGGGATTCAGTGGGGGAGAAAGGCGCCATTCAAGATCAGGTTAAGGTGAGAAATTCGCTGTAAATGCATGATACATATGTACACAATTCCCTGTACGGTTATAGTTAACTACACATTAAATTTCTGTAATTCGTTTTATATGTTTTCTGCCTAATATGATTGTGTTGATCTTGACCTGTATGTCATTTTAGCTAATAGGTTCTGGTCTCGATGGAGTTCGAAAAGAGAAGAAAGTAGTAGAGACCAAGCTTAATCAGCTTTTTGAAGAAAAGGAGACCATAGGTAAGATGATTGTGGATTTAGAGAAAGAATTGGAGATTAATTTAGAGGATAGGGAAAAGGCTTATGAAAAGATTCGGGAACTGAGGAAACAACTTGATGAAGGGGTATTTTACTTTACTCTTTGCATCTAGTTACAAGTTACAACATTCATTTTTTTGTCATCTAATTTTAATATATTGCATATCTTTACACGGCTAAATCATGCTTATCCACCCATGTTTATTTATTATAAAGTAAATCAGCTCAATTATGCTTATGCGAGTAGGGCTCATAATTAATTGATAATTAGTAGCTCAATAATGTTGATGGAGATTGTGCTGATAATTAATTGACAAAATTTGTCAAGTGAGGCAGCTCTATTTATGTACAATAGCTGATTTAGGAAATGGACATCTTAATGGTTGAGTACTCTAAACATCTTATAGAAAATGGACGTGATTGTACACATCTAGCTGCTTGCTCAGGCTTTTTTAGCTGCCCCCACCTGTTGGTATTTTTTTCTCTCAGATCTTCTCTGTGTTTTGACTGTATGGTCTAAAAACTGGCTGCACCAATTAATGACGTTGAGTGGGCATTAGAAATTTTGGTTGATTTTATAACATATTGTCAGTCATGAATTATTAAATTTAGTCTAGGGGGTTCGGACGCCTTATGAGACTGTTTGAATAGGAACTTCATATAAAAAACAACTAACTATTATAAAACTATTGGTCACTAAAACGTCCTGTGAAGTATTTATATATAGCCTTTGAGTTTAAGGACGTATATCTGAAGAACCTTTGTAAGGAGATGACCATAAACTTTTCAAGTCGTACACGCGAGCTAAGCCTTAGTGAACCGCATGGATGCCTAGTCGCCTAGGCGGTAAGGCGTTTGGATAGGCGTGACGTGTAGTTATGTAGAGGTATATATGTATATTATGTAAAAATAATTTGATTTTTCATAATAATTATTCTATTGATTTAAGATTCTTTGATTTGATAAAGCTAGATATATTTATTGACTTTCAATTTTATAATTATTTTGTTATTATAAATTGATAAAGGTTCAATTGTAATGGTTCAAGTTTATGTTTGAGGCTAAAAGATAAGTTGAAAGCCTAATTTTCCTGAAGGATGGCTAGGACACCTAGACACTATGGAAGCGAGAATCCACAAGGCATCGCCTACCCAATTTAAATCAAGGCAGGTTGGATGCCATTCCGCCAAGGGAATTGATTTGAGTCCTTGACAACTATGGAAATAACTACCGCAGCATATTTGATTGTTTAGGAAAACAAAGCTTTAGATGCTATATTCAGGTCTCGATATTTTGGACCCGCAGCTTTAGATGCATTTCCAAGAAGCACACACTTTCTGAATATATTGAATATATTTATGTGGAGTTTTGTTTCTAAACTGAGCCAGGCTAATAAAACATCGTGCTGTTTAGGATCAAATTGCAAATGATCTCAACTTCCATGAGGGATTAAGAAAAACTGTAGTACAAGTCCAGTGTTAAACATTTATTTTTGCAATTTGTTTTAATCAAGAGGCATGGTACTTTAATACTATGTGCTGAAGAAAAGTAAATACAAAGGATTATTGAGATAAAAGTGGGACTACGTGCCAAGGATTTTGAGATTAATATTATTGTCACTCTTTTTGCTTAGGAACTATGCTGAAGGGATTTGATGAGCAAAAATATTGTATACTTTAATCTGATGAGTGATGTGTTACAACTTTACATTTATTATGTATTAATTTATTGCACTTGTGAGTATTATGTCTTGGTATTGAGCTGTATGATTAAGTTAGGTGATGTACTGAAACTTATTATAACCGTTCGAGTCTTTGCAGAATGCTCCCTACTTTCAAAATCGTACAACCTTGAACAAGGCCAGGGAGCTTGCTGCAAAGAAAGATGTTAAAGGTCTTCGAGATTTCGCGGATAAAGAGGTTTGTTCACTTGTACTCATACCTCTACCGATCTGATGTAAATGTGTAGGCCAGCCAACTCAAAAACTATCTTACCATACAATCTTATATTCTCTTTGATCAGATGGAGACATTTATGTCTCGTTGGAGTAGTACCAAGGCATTTAGTGATGATTATGAGAGGCGAATTGTCCTGAGTCTAGACATGCGACAATTGAGTAGGGATGGACGAATGAGGAACCCTAATGAGAAGCCATTAGTGGAAAAGGAGCCACCACCCCCTGTCGAAAGTGAAATAGTGGCAAAACCACATCTGAAAAAACTGAAGGAAGATTCCAATACTTCAATCAACCAGAAAGAGAAAACTGTGAAACAACAAAATGAAACAAGTAAAGCACCAGATCCTGCAAGTACCGTAGTAGCGAGTGTCGTGAAAGATGAGTTTGAAATGGTAGAAAAAGAACCTCTTCCGGTGAAAAATAGAGTTGAAAAGGATCTTCTTACTTCGAAAAATAAATTTGATGAAGTTGACGAGGCTAAGCTGAAGGAGTTAAAGAGAGAGGAAGAGATTGCTAAGGCTAAGCAGGCTCAGGAGAGAAAGAAGAAATTGGCAGAGAAAGCGGCAGCAAAAGCAGCTATAAAAGCTCAAAAGGAAGCTGAAAAGAAACAAAAGGAAATCACTTTTCTTCCCTCATGTTTCTGCATTATATTACCTGTAATGAATTTAGAATTTGAACTGATGCAACGACTGATTTTTATTCCCTGCAGAATCGCGAGAAAAAAGAGAAGAAAAAAGCTGCAGCTTCGGTATCCGTTGCAACAGCTGATATGGTTGATGAAACAGAAACTGCTGATGAGGTTGTTAAGGCAAAAGCAGTGCCAAAGACCAAGGAAAGAAAAGAGAAAACGGTGGTGAAGCAGCGGGGCGGGGTCCGAGTAAAAGGACCTGATTCTCTTCCTAAGATTATACTCAAGAGGAAGAAAGCAACAAACTATTGGGTTTGTGCTGCAGTTCTTGCCGCTATCTTAGTTGTGCTGCTATCGGTGATGGGATACTATTATCTAATGTGAAGACCCATATGAAGTCTTTAACGGATATAAAAAAATCAACAATGAACCAAATTCTATGTTTCGTGAAAAGATGACAGCGGCGTTATTTATATGGAAGTACTTTCGGTCTGATTATATTTTGGAAGACAGGTGAACATGAAACTCTTGTTGATTTTGCTCTATAGATCAGGTAGTTGGAAACATTTTGCTGAGGAAGCAAAATGTCTTGTAATTTAAAGTTTTGACTTGTGAAAATTTTCTTGTTTTCTAATCACCATAGGAGGAGACTTGTACAAAAATGATCAAGTCTTGATAAATAGAAAATAATAATAATTATGTAATATATTATGTATCAATACCAAAACATCTAAAGGTTGTTCAAACTTTTCTTTTTTGATGTATTATTTTTGTTAGTAGGGACGTGAAGATTTTTGTGTAATTTTAAGTTTTAGGGTATTAATTATAATAACGATATTATTTTGTTATGTATGATATTAACAGGAGAGATTTATTGTTTATTTTTTATTAAAAGGAAACTAATAATTGTTGTTATATTTTCATTTCGTAGGATTAGATTTTTAATAAGATGTCTGAATAATTTGAATTTGAGAAGTACTGGGAAAATACTTTGTGTAGTGATGACCTTTAAATTTAATTTTTCCACAAAGTTTGAACATCTCATAAAACTGAATATTAATTGGTTTAAGCTTGAATTTCCAATTACAAGTCAAACCAGTGGTGTGTATGTGTGAAGTACTAGGTAGATTAGCTAAAGAGTACTAGTGTTTTTTTTAAAAAAAGAATACATTAACATTACAACACATCAACTGCATTTGTATGCATTTTTATTCATTACATCATATTATTTTTTCTTTGTTTTTTTGCCATCCAAAATCATATCTTCATGTCAGTGCAGAATACATCCTCCAACTCTATATTTCTGAAAAAGATGTTACAGTCTTGAATCCGTGATTTTCTGGAAGAGGACCGTTCCCTGGCCGAACAGAAATGATCACGTCCAAACCTGAAAATTATTTTCACATTCACGTGTTTTAAGAACGGATAATCACGGATACATGTGTCTGTCATTGACGAAAATATGATTCTGCTTGTGTCTACTCGTAGCTGACTAGATACTGAGAGCTTACCAAAATTAGCTGGTATTTACAAAATTAAGCAGAAATTGTATTACCTGCTGCCTTTGCAGCTGCACCTTCTTGATAGACATCAGTAACGAACAAGATGTCTGATGGCTTATGCACTCCAAGATATTCTGAAATTTCTAAATAACTTCTTGTTTCTTTTTTATTCCTTTTAACAATAAAGTAGCATGGTTTTAGAAATGTAGTTCCAAGAATTAGAAAGAATTCTTCCCAGAAAGATGTTGATGCATGGAACAAGAGTAACTTACCCCACGGTGGTGTCAAAGTATCCACACAAGTACTTTCTCAGGTCACCATAATTTGTGTAACCAAACAAAAGCCTCTGTGCCAATCTGCTACCACTGGAATATATGTATACCTGACGAAGAGATACAGATTAATTATTTGCTCAAAACTAGTAAACTGTGGTGTGCGTTGTGAAATCTCAAGCATGCATGTGGCTGTTGCAAGAAAAATATTGCCGGATTGATGTAAACTTATGATGCAACTTTGACTTTAACAGGAGACGGTGGAGAGAGAATAGTAATCATAATTCTATTTCGTAGCAGCAACATCATACAATACATAAGAGACCCAAAGCCCGAAGTTTACAGCTAACATGCACTTTCCATGGAAATTGATGTATATATATGTCTTTCTGGTATGGTATCACCGTTGACACGTCCAGGAAAGGTGAGGGTCCATTCTAGTGTGTGGACGTCTAGGCAGCGACATAGGCAATAAGATCCCCGCCTAGGTGCGCGCTCATGAACCGATAAGCAGCACCTTGATAACTATGACTATATGCACTATACAAAGAAATATAATCCATCTACTTGGCTTCTAAATATTAGATTCATAAATTTAGCACTGGAAAAAAAAGGGGCATATGTCAGATGTTTCCCTTTAAGAACCCCATACAATCACATAATTTTATGTAAGAAATTAAGGAATTCTATTTACATTTCCATATTACATGCAGAAGTAATTAGGCAAAATGCGAAGCATATAACTTTTAACAGGCTCACTAAACCTTACTATCAGGCAGTTAGCATATATTAGCTAAAACTCATCATTCAACAGATATATGAAAGTGATTACGGCTGAATGATTCTCCTGGACTGTTCCTAGCCCCTTATCTCTCCAACATTTAATTCTGGACTTAATTTTTCTAAACTTATTATTGCTTATTAGCTAAGATTCCATGCAGGTAAGTCTCAAATCTAAACCAAAATTTCAAGTACATCTAAACTTTGGGCCCAAAAAATTAACATGAAACAAAAGTCTTAAATGATTCCCAGGGGGGAAAAAATACTCATGATCCACATATCCTGTTGTTTCAATAATTATTTCTAGCTATAGAATAAGAACAATAGACGATTAAGAAGTGAGAGAGACTAACCTTGATTCCTGAAGCATGCCACTTCTCAAGAGCTTCAGGTACGTCATCGAAAACTACTCCTTCAATTTCACTTTTCTGAAATCCAGTTCTCCAGATATGACCCTGAATCCTAGATGTTAGCAAAATTCTTAGGATGCCAACTACAGGATTATATATATGCAAATTGCTTACTTGTAATTGTTTCAAGGAAGTAATTTTCCTATCAGCTTTTATCATTGCTTCCGCATTAGCAACCAAAGCTGCAACTACCTCTCCTTTTCCTGCACTATCAGGTGGAATGGGCAAGGCACCTACTATTCCCTGCTTGAGATCATCTTCTACCTGCAGAATAGAAAACAAAATGTTATTACTATTTGAGTTTACGTTATATGGAAAGTGATGATTCTAGCCAACACACGAACCCAGAAAAAAGACACAAAAAGGTGAACAATTAATATCTTCTACTGCTTTTTGCAGAAAGTCACAAGTTTTGTTTATCACTACTACGCATAATTACAAGATTCCAGCAGTGAGACAATAACATAACAATGAAAATTCTGTAAAGTTAGAGACTTAAGCGAAGGAGAAAGATTACTTTATAAAGTCTAATCCCAGTGAATTGCACGTATAAGACTTGTATACATAATTGACTAGAAAAATGGTTAGTGATATTAAGAACAAATTATAACCAAATTTACAAAAGGAAAATCTAAAACTCTAGAGTCCAGACTATGAAAGTAGTCATCTTAAAGATATGTTATGTGAGCACTGAGCAGTTTCAATCGATAGGCACATCCTGCTAATGTTTTATAAAAGAATTCTACACAGTAGGTCAATAGAAATCCATTTTATATTTTTAGCACTTGATTCTTTCTCGTGACTGATAGGTAAAGCATCCCAGAGTAGTCTTTTCTTGTCGAACAGAAAAAATTAGCGTAGTTCTGGCTTAAAATATATATATATATATACTGTATATATATATATGCTGTATAACTAAATACTCTTTAGCTATAGTGATGTAATGAACAATGACTCACCTGAGCACGTAACAGTTTCATATCGTCTTGAGTTTCTGCACTATCATATGTTGCATCTAAATGGTTTCCCACATTTTCACGGGCATATGGAAAGAGAACATCAGTAACAAACGATATAGGAGTAGTGGTCCCTTCAATGTCAAGGACAATGCAACGCTGAAACATAATTGATAACAAGATGAGCTAAGATTACAATAACACATGCTTTCCTAAGCTTCCTAGCAACTAAACTAACTTCAGTAGAAATTTACATGCGACGGCTCAAATCCATTTTCGTAAATTGCATTCCCGGCCTTGACAGACGTGTTGACACTATGGTCAACTTCCGAAAGTTCTTTAAAACTTCGTATTGGACCATGATTAGGTGTAGAACAATCCAGACCCAACTGATGAAGCTTGATAGCCGCCTCAAAGAGATAATGATAACATTCAGCCTGAAACAGTATACTGTGAGGCGTGAGCAGAGCAAAAAAAATAGATGAAATTCCTTAATGCAAATTGATATTCCCTAATCCGTGGTGTCTCTGCACGTGCAACTGCTGACCCCAAATCTAGGGAAAGGAGAGACGCGTGATTAATGAACATATAACATTTAGACCCTGAAACAGTAACTCATTGTAACGTTCTTGCAGTTTCTCACAAATATCAGATTATTTTCTCAAAATTATTCCCAATACTGATATCTATACATAGTGTTCCTTACAAACAGAAAATGTTTTAGGCCCTGAATTAGTAACCCGATTAGCTATATATTAAAACACAGTGACGTTCTTGCAGTTTCTCACAAATATCAGATTATTTTCTCAAAATTAAAATCACAATACTGATATCTATGCATAGCGACTAGCGTTCCTTACAAACAGAGAATGTTGATGTCCCATTGACCATAACATAAATATTTTACAGGAAAACAAACCTGAGTTTTTGCACTGATCCAGGAGTCACCCCATATATAAACGCCATGGTTTCGCACCAGCACAGCTGTTGACTTTGGGTAAGCTTCAATCTGCAAACAAGAGCCTACTTCATCCTCAAATTGTTTTTCAAACTTAATAATTACAATTCAACTAAACCGTGACAGCATGCATATTCTTCATTTTCTTGTTTAATAGTATCTCCTCTGCAGATGAAATAGGGTAATACATCTGGTGGTGATACTACAACAATGGCAAATGGATATACAGTACTGACAAACAGGCCAAGTATAAGCTGTAGTTTTAAGTCAACAGTCAACATTGACAAAATGATGCCTGATTATATACGTAACACAAAAGATATACTTATAATTGATTAACTCAATCATAGTTAAACATGTTCAAATATCTAAAGTTTCCAAACATCAAACCACAGTGTTGATTTAAATTTTTTGTTAAACAACTGCCAAATCATAGAAGAACATACTGCAGCAGCAAGAGATTCTGTAAGCTCCCGCTCCTGAGCAGTGTTTTCAATTATGGGAACCACAAGCTCATCGTAGTAACCATGCCCCTGAATGCCTTTTATCATTTCCATATGGGTGATCTGCATATAAGCGGCAATAATTGAGATGAAGAAACTAATTGTTGAAGGAAGGCACCTGTATGCAACAAGGCTATGTTTGGTCTAAAACTGATGCTTGGGATTTTTTTTGTATAAGATGTTAAGGCCATTTAACAGGAGAGTAGTAAATCATCTGTTGCTTGGAAGTAAATTTAAGAATTAACCATAATTTATGGATGATATGTTTTTATAATTTTTTATTTGCTAAATAATTCATGAGACATTGATAATGGTTAGGAAAATTATAGTGCGGAGACTGGAGAGGTATAAATCCTGCATAAATACTATTGTCCCAAGCTTGGTTTGTCTAAACTGGAAAGAAACAGGTGAAATACAATTCCAGCAGCAGCGACAAAAAGGCAGTTTAAAATTGAATAGCTACTAACGTGCGATTAGTAAATATAAGAAGTATTGAATGAAATTGAGCTACACTGTTTCTATTCAAGGAGAGAAGCTTCAAGCAACTTACACGGAACTCTTTAGCTAAGGGATTGATCATTGTCGCGATACAAGATTCCATCCCATGACTATGGATGACAGCACCAGCATTACGCATCTCATATGCCTAAAATGTAAGTGTCAAATGAACAAAGGATTAAACTTTATATTGATATGAGAAGTAACATTCGTAACAAAGTCTACAACAAGTAATATCTTTAAAATAGGTGTAGACAACATATTGATCACTTGAAATGTATATTTTATATGTTAGTTGGCCAAAGTAACCAGTGCAGGAACATTACTAATCAGGCTGCACAAGAAGCAGAGTGCCTTTAAATGACAAACTACAGAAGTTAAAATAAGGTTGAGGTGATGCAGCATCCAGAAATTACAACAAAAAAAACACACTCACACCTCTAGTCATATATCCATTTGGATTAGTCTGAGGATTATCAGTTTGAAAGTAACAAATAAAAAGGCATTTTGATGGGTATTTTGGGCCGAGTATACACCCACAATTATGCTTCTTTTTTCTGGTTTTTTAGTAAGAGAACAATAAAACAATTCAAACATCATCTCATTAGCTTCTTTCTTATTCAAGGCCCCCAATTCCACACACAAGGAGAACCAAATTTCGACAAGGATGTACTAGTAGTACCATCTATTACAATGTCCCAAAAAAAAAGTTGTAAAATTTATAAATAATGACAAGTTGATACACAATACTCCAAATACAAATTATAATTCTTAACCTGCAATATAGCGACAAGCTCTAAATCGACAACATTATATAAAAACATCAAGCACAATATAGAGCACATAAAAAAGGCCATAAAATTGCAAGTAAAAAACAGTTGTACCTTCATAAAAAGAGGAGCACAATCAGAACACTTAGGAGGCTTGTGAGGATAAGGCTTAGGCAAAGGCGAAAACAAAATCGACCCAGTTGAAGATAACACATACATATCTTCATCCACCATTCTTTCTTTCTGAACACCTAAAACACATAAAATTCACTTTTAAAGTACATGTAAAAATGACAAGAAAACAAGTATGTAATTAAAAAAACGGTTTTTCTAGTACGTGGCCATGAGCAGATGCTAATCACGGAATCTCATAAATTTAGCTTATTTTGATTGGTGGAGTTTTTGCGTACTCAGGGATCTACCATTACTAGTACACATAAACCAATAAAAATAAAATAAAATTATGAGATTCTGCGTTTAGCATGTGCCCGCA
Source organism: Apium graveolens (assembly GCF_009905375.1). Lineage (NCBI taxonomy): Eukaryota > Viridiplantae > Streptophyta > Magnoliopsida > Apiales > Apiaceae > Apium > Apium graveolens. Next base: position 2,580,133 of record NC_133657.1, read on the forward strand.
AGAGAGATAATGAAAGTACCAGAAGGGGACATGAGAATGAGTTGTTGAGGCTTAGGAATACAATCATCATGTACTTTAATGGTGATGCTTCCACCTGTACCAGAAACCCAACCTAATGTGTAGAACTGACGGCACAGTTCTGTAATAAGATTCTTTGTTTGTTTTACTTGGTTGCTTTCTAAGTACGCTTGTGTTGTCGTTGCTGAGGATGTTTTTATTCCGTTCATGTCTGTTTTTGTGTGTGTTTTGTGTGTGTGTTTGGATGATGGAGAAGTGAAACTGAGGCTGCGCTGTGAGGGACACTTTTATTTGGAAGTAGAATATAATATTTAATGTTAATTTGTTACGAGGAGGAGTGTTTGTTGTTTTAACGGAGGGGTGACTGAATGACGTGATTTGATTGGTACACGTGGTGAGGTGAGGGATGATTAGTGTTGATTTGGGTTGGGTTGTAGTGTAAGCATTTATGTTTATTAGTCCAAGTCAACCTGTTTATGATTTTTGTTAGAGGAGTAATTGAGGTGTTAATTAAGGTGGTTTTGGGGAATTTGTGTTGAGTTCGATTCTTTGGTGATAATTTAATTTTTCTGTTAGAAATTAGTGTTTACTTTATTTTGAAATAAAAACAGTAGAGAATGTGTTGTACCAAGATTGTACTTAATCGTAAAAATAATAATTTCGTTAAAATAATATTTTTTGTCTCGACATATTAAAATATATTTTTTTGATAAAATAATAATTTTTTTGAATAATATATTTTTTCTGTTCACTAAACTATTATTTAAAAAGTTTAACTGTACTCGTAATTACAAATTTTTGAAATAAGTAGATGATTTGATTCGGGTGACATTAAAAATCCAACACCTCAACAAAATAAGTCATCCAATTTTTATATTTATTGGTTTAAAATAGTCTCTTTCTTTTAAATTTTTTTTATCATAATTAACTCACAATCACTTTCAAGTATGTACTGGATAAATCTTACGGACTCACCCACGTAGTAGCGTGTAGAACACATTTCTTAAATTAGCTTCCCACTGGTCTTCATATAGTTTTTTTTTATTGTTTCAGCTATGGCACCTCCAAATAGATAAAATGAACTATGAACCGTAAGTTTTGCTGACGTAGATATTGGCGAGTCAGAGTACATATTTTGAAAAATCAGGTTTAAAATATTGTTTCATGAATTTATGACTGTAAATTGAACTTTAAAGTATTTATAATTTTAGTAAAACATTTTTTCAAGAAAAATAAATAAATTATCGAAAAAATATTGGTGGAATAGTTGAGTTATTTTGTAGCCTTTTAAAGGTCAGGAGCCCTGATTAGTGGTGTTCACACAGGCTAGGTCCGGATCCTCCAGTTTTTTAATCCGAACCACTATAAACGATCTATATATATATATATAAAAGAAAATCACGGGTGCTTATATGTACGTCTGACGTGGCACAGTTTACAAGCCCTTATACTTATTTCTCCCTTTCCTATCTACACTGACTTAGCTAATCTGACTTATTATCTTTTGATTGATATTTATTATTTATATTCTAATTAATTATTTAAATCTGTGTTATTATATATATATAGATACAGAGATACACAAATTAATGTACTGCACCTTTTAGCCTTCTTAAACGTCGGAATTGAGAGCCCTTCGCCGGTTACGTGTAACTGAACCCTTAATTACTTGGCCATTAACTGAACTCTCAATTGCTTGGCCATTAACATATAAATACTTGCATCATGCATGTTGTTCCTGTTGTTGAATTTCACAATATTCTTCTGCGGCTCATCAAGCTCATAAAAAAGGTACCATTTTTCTCAATTGATTGTTTAGATGTTTTCTTTTTTCAGTTTTAAAATTTTAGACTCTTACTTTTAATTGTTAGGCACCATAGTGAGCTTATAAGTATGATTAGTAGCTTCCATTAATTCTGAGTTTATAATGGTTTAATTTGTTTGTATCTGTGATTTATGGTTTGGCGGTTTTGTAAATTTTGTTGTTAGGTGTAAATTTAGTTGTGGGTTGTATGGGCTCTTGTTGTTATTATTTTTCTTGAATTAGACTTTTGTTATTATGTTAGCTTTATAGTCATGATCGACAGTGGTGAATTCATTGGTGGTCACAGTAATTTTATTGTTTGATGTGGTTTTGGATTATTTTTATCTTGGGTTGTATCTATTTATTTGTCATTTTTATGCTCTTTGATTTGCCATAAGTTGATCGAGATATGATTACGGCCTTGGCCTTCAAGGCGTGATTAATAGCTTTGTTTTCAGTTTTAAAATTTTTGGCTCTTACTTTTAAGTGTTGGACATCATAACAAGCTTATAAGTATGATTAGTAATTTTCATTAATTCCGAGCTTATAATAGTTTAATTTGTTTGTATTATAGTTATCATCGATGTTATGATTAGGACCTTGAAGGCGTGATTAATAGCTTGTATTAATTTTGAGCTTGCAGTAGTACAATTTGTTGGAGTCCATTAGTTTGACAATGAATGCCTTTGTAAATTAAGTTATGAGTTGGTTTTTGTAGATTAGCAATTGGTACCTTTGTAAATTTAGTTAATACTGTTAGTAATATTAGTTTTATTTCACTAAACTGGTGTAGGCATGGAGTTCTCTTATCTTTCTGACATTGAGGGTGATGCGAAGGATTGGTTGATTAGGGTGCGTGTTTTTAGGATCTGGGATGCCGTCAACGCAAAGGATAACAACTTGATTAGCGTGGATATGATATTGATTGATGAAAAGGTAACGCCGCAACCTAGCCTATGATGACCTCCCCTGCTTTTGTTGTTTTATTTAATATGTGTGATTTTGTCTTATTTCACGCAAATCTTATGCATGCTGCTATTCGTAGGCATTTGGTTCCTCGGTTTAAACACCTTCTCAAAGAGGGGCTGGTCTATAGCCTCAAGAATGTTAAGGTTTCGCCAAATACCAACCAATACAGGCCTCTTGCTAGCGATAAGAGGCTGCTTTTCTTGGCAACGACCAAGGTTGTGGAACTGGATGAGGATGTTGTGGCAATACCTAAGTACGGCTTCCAGTTTGTGGATCTGCCCATGCTTGAAAGCCGTGCTGACAACATGAACACTCTCTCGGGTATCTGTCTAAAATTAGGCTTTTTTATAATTTGCGTGCTAAACTCTTCGTTGTTGTGCTAGCTTCATAAAAATCAATATTAATCTTACATATTAATTTGTTGTTTAAGTTTTTATGCTCAATCTCCGTTTAAATTCTCCAGGAAAGCTACACTAAAACCACTTCCTGAATCTCTAATCCCCGGGCACTAAATCACTGTTTTTATTTTTCTTAATATTAATTTGTAGTGGTGTTAACTTTGTTGTGTAATTTAGTTATAGAATGTTTGTAATCTTGTGTTGTATCAATTTTTTTTGTTATTTAGGCTTTTATGATAGAATCCCGTTTAAATTCTCCGAGAAAGCAACACTAATATCACTGCCGTTTTTCTAGAATTTATGAAGTTAAAACAAAAAGTGCGAAATTCTAGCAGTGCCAAGTTTTCAAATTGGTTGGTTGTAATGTTAGACACTGGATATTAATTCTTATTGTGGTTTGATCATGTATGCAATGGTATGCATTATGACATCTAAAATAGGATGTACTTTTTCTAGGTGTTTCATACTCCTAACAAGATGCAATATGCCAATGTAAATAAAATGATAGTGAGGATTGAGAACAAGGTATTTGTGCACTGTTTACGTCATAATCACAATAATGACTTGTAAATAATTCATACCCTTTTGGTGGAATATTTTAACAACAATGTTTTTAAAATATTTATGATATTTAAGAAAGAGAAAATTGTTAATTTTCTAATTTTTTAAGTGTATATCCTAATACAAAATTTATTATTATATTATATTATATATCTACAAATAATAGGGATATATTTTACTTGATAACTCCTTCGTGCATTTTGTTTCAATTTTAGTGTTAACATAGGAATGCACCATATAAAAATAGGTTGATGGAAATGGAAAAGAAGGCATGAGCAGAGATATGATGAGAATTTTATTGAATGTAGAGTATTAGCATTTTGGTCGTTTTTATAGCTGCTATTTGTACTTGTGTTCAAAGACAAAATTAAGGAAGCACGTGAATTATGCTGGACTTTTAAATTCTCCAAGGAAGCTACACTAAATCTCTAATCCCGAGCACTAAATCTCTCCTTTTCTTTTTCTAAAATTATCGTTTTAATTAAGCTGCAAGACTACTATGATCTTAGTGTCATGTTCTACTGAACTATGTTTCAAACAATAGCCCAGTTTACAAGCCTTTTGCTCAGAAATATTTTAAATATGTTAGCCTGGCACATGCTTAGGTAATTTAATAACTCATTTATGTTCCTTCAAAACATGTTCATTTATACCGGATTAAAATGTTACCAACTGTGCAACAAATCTGCAGACATAGTGGGTTGCTTTTGTGGTTTTGGAGAGGTTGAGGTTGTCGGGGCTGGCTTCAAAAAAAGAGATATCCGAATTTTCACTGATTAGTAAGTAGCGATTGACGTTCCAAATTTTAACAATCTAGGAATTATTTATACTGACATATATTTCTTCCTTACTTTTGTGTTAGCTCTGTCACTAGCACCGTCACACTTTGGGGCAAGTTGGGAGAGATGTTTGATCCCACACTATACATTGGAGATGATGCACCCTATGTTATTGTTGTGTCCTCTGTTACAGTGAAGACTTATCAACGTTAGTCATATGTTCCTAACTTGTGAAAATGCATAGTTTAGTTGTGGGAGAAAATGATTCTTTTTTGTTTGCTAGAGATTTCGTGTGGTTGTCCGCTAACCACTACACCCAATAATTTTATGCAGGTGCTCTGACTTTTTCTTCCACTAGTGCTACCAAGATTTATGTAAACCCCGGTGTTGATCATGTCTCTTCAATAAGAGAGAGGTTCGCTGCTTTGCCTCCAAAGGTCATCACTATTGAGGCCACTACTTCTGCCAGGCTGCCTCCCGAGGAAGCCATGTTCGTTAACCGCATGAACGTGGAGACCCTGGTGAGGGCTACCTGCGCCGGAGAGCTGAAGGTAAATGTTATTCCCAACTACGTACTTGAAAGATCTAGGCCGCATACCATTGCTCCATAATCCGCCTCTTAACTTTTTTCACCCGACATTATGACAGGTTGATGTTATCACATTGAAGGCTACAATGATTGCCATCAACAATCGCTTCAAATGGTATTATATGTCGTGCAAGGCATGTGTGAAGAAGGCCACTCTTCAGGATGGGGTTTTTATCTGCAACAGTTGCAGGAAGCCGGTTGACCAGCCGCTGGCAATGTAAGAAAATATATGAACTTTTACTCGCTCATGTGCCTGCATCTAGCATGTTCTTTTAGTTATTACAAATATCCGTTTCCTTCTAGGTTTTGCATTAATGTTCAGGTTGCGGACGGCACCGGAACTACAACTGTTGTTTTACTCAATTCTATTGCTGAGCGCTTGCTAGACACCTCAGCTAATAAAATTATTAACAAAATACCACCAGGCGATGATACTGTGCCTCGAGAGCTGCAAGAACTTTTGGGTAGGGAATATGTGTTTAAACTGAAGTTGAACAAGTACAATTTGGTTGATGGGCTGCAGGATTATGGGGTATCATCTATTTTCACCCCTGTGCAAGACCTGGAGACTGCTTATAAAAATAAAATGCTAGAACAAGTAAGTGATTTCTATGATATATGTGTTTGCCTTCTTTCTGAAATCGTTATACTAAGCAATTAAGTCGACTCCCAATATTTTTTACTGTCAGGCTACTCCCGGAATGATGACTTCTTCATCTAGCAGTGTTCCTGAAAGTAGCAACCAGCGGAAGAGGAAGTTGTCTCCTGTTATCCAGGATCAAGCCTTAGATTCCTAGCAATAAACTTTATCCCTGTAATAGACTAAATCTTTTAATACTCTGCAAAAATGGACTAATTTGAGCTTGTTTTTTTAATTTACTAGAAATCTAATGTTTCCTTGCAACTATGTCAGTAAGTTTTAGATGAAAGTTTAAGGTTTTCAAGAATCAGGGTGTCAGAATTTTTTTACTGAAAAGTTGGTTTACTGTTGAACATGCTTCTTTTGCTTTGCACTTCTTCTTTGTACATAATCAGCTCAATCCCTTTCATCAATCCCTTTCATGTATATGGTGGCTTTATTATTCACACACATTAATTGGTTATGAGTTTTTCAAAAAAATAATATTTGCTTTTTTATTTTTATCATCAAACTTTCTTTAAGTAATATTAGCAATTATTTAAAAAAATAAATAAATAAGAGGTTCAAAATCTAGATATTTATGCATAAATCCGCATACATTATATTTACCATTATACACAAAAGATATTATTATTCTTTACATTAAGGCCTATATAAACATATAATTCTAAAAATTTATATCAGTCAACCGAAAATAGAATAAAAATATTACCCTTGGCAACTTGGTCTCACATAAAATGAATAGATTTGCTAATTTTATTTTAAATTAAATTTACCCTTTTTCCAAAAAAAACATATTATTGTTATTCACATTAAAGCCTATATAAACATCTAATTTTAAAAAATATATATTATTCCTAAGTCTATCAAATATTATTTATCTTCGTAGGTATACTTATTTATGCATTTGGTGATTATTTTAATAGGTGGTATTTGGTGAATTAATTCTGTAAAATTAAGCTATACTAATTATTATTAATGCAATAGATAAAGAAATAATTTTTTCAAATGTGCCAATTTTTTAAGTGCATCACTGCTAATTTAAAGGGTTAAAAATGAAATATATCCAGTTACTTACAATAATTTCTTGGATTAGAATAAAAATATATAAAAAAGAATAACAGTCTGCACCTTTAAATTTGAGATTTCATTTTAACCCAAATATAAAATAAAAATAGCTCTTGACAACTTGGTCTCACTCAAATTTGAAAAATTGGTTTTGATTCTTCCAAAAAATAATCTATTTAGATTTTATCATAAAAGTATTATCACATTTGGTGTTTTTAGAAAAAAATGGTATATGGTAACTTAATTCTACAAAATTAAGCTTATAAAGTATTTTTACAGTTATTAAGAAGCTGTAAAGAAAATTCAACCAACATATTAATTGTTTGGAGCAAAAATTAGTAGCCTATACCAACATATTGAAGAAAAAGAGTAGCGTTGGAAAGATGTATTTTGTACCGAGACAACTCCCAAAGAGTTATAATCTTGGTTAGGTGGAACAAAATACTTCATGCCTCCCTTATTTAACTTCAAATAGATAGATGTAGGGAAATTTTTTTTGGTAAAACAAATGAAGTGTTGAAATCAAAGAGGGAGGTCAACAGGCTACAGTTACTTTTAAAAATTTGCTAAGAAAGGATCCTAAATACAGACTGTTGGCTTATTTGTAAATTGGATCCAATGACATTACTGGTTGTGCTCGCTGGTTAGGCATGAAAGGGCTCTCAAAATCAGGCTTAGGCGACAAGTGATAGCAGACTCTCACGGTGATAGTATTCAGACTAATTTGCTTAAGAAAAAGATCGCCCAGCAGGCAAGAATGAGAAGAAGGGTTGTTATGCTAACTAGAAAATTTACGACTGGCCAAGGCTTGAATCCCTTCTCGGCACTACACATTATGCGCGCTTGCTCACTGGTTCCACTACAGACTCTACTTCCCCGACTTGAACCTGGGCTTACAACATCGAATGGTATTTTTCCATTTAAGTCCTAGGCATTGTTATTTTTGGAATAGGTTGTTGATATATACTCAAGTGATTTGTTGGTTTTAAACCCTTTTAGTTATATTTTAGATATTAACTTCTAATGACACACTACTGATGTAGCAAACTTAGCTGCATTGTGTCATGTGCTTCTCCTCTTTTACTAACCTTAATGACATTCCCGCCCATCTCTTACACAACATATTCTTACCACAGTGAATGTCAAGCTAACTTGCCTTCTTTTGTGTTTCCCTAAAAACAAAAAAAATAAATAAATTACGACACCATATTTACTAAAATATATAAAATAAGGCCTTGGTAGTTAAGAAAAGAGTTAAATAGCTATATTTATATTGAGGTAGCAAGTATTATGTCCAATGTTCTACTGTAACTACAATCAAAGACTTATAGTACATGTATTGTTCTGGTCTCAAATATGTTCCATGTAGTCAAGCGCTACCGACAAGAGCAAAGTTCCAGGCATTGCCAATATCTACATATAAAATGCATAAAAAATTTGTCAGCAAAAAATCTAGACATCACAGATTCTACTATAGAAGAATAAACACCAGAATTACACAACATCACACTGCTTGGCATCTTAGTGGTTGATTATTTTTTGACATACCAGTTTTGCAACTTGCTATGAAATTGAGCATCATAGTTCTTATGAAAATTATTATAAACTAGCAACAAATTTTAAAATTTATAACACATAACCCCATCACCAAATTTTCTTCATCTTCTTTTGCTTATAAAATGCATATTCATCCCTGCTCAACCTTTTTCATATTCTCAGGATAATGCTACTTTGCCAGTGTATCACACACCGGCCAAACGACCAGTTGCAACAGATTTCGTACTTGCAGCAGGTATTTTAATACATATGTTGCACCCCTGATCTCCTTCAAGATGTTTAGCATGTATCCTATGAAAACATATATGTGCTTTTGTATTACTGTGATTGTGAGGTATTGATAACACCATACCTCAAACCCCTGCTAATATATTCACTATCAGGGCAAATGATGAAATAGGCAAATGTATCATGTCCCGTAGACACTACTAAGTGCGCCCTCAGTGAAAAACTATTAACAACTAATGCAGGAACAAGCAATGTCCCAACATGTTGGGCTGCATGTGCTGATTTAATTAAATTTGATAATTACATCACACTCACTTCTTCACCCCTGTACTGGAATCATAGTAACTAAAGTTCTTAATAACATACCAGTTTTGCAACTTGCTCTGAAATTGAGCAGAAATTTATTATAAACTAAAAACAAGTTTTAAAGGTTACAACAAATAAACCCATTATCAAATTTTATTCATCTTCTTTTGCTTATAAAATGCATATTCATCCATGCTCAACCATTTTCAGATTCTCAGAATAATGCTTCTTTGCCAGTGTATCACACACCGGCCAAACGACCAGTGCCAACGGATTCCATACTTGCAACAGGTATTTTAATACATATGTTGCACGTCTGGTCTCTTTCAAGATGTTTGGCATGTATCCTATGCAAACATATGTGTGTTTTTATATTATTATAATTGTGAGGTATTGATAACCCCATACCTCATACCCCTGCTAATATATTTACTATCAGGGCAAAGGATGAAATATGCAAAGGTATCATGTCCCACAGACACTACTAAGTGTGCCCTCAGTGACAAACTATTAACAATTAATGCAGGAACAAACAATACCCCAACAAGTTGGGCTGCAGGTACTAAATTAATTAAATTTGATAATTACATCACACTTACTTATTCACCCATGTACTGAAATTATAGTAACTAAGGTTCTTATTATTAACATGTTCTTTGCTTTTTGTACCATCACAGCTGAAAGGGCACTTCCATCATCTTTTGGGGCCCCCACGCACAACTGTGTGCACTGTGGCGCCACACTATGGTATGAAGAGCGTATTAAAAGGAACAGGCACACCTCAAACCCACAATTTACATTTTGTTGTATGGAAGGACGTGTGAAACTACCTCTCATGAAAGATCCACCCCCATTGCTCAAACATCTTCTTGGCCCTGATTCTGGCAAGCAGGGTAGCAATTTCAGATGAAATATAAGACCGTACAACTCCATGTTTGCTGTTGTGTCGTTGGGGGTCCAAGTTGATAAATTAATTAACAAGTCAAGAGGACCCTATGTGTTTCGTGCTAGCGGACAGATTTACCATAACACAAGCTCTTTGCTACCGCCAACGGGTAAAAAGCCGTTGTTTGCACAACTTTACATCTATGACACTGATCATGACATTAGTAACAGAATTAACACACTCAAAAATGCGGAAAACACTCCAGCTATTGACGAGAATATATTCCAAGGTTTAACACAAATGTTAGACGAGAATAGCAATTTGACGAGGTCTTATAGAAAGGCGAGGGACATGTTCGAAGCACAGCCCCAAACCACATTTCACCTGCGCCTGCCTGAGGCTCGGACCAGAGATGGTAGACAATACAACATCCCAATAGAATCTGAAGTGGGCGGCTTGATTGTGGGTGAGCTCACTGAGACAAAATTTGAGTGTGACGTTATTGTGCGCCACCGTACTAAAGGAATTACACATATTGATGAGTTGCACCCAAGTTATATGTCCATGGCATATCCACTAATTCACCCTTATGGTGAAGATGGATATAGACTGGGTATACCCTTAGCAGACAGGGGCTCACAAACTTCAAAAAGACATGCATTGACGATGTGCCAATATTATTGCTTCAGGTTACAGCAAAAAGCCAATGAGGGGCATACCTTACTTTTGGCGGGACGGCTCTTGCAACAATATATAGTGGATGCTTACATGGCTGTTGAGCAAGAAAGGTTTAGGTGGGTTCGAACCCATCAAAACGAGCTCAGGACAGAATTATACTCAGGCTTGATGGATGCGGTGCACCATGGGGACTCTGACAGCTCCATAGTGGGGAAATCAGTTATCTTGCCATCATCGCATACTTGGATATCCAGATTTGTTCATCACATTCACATGTAACCCCAAATGGCCAGAGATAAATGACATGCTTGGACTGATCGGGCAAAAAGATGACCGTAATAGAGTTGATATTGTGTGTCGGGTATTTGAGACAAAGTTACAACAACTCATGTACTACATCAAAAAGGAACAACCATTTGGTGAGATAATGGCATGTAAGATTATTGAGCCTATGCATTACCTCCAATTTTTAACAACCTATATTTTGGTACCAATTGAGCTCGCTTTATTTAATCCAGTAACTGGGAACACGCCTCTAGTATTCTAATAGTATTACAATTTTTTATGCAGGCTTATATACCATAGAATTTCAGAAAAGAGGTTTGCCCCATGCGCATATACTCCTTTTTTTTCACCCGTCAAGGAAGAATCCTTCACCGGAATATATTGACAGCATAATAAGCGCAGAGTTGCCAGACATCAATGTCGACCCCGATGCCTATAATGCAGTGAAGAAATCTATGCTTCATGGGCCATGTGGTCAGGCCAACACATCCTCTCCCTGTATGCTCCAGGAAAAATGCAATAAGTTTTTCCCAAAAAATTTTAATGAGACCACCACAATTGGAGAAGATGGCTACCCAATTTACAGGCGCGGAAATACAGGCATTACCATTGAGAAAAAGGGCATACTTTTGGACAATCGTTTTGTCATCCCTTATAACAAAAATTTATTGGTCAAGTTTGATGCTCATATTAATGTGGAGCTATGCAACAGTGCAAGGTCGATAAAATATTTATTCAAATATATTAATAAAGGGCCAAATAGAGCAACTGCAGTGATTGAGACTACCAACGAAAGGGATGAAATAAGAGCGTATCTTGACTGCAGGTATGTACATGCAAAATTTTGTATTTCTATCTTTCTTTAATACGTGGTACATAGATATTTTATTTTTAATAATAAAAGCATATTATTTAAGGTAATATATATATATTCCACAAAATCAGTCGGCTTACAGGAAAAATAAATTTAGATTTGAAATATGTAATCATCACAATTTCATGCTAGTATGGTAAATAAAAGATTTATGATTTACCATTGTTCCTCGTTACCAATGATATGGCATCTATATCTAAATCTCAGGGTGATATGAAAATATGAACCATTTTGGTACAAGTAACTGTAGACATATAAAATTTAACTTGCTTGTATTTTCCAGGCAGTGTTTGGTTTGTAATTTTAAATTTATATCAAAAGCTGAAGATGATCACTTTTAGGCTACCAAACATTACTATGCCCTGGTGTGCAGTGAACTTATGAAAAGAATGTCCTTAAGTATTTTTTAGATGATAATGATCTATTGTGACTCCACCAAATCAGACATAGGGTTCCTGAAAATGAAGCAACATTATTTAAAATATTTATAAAATGCCATGCAAATGCACTTTTTGTTTGAGTTTACGCAACCTAACGGTTCCCTGATAACTTTTGTGTAATATGTTTCTATAATGAGAGTAATAAAATAACATAAATGTTGCTTGAAGGTATATATCAGCATGTGAGGCTTGCTGGAAAATCTTTCAATTTAACATCAACTACAGATACCCATCAGTTGAACGTCTGCCTTTCCACCTTCCTGGTGAGCATACAATAATATTTGAAGAAAACTGATGCATTGAAAACGTGCTCAGTATGCCCGGGATAGAAAAGACCAAATTCACAGAATGGTTAGAGACAAACAAGCAAAATGAAGATGCACGCACTTTGACTTATGCTGAGTTCCCCAAACACTGGGTTTGGAATTCCAAGGGTAAATTATGGACCAGGCGAAAAAAAGGAAAGGCAGTTGGTAGAATCTACTTTGCACATCCATCAAGTGGGGAGCGCTTCTATATGCGTATGCTCCTTAATTTTGTAAAAGGGAGCACCTCATTTGAGTGCATCAGAACCGTAAATGGAGTAACATATCCAACCTTCAAAGCTGCATGTTATGCTTTGGGATTATTGGATGATGATAGAGAATGGGTTGATTGCTTATCTGAGGCTGCAGTTTGGGCAACGGGTAACGAATTACGCAATCTCTTTGTCACAATCCTTATCTTTTTCCATGTTTCCAATGTACCAGAACTCTGGAAAACTCACTCTCAGATACTCTCGGAAGACATGCTTCACATACAACGAAAAAGGTTCCAATTCCCTACCCTCCAGTTAACAACCGCACAGACTGAAGTGCACGCGCTGGTTGAAATTGAAAGCCTCATGCAAAAATTAGGCAAGAGCCTAAAAGACATAGATGGAATGTCACAGCCTGATTCATCACTAACACGAGATATAGGAAACAGATTATTGAACGAGGAGCTGAATTATGATCGAGCCGCTTTGAAGATCTTGCATGGAAAATCTCTGCATGCTTTAAATCATTTTCAAAGAAATGCATATGACGCAATTGTGCGTTCTGTTCAACGTGATGAAGGCAAGCTTTTCTTCATTAGTGGTCATGGTGGTACCGGAAAAAATTCTTATGGAATACAATTACTTCGAAACTAAGATCAGATTCAATGATAGTCCTGCCAGTTACAACCTCGGGGATAACCTCATTGTTATTGCCCAATGGTCGAACAACACACTCCCGATTTCGCATCCCGTTGGATGTCGCCGTAGAATCTACATGTGAGATTAAACATGGTACACAATTAGCTGAACTTCTCCAAAAAACTTCTTTCATTATCTGGGATGAGGCCCCAATGACACACAGACATTGTTTTGAAGCTCTGGACAAGTCCTTGAGAGATATACTAAGTACACGATATGAGGATAGTCGTTCCAAGCCCTTTGGAGGGCTTATAGTAGTATGTGGTGGCGACTTCCGCCAGATACTACCTGTTATCCCACAAGGTGAACGTGCAGATATTATTGATGCCTCGCTTAATTCATCCTACTTTTGGAACACTTCGAAATCTACGAGTTGACACAAAATATGAGGTTGCATAGGGAAGGGGTTGATGAAGTGCACGCTGAAAAAATAGCATCATTTAATAAATGGTTGTTACAAATTGGAGATGGTTCTATGTATGACATTCCAGGACAAGAAATGATAAGGATTCCGCCAGAGTTATACAGGCCAACGGGTGAGAACCCAATGGAAGACATTGTTAATGAGGTATACCCTTCGTTGTTAGAAAATTACAGGGATCCTGCATATCTAAAAGAGCGTGCTATACTTACGCCAAAAAATGAAACAATTCATGAATTGAATGACTTTCTGATGAGCATGATACCAGGAGAAGCAAGGACATATCTAAGCTCTGATAGTGTGTGCAAGACGAGCATTAACACCGATAATGATGATTTGTTGTACCCGACAGAATTTTTAAATAGCTTAAGGTTCAGTGGCATCCCTAATCATGACATACAGCTTAAAGCGGGAACCCCCATCATGCTGCTCAGAAATTTAAATCAGTCAAGGGGGCTTTGTAATGACACGCGGTTAATAGTCACGCGTTTAGGCAAATAGTCAATTCGGGCAGACATCATTTCTGGGACAAGGATTGGTCAAAATGTTACCATCCCACGTATCATTATGTCACCAAAAAATTCTAAATGGCCATTCAAACTTAATAGGCGCCAACTTCCAGTGGCGCCGTGTTTCGCGATGACGATCAATAAAAGCCAAGGACAATCGTTAAAACGTGTTGGCTTGTATCTTCCTTGCCAGGTTTTTACGCATGGGCAGGTGTATGTGGCTCTGTCAAGAGTCACAGAATTACAAGGGCTGGTCATAGTCAATGCTGACAGTGAGGTGGACGACAAAACTCTTATAAAAAATATTATTTATAAAGAGGTCTTCAACAATATTCAGGACCGCACACACGATGAAGGTAAGCCATTTTAAACCGTTACACTTTTCTTTTCTGGCACCGTAATAATATTTCTAAATAACGGCATCACGAAGAAAATCAAATCTACATCTTTTACTGACTAACACTTTTCTAGCTACATGCTTTGTCCCCAAATTAGCATTCATATTACTTACGCCGCTTTATTTGGTTACTGAAACCAACATTTTTACATATTTGGTATTTATGTAGGAAACACGACAGGATGAGTGGTGTTATACAACAGGGCACCCCAACGACGCTTTGTTCACCAGCTAGCTCAGTACCTGCTAAAAAAATTGAAACCGGACCATTGTGAAAGATGAGATTGCTTTGGCCAATTACTTTATGCAATTGTCATCTCCTTTCAGGCATCAATATACTGGCTGACTGAATACATATGTCCCTACACTTTTGCTGGATTAATCCAGTACAAAGGAAGCTTGGTCCCTCAAATTTTGGATTAGTGCATTCACAAAATTGTTCAACTCTCCCTTCAACCAGCTCTTTCATATATATACATAATATACATTATGATGTATTATGTGTGTATTTTGTGTTGATTTAAGGCATACCATCAATTTCAAACTTAGATCTATGTAAATTGACATAGGTTGCATTACAAACAAGCCTAAATTATAGTTGTCTTACTACACTTGTAGTTAGATTTATGTTTCTGTGCAAGACATTGTTATGCATTTATCTTTTTATTTAATGGAAGTCCTCTAATGAGTGGCATCAGCCTACTAATTTATATGAGATTTGCATAGGACCTTCATCACAACAGATGTTCTGCCGACTGTTAAAATTTGTAAGAGGCACGGTTGACATCTGATCCATAATGTCCAGTTTGTGGCGGCATCACCAACAACAGTAGTGGCGATTCTGAGAGGAGTAATAATAGGCATATACATGTGAATGTCTGTTGTTGCTATGTTATATAATTTATGTCCCTGTGATGACGGTATACAATTGAAAATCAAATTCATTATTCGAGTGTTTTTCTTATGCCTTATGTCTTCTTTAGTATCTTCTTTAATTAATTTTGATAGGACATGTCATATTTTGAATTTTTTTTGGCAGGCAAATGGATCAACTATTTTAGATTGCAAGTCTTCATTCACAACAATTGTATTAGTAAAAAATTCATGGCTGGGTAAGCACTTTTTCTAAAACAAGCACACACACGTGTGTGTATTGCAAGTTTATGTAATTTTTTTGTACACTGTGTATATATAGATTGCAATGGATGTACTAAAGATCAAATTTTTATGACATTAACTTGATTGTACATGTTTGAATTATAGTATGGAGTTATTTGATTGACTATTTAAGCCCTTTTTGATGTTAAGTCCTTGCACATGCTTTATTTTTTGGCTATTGGATTGTTTTTAGTGCTTAGTATTAAAACTAAACAGGTTTTTTCCATTGTGCTTAAAAATTAGGATCTTGATTAGCTTCTTTTATCTATTTCCATTGTTTGTGTTTCGGCTGTGAAATCTTGTCATTATGGATGATTTATTTCATTTTAAAATGTGGATTTTTTTTAAAGTTTTATTAAAATTTAGTGGATTATTATCTGCAAATATAGGAAATTTAGGAGCTTATCAATTATGACTAGAATTTTCCTACTATGAGCATTATTTGACCTGTGATCTGTAGCATTTAATTGGTTGAAAACATTTGTCAAATTATATTGAATTTTTATGATTCTTGATCATTAATTTGGCTCAGAAGCATCTAAAAATAACTTAGTTTTTGAAAATTTATAATAGATGCTGAGATGAGCTGCTTGATGTTATACTTATTTCTGCTTTGTCAAATAAAATGAACTTTTTGTACTTAATCAGCTTGCCCGGAAGATCGTTAGCAACAAATCAAACCATTTGGTTGTGCAATGCGCGTTATGCAGATAGCAAAGTTTTCAGTCGCACTCTGCTTGCAAAGGTATATGCTGCAATCTTAGACCACAATTTGCTGCAAATTTCAAGTTTCTGCTTGACACTTTCTAGATACTGAATACATGCTTATTCTCTTGTGTTCTTTTTGACATCTGGATCCTTTGTGTTTCTCAGAGTGCATCAGTTCAGGTACCGACTTTAACCGTGACTTGCTAGATCACATTTTTCACTAGAGAACTATTCATTAATGATGCGTTTTTCTGTGTTTCAGACAGTTGTATGCTTTCCGTATTCAGGTGGGGTAGTTGAGCTAGGTACAACTGACCTGGTGAGTTAATTATAATTCAATTGAGCCAAGTTTAAGTAGCATATATTTTTTGTTTAGCACATTTAAGTTTCCATCAAGTCTGATGTTGTTCCAATATTTTATCCATGTTGACTACCGGATAATCTGTCTTGGCTACCGGATAATCTGCCTTCACAAATTTTGCTTAAAAAAATACTTCATGGAGTTCCTGTGAAGCATAACAATCACTTACTTGAGACGCAAGAGGATAATGGCAAGGAAGGGAAGCTAAAAAGACCAAAAACCAAAATTGATGAAAATCATGTACTAGGTAGCAGAGGGAAGAAAAAGAGAAAAGATGAAGGCGTTGAAGAAAAGGAAAGCTTCTGGAATCAGTGAGATAAAAACTACAAGACCATTTCAGAAGGAGGATATATTGAAAGAAGATGTTAACGTCTCTTAAAGAGGGAAGGATATTATCATAGAAATTCAATGTCCTTGGGAGAAGATTTATTTGTAGAAGTCATGCGTGCAACAAACAATCTCGTGATCACGCCAAAATTGAAGGTTTGGTTTTGTATATTGGTGGTCATGGACCTCAGCTGTATGTTGATTAGAAAATGAGGCCCTTAAGTAGGCTTTTCTAAGTTATTTGCCCTACTAAAGAGCTTCAATGATTTCAACAGTACCTTGATGTGTAATGTTTTTCATATATTAGGAATAATAATTTTTAAGAGGTTCTAAAGCACTATATACATAACTCACTAAAAATTATATATGAAATTAAAAATAAAAAATAAACACCGCGTGAAGCGCGGTAATTTCACCTAGTTTTTTAGAATATAAAACCAAACCAGACATATGACCAAGCCAAATCAGACCATTGAATAACGGATTGCCTCGGTTTTGAACCACGGTTTGTGCTCAATTATTTATTTTTATTTCGTTTTTGTTAAAATTACAACATTTAAGAAAATATAACATAAAGTTTATTATATATTAGTATTATGTATTACATATAAGTATTATTATTAAGTTTAGATAAAACGTTCATATATCTTAATTTAATTTAAATAAATAAACATATGTTAGTAAAACTATGACATATTAACAATTAACTCAAGTTTTTATATATTTATAAAGCAATATGATGCTTTTGATATAATACACATACTCGCATGCACAAAAATATTAATATTTAATCTTAATTTATATTTATATACTAAAACATTTTATATATTAATATGTAACGGTCAGGTTTGGTTTTAACGGTTTTAAAATATTAGAAACCGCAATCAAACCATTTATGTGTAACCAGTCCGGTTTACCGAACCATCACCAACGATTTTGGCGGTTACGATTTATCTTGATTTGAATTATCATGATTCGATCCGAATTAATGATTTGACGGATTTTTTAAACACCTCAAACCCGGACGCATGCATACCGGAGTTATCAATTAGCAAAAAAAATGAATTATATCTCTCATTTATGTTGTGAAAATCGGAAAAGTACAAAAAAAATGGTACTGTAAATAGATACTTCCGCGTGTCGGTGTATGTACGAGTCCAGTTAAAACTGAAATAAGCCCATGGGCTCGGGTACTGAAATGTAAGGTGTCAACTACTGTAGTTAGAGGTTGCTACGAAACAAGTAACAGAGAATCACAATAATACCAATTTCAGTGGTGATAATAACCAGGACAAACAAAATTGATGCTTGTTCCGTTAAATTTCAGTGGTGATAATAACCAGTAGCCACTCAATGTAGACTAAATTGATGCCAATCAGTTCTATATCAGTTCACCTGCATCCCACTTTTCAGTGACTGCAGTTTTATATCAGGCTACTCTCTACACTATACTATATTTCTTCTACTGAAGCTGAAAGCCTGAAAGCCTGAAACCAAGTACAAAATTCGTCCGTTTGGTAACCTGTATTTCATTCGAAATTCTGGATTTGGGCAAATAACAAGTTTCGATGAGCAAAAGAATTTGGTTTCGGATTTCATATTAAATCCAACACATTCAACTATTATTAATACACTGAAAACTTGAAATGGCAACTCATTTAAAAATTCATTATTTAAAATAAAATGCACGTTACCAAACACACTCTCCCCGGTATCGGAAAAAATCAGCCCTTTAATAATCTTATACATTACCACATACATACTCAAAAAAAACTATTTAAATTATCAAGAAATTATAAACGAGAAATCAAGAACATTTTGATCCCCTTTCTTGCCAAGGGGCTGGATCAAACTAAAAATCAATTTATTCTCATACAATAAAAATCAAAACATAGTATTAAAAAAAAAAACTTTGTGTATTGCCACAAACATTTGCATATATATAATAGAACTAACAAATACGAGAAACATTAGGGGTGAACGTAACCCGACCGAACAGCTAAACACATTACGAATAATACTAATAGTAAATCACCTTTACAAGAGATCTCTCACTCTCCTTTAGGTTTATCATCACCACATTCAGCCTTCTCCTTTGGCTTCTCAGCTGCCTTGTCCTTGACTTGTTTCTCCTTTGGCTTCCCTTTCTTTGGTTTCATGAAACAAAAACAAGAGCAACAAGGACACTGAAACAAGAACTTCATCCTCTTCCTCTGCTTCTCTCTACTCACCAACCACTTGATACTTGATACTACTCTTTAACACAAAATGTCTTTTTCTCAATAATAATTGTGCATTACTTTTATCATAGGATTCCTTGTCAATCAATTCTTTTTATTTTTTTTGCAAATATAAACTTTAAATCAATGGTATAGTGGGGTTGGGTATGGGAAAAATGAATATTTCATGCATATGCAAAGCAAACTTTTTGTGGGACCATGTTACCCACTATCATTGAATAAAAACAGGAAATCCCAACTGTTTTTGTCTACACATTAATTTTTACTCTGCTGGCAAGCATATATACACTTAATACACACACAACATTATTATGTACAGTAGTAATAATAATTTTTTTCTTCAGGCATGTCCTGTTTCACCTGTGAAGAATAAACTTGTGACTGTGAGTTACATTATGTGTCGACCCTCCTTCCCGTGGTTCTAAAAAACGGAAATCGAAATTATTAGGAAGAACAATTTTTATAGTAAATAATTAATAATTAATTGAATTAATTAATTAAAACATTAATTAGATGTGTGTACTAAAATATAAAAAAATAGTTTATTAAATTAAATATATTAATTTAAGAAAAAAGTCCGGTTATTAATGGAATGATAAAATTTAATCGACGGAACATATTGGAATATTAAATATAAAAATATAAAAATATTAAATATTTTTGAAAGGTTTAGTAGTTTTAAAACATGACAAGCTAGCAGTGACAGATAATTCATCTGAGCATTTACAGAAAATAAAACTGACACTGAGGTTTTTGAACTAAAAGCTGTCAAATATACAACTTGAAAACACCAAAAAAACAAGAATAAACACTTCCTAACCTGCAAATCCAGAAGTTTCCCGTTAAACTGGCACATGGGGATTGAAGCAAGAATTTTCTAATTTGGACTTGTCTGTAGGCTTAGAAAAATTAGAGGGCTAGTGGGCTTTTTACAGTAAAATCAGGCTTCAACAGCAGCAGAATGAGGTCTGCACATGGGAAATTGATGCAGCCTATCTGTGGGCCACCTGGAACCGTTAAATTCGTCTAATTCGCGAGCCGTTCACGGCTTCATATTCTGTCAACTCGGCACAACACGCGCAGCTATACAGGCCGTTCACGACTTAATTGGCTGTTGAACCGGACCGCCGGAAATTCGGTCCGGTACGGTCGGCCCGACCGTGTGGCCGGCTCTATGTAGTTCTTAAAAATTTAAAATTTCAAGGGTAAAATGTGGTTCGATAAAAAAGATGTTATCTTTCCCGTCAATTATTTTAGCAAAAATAAGTGACAAAATTATCCATGAGGACGGGGCTAGTAAGATTTCAACATATAAAAGAATATATATACTACCTTTGTTTCTTTTGAGTTATCGTTTCATTTTTCTGCAAGCATATAAGATGAATTGATCGTACAAAAAAGTCGTTATCTTTCCCGTCAATTATTTACCAAAAATAAGTGACAAAACAAGAAAGGGATAGTAAGATCTAAAGGTTAAAAACTATTATACTACATAACTACTTCAAATGGAAAAAACAATTAGCTCTCTTTTGAAGAAAAACTTTGTGGGTTCATGTTTGAAAGAGTTACGCCCGGTTCATCAATCTATAACTTCCTGATTTCGTCGATTTTATTCTTGAAAGAATTACGCCTGGTTCATGGTTTTTAAAATTATATAGGTTAGTGTCGAAAAGAGTGTTACTGTTCTTCATGTGTCATGTCTTTGGTACAGATTCTTGGGAAATTGCAAGGTTGTCAAAGTTATTGCCTTGTCTAGATTTTTTGGCTTGCGGAGATGGTACACACGGAGTAACTTTGTGAACGTGCTAATAATACATGTTATCTAGAAATTGTACAAAATATATAGTATTATTTAAAAAAAATTGAACATGTAAGAAATTTTGATTTAATAGTGTTAGTTATAATGATTAGTTATATTAAAAAATGAATTTGATTGTTATTTTAGAATTTCAACACTTATATTTTGTTATAAAGAGATTTTCGTATAACAGTGTTCTGGAGGTTATTGGCCGAAATAAAGATCAAGGGTGGTGTTTTGAGGGCGGAGGAAGGTTGTGTATGGTGGTGGCTGAGCTTGTATGTTGACTCCTCAAAAAAGAATAGGTTTTTTTTTTTATTCTTTGTCAAGTGTCGACTCATGTCTCATATAAGTGTTTACGTACCCTATTTATAGGGATCAAGCCTCACGTAGTTTTTGGGGAACAAGTCACATAGGCTAGGGTTAGGGTTCTACGACCCGTGTAGACCAAGCCCATGACAAAGTCAGGCCTTCAGCCAATTAGTCACGTAAATCTCGACCGGCTCCACACGCTTCCTACAATCTCACGGCATCTCCGCATTTCTTCCCATGATTGCAGGAATACCCCGTGTCGGCCCCGAAATTTACGAGCAACTCAGTCATCTATGAGTCACTTTTCATGTTACACACAAAGTCCTAAAACGCGGGTCGGCCTGGTCGCCTCGGCCCGCACCGCCTTTTTCCTAAATCAATAAACAAGATGTCTTCTTTATTTTCCACAAGATGTGAGCTCATGGGCCCAGCCCGCATATGAGCACCTGATCCCAGCTCGCATGCCGTGAGCCTAGCTTGCATGTGAGAGCCCGGGTTACATGTGGGAGCCCAGCTCGCACATCGCGAGCCCAGCTCACATGTGAGAGCCCGGCTCACATATGAGAGCTCAGCCCACATGTGCTAGCCCAATTCACATATGAATCCTCAATTTTAGCTCACATGTGTGAGGCCAGTTCTTCAATTCACCCTCAGGGACCTGTTTAGGACCCATGACCGAAAGCGGGCATAACAACTACCCCCCAAAATTTCCAGTCGCACTTGTGGGGATAGGAATTTTTTTGCCTGCACCTACGAGAGCGAGCCCACGAGGTCGCACCCGGCCGCCTCGCATGTCTTCCAACGGTCATGAGTTTTGAACCCAGGACAGCTGTAGGACAGCTGGCGTAGGGATTCGTGTCATCTTCTAAGATGGTGACACGTGTCACTTCTTCTTTCTCTCTCTTACCCCCTATAAATATGTGGAATCCTCATTTCATTTCGCTCATTTCCAAGAACACTTAACGAACTGCTGTCCATTTTGCTCAAGGATCTACCACGGCCAAAACAATCATCACCACAAGAACCGTCTACCGGCGGCGATATTCTCCGGCAACAGATTCATCAGGATCTTCATTTGAATCTTCTACATGTACTATTTTGATCCACAATCATTCATTTTCATTCTTGTTTGTTCTTGTGCACCATGCGAGCATACACAACCTGCTCGACGCGACCTCACACACAATCACCAATTGCGATGCGAGCCTGTCGGCTCACATAGACATTTAGGCGCAACCCCGTGTGTGACGTGAGGACACTTAGGTGTGACCCCATATTTATTTCTATTTTTTATAGGGCCACACACTAATATTCACCATCTTTCACAGATGTAGAGTGCGTCTTCAGCTTGCTCCTACGGGTCGTCTCGTTCATCCTCCAACCCGGCTCGCTCTTCAGCCACTCCATCTCCTTTGAACAAATATCCACCCGAGCAGAGGGGCTCAAAGGACTTTGACCTCTCTCTCTGGACACATCAGCCAACCTATTTCTGCCAGCTCTTCTATTACCCCCCAAGGGGCCCTAACATTGCTCGAGTTGAGAACTCGATGCGAGCCGGTGGTTCCGGCTCTCTGAACATCCACCTCGATCCTAACCCTGAAGACTACACCAGGGAGACTAATATTTATGACTGGAGAAATAGACCTTTGGACCTTTCCCAAATACCTGCCCCTCTTGGGATGGAGGAACTTCTACGGTGCGAGCCTGCTCCTATAGACAAAGAGCGAGCAGAGGAGATTTTAAGGGAAATGGCTCAGGAGAGAGAGACTTGCCTTAAGCAAGTTGCAGCCAATGACCTCGACCCTATTTATCTTGACTCTGAATCTACTGATAGTGATCTGGGCAGTGCTTATTATGACACCAATAAAAGGAAAGAGCCTGTTGCCGCAAAATATCCCATCTTCGGACTCTAGGGTGAAAAAGATGACTCATATTGGTCTTATGATTCTCCAAAGAGCGAGGAGGTGGAAGATGTGAAAAGCCAGGTCAACATCTGCAACTACAAATATATCCCTGCGGCTTCTCCTGAACCGTATGTGCCTCCCTCTCAGCGCAAGCTAGAGGGCGAGATCATTTTTAGAAAGCAGATCATTCCGGACGGGGAGGAGAGCTCGACCTCGGTCGAAGAGGAGACAAAAATTCTTGCCTGTCGTGACCTCGCATCTTCCCTCACTCAAAAGTAACTGGCCGAAATTATTGACCAATTGTAGCTCGAGGGTCATGTTATTTTGCCCAGGTCGCACATGCGATGCTACAGGTTCAACCATCCCGAGAACGGGGGCAGGGTGCCACACATGGTTCTCTTTACCTTCCTGATTAGGCTAGGGATTTCTTCTCCTCTTCACCCATTTATCAAGGATGTTTGCGAGTACTACCAGCTCGCTCCACTTCTGATTAACCCGAATGGATACAGGACCGCTATCGCTTTGTACATCATATATCAAAAGCGTGGGTTTCCTCCTCTTACCGCGAGGCAGTTAGGCTGTTTTCTCAATTTGAAGCATTCCTCAAATGACTTTGGGTACTTATACCTATATGCATGGCCGTGCTACAACAAGAAGAATCTCATCCACAACGGGACGAGCAATTCAGGGAAATGGAAGAGCCCCTACTTCTATATTCATGAGGTGCCTCGAGTCCAAACTCACTTCTACTAAAACCCATGTAATACAAGTTTTTTCTGGCCGCATCTCCTTTCCTTATAGTAGTATATTCTAATAATCACACTTTTTTTATTACCAGCCACCCCGCCTCGAACTGTCCTTCAAGGGCAGGAGAAGATAAACGCGGACAGCCTCCTTGAGCTCCCTCTATCGGACAGAGATATCCGGAAACTAATAACTACCTCGAACCTGGTCGAGTGTGGGTTCTTGAAAGAGGGAGTGAGGCTGACTCCTGTTAGTCGCTACACACACGCTAAATTACACGCCAGTATACGCGATCGCAAGTAATATAGAATAAATTCTAGTTCGTTCTCACAGGGATCAACTAAGGTTAATTTCAATCAATGTATCTATGCAACACTAGTATGGTTATTATCCAATGCTAAGACGAATAACAAATTGAGGTGATTTATACTAAATTAACTAAGAGATTATACTAAAGAATATAAACTAAGAGATTAAAAAGGTTTGAATAATATATGACACAAATATGGGATTCTAACTTTATTAAATACTTCATTCAATAGACTTTTCGTTCTTAACCTTAACATGCAGTGATGATGACACTAATCAGATAACACGAAACTGATAAACGCCAACTTTCGTTGTACGCATACCATACCACCAGACATCCACAAAAGAGATGAAAGATGAATAGACACCAATTATATTGAGACCCTATATGTCTATAGAATTTGACAACATAACGATTTAATGCACAAGTTATCTTTTGCGATTACATAGGGCAAGTAAAATGGTTAAAATTACCTACGAATCATGCATATCACATACATGAACCTATGCTAGCATGGGAAGTTCTAAACCCTTAAATTCACTTTCACTTCATTAAGAATTAACACATTGTCTTATAAGTTCGCGACACTTATAAGACGATTAAGCACAACAAAAACTAGGTTATCATACAATCACCACACACTAAGGTATCGAAATGAATTAATTAAAGAAATCCATAAATAAATCCGTTAGAACCCCACGATAATGATTAGCCCATATTCGGACTCATCATCAACGTGGGTTCAAGAATAAGAAAACTAGCATCCAAAGTTATAACTTAAAACACAGAATCACAAGTATAAACTAGATCTTCCTCGCCTTGGTTGAATTGTGCTCTACAGTCTTATTATGCCTTCTCCTTAGCTCTGGTCCGTCTCCTCCTAAAAAATGAGCTTTATTTATGTATATATATACTGTAGAATTAACCAGGACTTCAAACTCTCAAAATCCCAATAGAAACAGAATTCTGTCACCTCGACCTGGCGCGGCCGCGCTTTGCTTCAGCACGGGCGCACTAAGTTTTTGTTTCTTGGGCGCGGCCGTGCGCTACTTCAGCGTGGGCGCGCCGTCCTTCTGGATAAAATTCTGATTTATTTTCTCCTTGTTGATTTGAGCTGGTCTTTTCATGAGCCTTTATTTGAGACACCATCCTAACACCAAATTAGCACTAAAACCATGTTAATTCACCTGATTACCTGGAAAATGTCTGCAATGCAAAAACACGTTAAAAACACTAACAACTTTACTACAAAACACTAATTCAAAGGTTTACGGAGCGTTATAAAGTGTCATAAATGCCACTCAACATACCCCCAAACTTGAATCAATGCTTGTCCTCAAGCATAAACAGACTCAAAGAACAAGAAATAAAAATACATTAATGCAAACTATATGAATGCAACGATCCCCGTAGAATAACTAAACCAATCAACAAGCAACATCTCAGCAAACGCACTTATTCGCACAAAGATCAATCAAACCCCACAAATCAACTTACAAGCCAGAAATGTGCATGTGTGCAAATGCTTATAGATATGTTATCACAACTAGATCAATAATCATGACTCACTAATCATCAAGGCAATCACAAGGTTATAAATAGAATAAAGGCTAAACTCAAAATAACTTATAACACTTCTATTCTTATATAAGAGTTTTACATGGATTCATGCTTTTATTCTCAACACAAAAATAGCACAAATATGCTTATTTGACCGTGCAATGAGTGAGGTCCACAAAAGACTTATACAATAATATCCATGTAGCGAGCGTTAAGTTAGTGGATCCCAGACTATAAAAAGCCTTAGATCACTAGGCATAAAGTCCCCTAAGAACTTAATAACTCAAGTATTAAATAGCCCACTCATGATCAATTATGCATAAACACATATATTTTTTTCTTTCTTTTTTTCTTCTCTTTTTTTTTTATTTTTTTTTCACAAATTTTTGAACGAGTGCGTTTTGCTCCATCTCATTCAACCCTAGACTACTCATATAAAATGAGCTGGCTACTAGCCATTTAACACCTAGCCACAACAACTACCAATGAAATCCAATTTTCTCCAATTTTTAAATATCCATGTTATTTTATTATTAAGAGAATATCCTAAATTCTAAATATAAACAAGCGATTAAACCTCGAAAAACAAATAAACCATGACCATGATCTAGCCCTCAAGCAACCTATAAAACTTAGTGGAATATATTTGTCTCTAGCATGCAAATCAACTCGATAAGACTTAACATCACTAAATACGACATCACTACACTAGCATCAGTATCACAAATCAATCGGTAAAATCATCTAAGGGATCATGTTATTATGTAAATGCATGAAACTATATGAACTAATTATCATAAAAACCACAAAAATAATAAAAAAACTACTACATGGCAAAGATGTAACTATATGAACTAAACTAGCTTGAATATGCAAACTACATGCGACTCACACAAAACACATACTCCTTAATTACTACCCTCAAACTTAAAATATTCACTGTCCTCAGTGAAGGTAATAGCAAGGAAACAGGCATACCTAATCCGAAGCAGGATCATCACCCTCAAGGGGTAGAGTGTCAGGAGTGTCTGGAGGTTGATACACCGAGTCCTCACCGAATACTGGCCACTAGATATCAACTCATGTGGCTCTGAAAGCAGTCCCCAACGTCTGGGTGAGGTCATGTAAAAACCTATTATGAATGTCATGCATCGCATCCATCCTCCTAGCTAGATGCCTATATTGCATCGTACTCAAACCAGCACCGCCCGGTGCTTTCTTCTGCTGCTGCTGCTGCTGCTGCGACCCCGAAAGACCAGCCTCTTCTCCCAACTGAGCTCTCCAAGCTGCTCTCCTTGCCTGCTGCGTACCACCAACATAAGTCTGATCCGCTGGCCTTCCACCTGGCAGATGGTCATAAGAATAACCAAGCCCCTTAGGATCGGGCTTCCCACCATACCACTCAGTCATGTTAAACAACGTTGAACTGTCAATCGGAGCACTAGGGAGCTGCAGCTGCTCATGTGTGGGCCAACGAACTCCAACCGCCACGCATAACTTCGTCACAATGGACGCATAGGGTATCGAACCTATAGTACTCCCTCGCAAAACCTCAAAATACCCTAATGGATAACCATCCCAAGATCAACATAGTCTCCCTGTAAAATACCCCACAACAAACGAGCACGCTCTACAGTAATCTCATGCACGTGAGAAGATGGCATGATGTTAGCACAAATAAAAGCATTCCATGCACATGCAAACCTGTTCATGCACGATGCCGGAAATGTGGTATACTTGTCCATGCCCTTCTTGAACTTCCAATGAGTTTTAGGCACACAAAGGGTAGCAACAATTAAATCCAAATTAAACTCCTCCGAAATCTTCTCGTTTCAGTTCTCTTGCTCCTCCTTCCCCTCGGGCTGCTCAATGACCCTACGAATCATCTCCGCATTGTAGTCCATGTCATCCCCCTCACCACCGTGAAACCAATCTTCTCCACCTTCACATTAGCATAAAACTCAAGCACTACACTCATGGGCACAACAGCGGGTGTCTCGCAGAAAACCACCCAGCCCATCTCCAAGATCATCTCCAACAACTTACCATCTTTCCCCGATGGCAGAAAACCACGCTCCTTAGCTATCGGCTTCGAAAGAAGCCTCACATACTCCGCCTCAGCCTCCAGAGTTGAAAACCTTGGCCTCAAATCACCTGTACTCGAAGAATCGGTGGTACTACTGTTAACTTGAGTTCGTTGTCTTTTTGGTTCCATTGAGATTGAAAGAGATTGAGAAAATATGTGTTTGCAAGAGAGATTGTGTGTTTGAGAGTTTTGAGAATTGATGGAGAAGTTTGTGTATACGTGTATGTATATATAGGAGATTGGGAGATAATTAGTTATAGAATAGGAGTGGGAATTGATTATGGGAATAATGGGAATAATGGGTTTGATTTGGAGAGGGAAATTTGGGATGTGGAAGAGTAAAAAACGGGTGGGAATAGATTTTGTATTAAAAGCCCCGATTTTCTCTTCAAAATATGCCTTATATTTTTTTTTTCTGAATCCGGACCCCAGGGCGGCCGCGCGCTGTCTTGGCGCGGGCGCGCCCAGTTTCTAGAGTTTCAGTGCGGCCGCGCGCTAGGACAGTTTGGGTGCACCCAGTTACTGGAAAAAAAGCGCGGCAGCCCCGCTTTTCAGCACGGGCGCGCCGTGCTACTAAAGTTGACCCTGAATTTTTTTGTTTTTCTGATTTTTTATGTTTTTCTCTTTTCTTTCTGCTTCCTCTACCTACTAATGTACAACAAACTTGGGTTGCCTCCCAATAAGTGCTTGTTTTACGTCGTTAGCTCGACATAGAATCTTGAGATCAAGTAGTCAATAAAACGACATTAATTACCTCACGATTTGTCGTATCCCCATAGTAGTGTTTCAATCTCTGTCCATTTACCTTAAATTTTTGGCATTGATCATTCTCAAAAATCTCCACAGCTCCATGCGGAAACAAAATTTTGATTATGAAGGGCCCTGACCCTCTCGACTTCAATTTCCCAGGAAAAAGACGGAGACGAGAGTTAAACAATAGAGCTTGTTGTCCCGGAACAAATGATTTAAGCATTAAACCTCTATTGTGCCATATCTTGACTTTCTCCTTGTACATTTTGTTATTTTCATACGCTTAAAGCCGAAATTCGTTGAGTTCATTCAATTGAAGCATTCTCTTCTTAACAGCTGCATCCAAATCAAGGTTCAACTTTTTTAAAGCCCAATATGCTTTGTGCTCGAGCTCTACAGGCAAATAACACCCCTTACCATAAACCAACTGAAATGACGACATACCCAATGGAGTCTTGTATGATGTTCTATACGCCCAAACGACTTCATCTAGCTTTAAAGACCAATCCTTCCTTGATGGACACACAACTTTCTCTAGAATACACTTGATCTCTCTGTTAGACACCTCTGCTTGACCATTAGTCTGAGGATGGTAGGCTGTTGTAATGCGCTGATTCACATTATACCTTTGCATCATGGCAGTGAATCTGCGATTGCAAAAATGCGATCTTTCATCACTGATTATGACTTTCGGAGTCCCGAATCTTGTGAAAATCTGCTTATGTTGAAAATTAAGCACCACCTTCGCATTATTTGCCGTCAGAGCCTTGCCTTCCACCTATTTCGACACATAATCGACCGCCAACAAGATATACCGATTCAGAGCCTTGCCTTCCACCTATTTCGACACATAATCGACCGCCAACAAGATATACTGATTATTACAAGATGAGACAAATGGCCCCATGAAGTCTATTCCCCAAACATCCAAGACCTTAACCTCGAGAATCACATTAAGAGGCATCTCATCCCTTTTAGACATATTATCCACACGCTGGCATCGATCACACTTCAAAACAAAGCGATGCGCATCGTAGGCCAGAAGAATCCGCTTGAAGGACACGAGCTGCTATCTTCTCTCCACCGTAGAGCCCTCCATAAACAGTTGAATGACAGTCTCACAAGATCCCCCCCCTCCCGTTTCGCTGTACGGAATACATCTCCTGATGATTTGGTCATCTCCTTGCCTAAACAGATATGGTTCGTCCCACATGTACCACTTCATCTCATGAAAAAACTTCTTCATTTGAGCATACGATAAGTCGGGAGGCATGATATTACTCACAAGGTAGTTCACAATGTCTGCAAACCATGGTTCTTCCTCTTGCACTCCAAACAGCTGCTCATCGGAAAAAGACTCATTTATCAACATCTTATCCAATGAAATTGCACTTGGATCTTCCAAACGAGAGAGATGATTAACGACTTGATTCTCAATACCTTTTATGTCCTTGATCTCCAATTCAAATTCCTGAAGCAAAAGAACCCATCTGATCAATCTAGGCTTCAAGTCCTTCTTTGAAACAAGATATCGAATTGCAGCGTGATTAGTGAAAACTGTCACCTTCGTCCCAAGTAAATAAGATCGAAACTTCTCAAAACCGTAGACAATAGCCAGAAGTTCTTTCTCAGTAGTAGTATAATTAAGTTGAGCACCATTTAGGGTCTTACTAGCATAGTAGGCCACATGAAATATATTGTTCTTTCTCTGCCCAAGAACTGCTCCGACTGCGTAGTCACTTGCATCGCACATTATCTCAAAAGGTTCATTCCAGTCAGATGCAGTTATAAAAGGTGTCGTGATTAAACTCTTCTTTAAGAACTCAAAAGCAGCTAGGCACTCGTCATCAAACTTGAACGGTACATCCTTCTCTAGCAGATTGCACAAAGGTTTAGAAATTTTTGAGAAGTCCTTGATGAACCGCCTATAGAATCCCGCATGACCAAGAAAGTTGCGAACTCCTTTAACAGAAATTGGTGGAGGAAGATTTTCAATGACCCCCACCTTGGCTTTGTCCACCTCAAGACCCTTACTAGAGACCTTATGACCAAGAATAATGTCCTGTCGCACCATAAAGTGACATTTTTCCCAATTGAGAACTAGATTGGTCCCAACACACCTTTTGAGAACGTCTCCAAGATTCTGCAAGAACTCATCAAATGAATCGCCAAATACAGAGAAATCATCCATAAATACCTCCACATTCTGACCAATCATATCAGAAAAGATAGCCATCATACATCTCTGAAATGTGACAGGTGCCCTGCACAAGCCAAAAGAAACCCTTCTAAAGGTGAAAGTAATAAATGGACAAGTAAAAGTAGTCTTCTCCTGATCTTCCAGAGCAATGCAAAACTGATTATAGTCCGAATAGCCATCCAGAAGACAGTAGTACTCATACCTATCCAATCTATCAAGCATCTGATCAATGAACGGTAGAGGGAAGTGATTCTTTCTCATGGCCTTGTTCAGCTTCCTGTAGTCTATGCAAACTCTCCACCCCGTGACTGTTGGAGTAGGAATAAGCTCATTCTTCTCATTAGCAACAATGGTGATACCCCTTTTATTTGGTACACACTGAATTGGGTTCACCCAATAACTGTCAGAATGGGATAGATGATCACTGCATCCAGCCACTTAAGAATTTCTTTCTTCACAACTTCTTTCATGATGGGATTAAGCATTCTTTGTTGCTCAACAGTAGGCTTGCTACCTTCCTCTAGCAGAATTTTATGCATACAATAAGAAGGGCTAATTCCCTTAATATCTGCTATCGCACATCCAATTGCCGATTTGATTTCTCTCAGAATTCTTAAAAGTTTCTCCTCATCACTACCTGAGAGGTAAGATGCAATAATAACAGGAAAAGTAGATTCCTCACCCAAAAAAGCATACCTTAAGTGTTCAGGTAATGGTTTAAGCTCAAGTGTAGGAGCTTCCTCAATAGATGGCTTGAGGCGCTTGGGAGATTTGTTCAGCTCCTCCATTCCAAGAGATTCAAAAGGCATATCCATCTTCCTTTTCCACGGAGAAGCATTCAGATATTGTAACTCCTCATCACCTTCATCATCTTCGCTATCAGAATTTCCCAACAAGGCCTTTTTTAAGGCATCAGACCTTAGCAATTGATCAAATTCTGAAGTAACCACAGAATCGACCAACTTCACCTTTAAGAACTCCTCATTTTTCGTAGGAAATTTCATGGCATTAAACACATTAAAGGTTACATCCTGATCCAGTACTCGTATGGTAAGCTCACCCTTCTGTACATCAATCAAGATTCGGCCAGTAGCCAAGAAAGGTCTTACCAAGATTATGGAAATCTTCTTATCCTCCTCGAAATCAAGAATTACAAAATCAGCAGGAAAGATGAGTTTATCCACCTTGACCAAAACATCCTCAACAATGCCTCGTGGATAAGTAATAGAACGATCGGCCAACTATAAAGTCATATAAGTGAGCTTTGGATACAGTAAGTCCAACTTCTTGAAGATTGACAAAGGCATCAGATTAATGCTAGCTCCCAAATCACATAAGCATTTGTTAAATGACATTTTTCCAATGGTGCAAGGAATAGTGAAGCTTCCGGGTTCTTTAAGCTTTGGAGGCAACTTCTGTTGTAGTACAATACAACATTCCTCTGTGAGAGCCAGTGTCTCTAAGTCATCAAGCTTCACCTTCCGAGAGAGTATACCTTTCATAAACTTTGCATAACTAGGCATATGTTCAAGAGCTTCAGCTAAAGGTATGTTGAGGTGAAGTTTCTTGAACACATCCAAAAACTTCTCAAACTGCTTATCCAACTTTTTCTTTTGCAGCCTCTTAGGAAAGGGAGGTGGAGGATAGATCTGTTTCTCCCCTGTATTACCCTCAGGAGGAGTGTGTTCAATAGTAGTCTTCATTGGCTCTACTTCGGCTTCCTTCTGCACTTCTTCCTCAGCTACAGCTTATTCATTCGAACCGTGAGAATGTTCAGGGTTTGCAACCTTCCCAGACCTCAATGTAATTGACTTTACCTGCTCCTTAGCTTCCCTATTTCCTGGTACTTCAGTGTCACTAGGAAGTGTACCAGGCTGACGATTTATCAAGGCATTGGCAATTTATCCAATTTGATTTTCTAAGGTCTTAATAGAAACTGCTTGGCTCTTGCACATGAGCCTCAACTCCTCAAATTCAGATTTTTCATTAGGCTGTTGCAGCTGGAGTTGTTGCCTTGGTGCATATTGCGGTTGTTGAAAACCAGGGGGGTTGTACTGTTTTACTGGATACTGTTGATAAGGCTGCTGAACCGCATTCTGAGTGTTTCTCCAGCTAAAGTTAGGATGATTGCGGTTATTAGGATGATAAGTGGCTGGTACAGGTTGCTGCGATATCTGAAAGTTGCTCACGAACTGAGCAGATTCACTAAAAATGGCACACTGATCAGTCTCATGGGCACCCGCACAAAGCTCATAGACACTAGTGATTTGATTAACTCCATAATTAGCCAAAGAATTCACCTTCATCGTCAAAGCATTTAGGTGAGCAGCTATAACAGTAGTTGCATCCAACTCCAGAATTCCTTCTACCTTACTCTGAGATAGTCGTTAAGTAGGATTCTGATATTCATTAGTAGCCATCAGTTCAATTAATTCATAAGCTTCATCGTAGCTTTTAGCCCACAAGGTTCTTCTTGATGCTGCATCGAGCATGGGTCTAGAAGTAGCACCCAAACCATTATAGAAATAATTAATGATCATCTAGTCAGGTATCCCATGATGAGGACACTTCCTAAGCGTCTCCTTATATCGATCCCAAGCCTCACATAGAGATTCTCCAGATTGCTGAGCAAATTGAGTAAGTGCGTTTCTGATTGCAGCAGTCTTCCCCATAGGAAAGAATTTGGTTAAGAAATTCTGAGTAAGATCCTCCCATTTGGTAATAGACCCTGGTGGTAGAAAATATAACCAGCACTTCGCTTTATCCCGCAGAGAAAATGGAAAAATCCTCAACTTAATAGCATCTTCAGAAACTCCATTGAACTTGAAAGTGTCGCAGATCTCGATAAAATCTCTGATGTGCATGTTGGGGTCTTCTGTTGGAGAACCCCCAAACTGAACTGACATCTGTATCATCTGAATCGTGCTCGACTTGATCTCAAAGGTATTAGCCGAGATGGATGGTTGAACAATGCTAGACTGAATATCATTGATCTTCGGTTGAGAGTAGTCCATCAAAACCTTTGGATTCACTTCTGGTTCTCCCATTGCAACAACAATTTCTTCTTCTTTCTCAACTAAGATCTTTTCTTCAACTTTCTCTCTAACTATTACAATTCTTCATCAGCTTGATCCAGAGTTCTCTTATGAGTCGGAGAACGTGTATGCATACACGCTCGCTAGAGTACTTGAACAAAACAAGGAAATGGATAAGTGACAATGTCCAAGTCACTAAACTTTAACGACTAATGATGACAAACACATAATCTAAAAATTAACATCGATTGTCCCCGGCAGTGGCGCCAAAAACTTGTTAGTCGCTACGCACGCGCTAAATTACATGTAAGTATACGCGGTCGCAAGTAATATATAATAAATTCTAGTTTGTTCCCACATGGATCAACTTAGGTTAATTTCAATCAATGTATCTATGCAACACTAGTATGGTTATTATCCAATGCTAAGATGAATAAAAAATTGAGGTGATTTATACTAAATTAACTAAGAGATTATACTAAAGAACATAAACTAAGAGATTAAAAAGGTTTGAATAATATATGACACAAACATGGGATTCTAACTTCATTAAATACTTCATTCAATAGCCTTTCCGTACTTAACCTTAACATGCAGTGGTAATGACACTAATCAGATAACACGAAACTGATAAACGCCAACTTTCGCTGTACGCATACCGCACCAGACATCCATATTACCCCATATGTCTATAGAATTTGACAGCATAATGGTTTAATGCACAAGTTATCTCTTGCGGTTACATAGGGCAAGTAAGATGGTTAAAATTACCTATGAATCATGCATATCACATACATGAACCTATGCTAGCATGGCAAGTTCTAAATCCTTAAATTCACTCTCGCTTCATTAAGAAATAACACACTATCGTTTAAGTTCACGATACTCATAAGACGATTAAGCACAACCAAAACTAGGTTATCATACAATCACCACACACTAAGGTATCGAAACGAATTAATTAAAGAAATCCATAAATAAATTTGTTAGAACCCCACGATAACGATTAGCCCATATTCGGACTCATCATCAATGTGGGTTCCGATAAAAACATGATATAATAAACGTAGTCTTTATACTTAAATAAACCAAGTACGAAATAAAAGTAAAGGTTCAAGAATAAGAAAACTAGCATCCAAAGTTACAACTTAAAATAAAGAATCACACGTATAAACTAGATCTTCTTCGCCTTGGTTGAATTGTGCTCTACGGTCTTCTTACGCCTTCTCCTTAGCTCTGGTCCGTCTCCTCATGAAAAACGAGATTTATTTATGTATATATATGCTGTAGAATTAACCAGGACTTCAAACCCTCAAAATCCCAATAGAAACAGAATTATGTCATTTCGACCTGGCGCGGCCGCGCGCTGCTTCAGTGCGGGCGCATTGAGTTTCTGCTTCTTGGGCGCGGCCGCACGCTACTTCAGCGCGGGCACGCCGTCCTTCTCGATAAAATTCTGATTTCTTTTCTCCTTGTTGATTTGAGCTGGTCTTTTCACGAGCATTTATTCAAGACACCATCATAACACCAAATTAGCACTAAAACCATGCTAATTCACCTGATTACCTGGAAAATGCCTGCAATGCAAAAACACTATAAAAACACGTTAAAAACACTAACAACTTGAGTACAAAACACTAATTCAAAGCTTTACGAAGCATTATAAAGTGTCATAAATGCCACTCAATAACTACCTAAATAAATAAATCAAAGAAAAGAGCCAGAGCAGGTAAGGATGTTCTCTACACACATGCTGGCTCGTGGGCTCACACTTTATATTTCCTGTAAACGTCCCACATTACGTTACACTTTTTATTTCCTTTATCTCTTATCTTCTTGCACCCTTCTTTAAATTATATAAGCTTTTATCTTGCTCGCATCTTGCTGTAATTAATATATTGTTTATTTTCAGAAATGGTCATCCTGCCCATTCACTTCATGGAGGAGGCTGAGCAAGCCGCGACCTCGGGCTCGGTGTAGCCCGCTACTGCGACCATGGCGGCTCACACCCAAGCAAATCCTCCAACCCGCATGACAGTCCTTATTGAGCATCTCAAGAGTGGAGAGCCCTCTCCTCGGCTGAAAAGGTATCGTGGCCCTAAGGACGGGAGAACCGGCGAGCCTGACCCGAAAAAAGCTGTTCCATCTAATGCCCCTCTCCATACTTCTTCTTATGCCAGCACAGTTGTGACCACATTCGGCCGGCTCGCTCAGGCCAATGTCAAAGAGCAGGATGTGAAAAATTGGATCTCAACCTCTCTCGAGGCCAATAATGATGTGTTGATCAAGGCCGCCGCCGAAGTGTACTTCTCCAGCTGTTTAGGGTTCGAGAAATATGGGCCATCATCCAGGACAACTTAAAGCTGGACTCCAAGGTAAAGTCCCTCCAGTGCAAGGTCAATGAGCACGGGCATGAGAAGGTTAACCTTGTAAACAATTATAACCAAAAGATGTTTGTCCTGTCTTCTGCTCACGAGAAGGCCAGAAGGAAGCCCATGGACTGGTCGCGGATGAGTGGAAGAAGGAGAAAGAGGCCCTCGAGGAGAAGGTGCTCGAGCTGGAGGGGTCACTTTCTGCCCTGACTGCAAGCCGTGAGGCCACCCTCATAGATTCTAGGAACCTAGGGGCTAATAACTTTATGAAGATTTTCATTAGCAAGGTTCCTGACTTCGATTGGGGTGCGCTAGGCGCTGATACAGCTAGGCGTGCTGAGAAGCTGAAGTTGGAGATGGAGAGGGATGCTCAAATTGTGGAAGAGGCCCGACTCGCAGCTGAGCAGGCCCGACTCGCAGCCGAGAAGGCCAAGAAGGAGACAGAAGGCGATAAGCCTAAGTTTAATTTATTTTGATAAACATTTTGATGGGGAAGCGGGCACCCCGTTTACCTCGCATATGTATTCGAAATCTCCCGCCTTCGGGCCTCAATTCTAAACCATGGTTGTTATAAAAATTATGAAGTCTTTTATGCTCGCATTTACTTTTGTCGTGCTAGCTGATTTTTGTCATTAATTTTCTTTATTTTGTGTATGCTTAATGTGCCCCTACTGACCTAGGGTTATCATAGCCCTGGCCGCGTATGGCGGGTGTCATACCTTGACAGCGAGCTGAGCCCACCAACTCGCATCATCTTCCTGTCACTTGTTTTATACTTTTATGTGTCCGCGTTTACTTTTCATGTAAAAAAAGTAAAATTAATGATAACTTTAAGTAAAACAGGCTCACATCGCTGCTAACTCATAATTGTTGCATGTATTCTTGCGTTAGCGGGCCGGGCCCATGGGCTCGCATCTCGTTCTTGTATTCTTTCTTCGCATGATGCGAGCTCATCGGCTCACATCCTCGAGCTCACGTTGCCTTTTTACATTTAAGATAAGTAGAATGTACTCATGATAAACTTAAGGAAAATAAACTCGCATCCTTACTAGCCTATTATTGTTATATGGCCGCGTATGGCATGTTTGTTTCCCTAGAAGTGGACTGGAACCACAAGTTTTAACAAAGGGGACGCGAGCCAAGGATACAGGCTCGCATCGCGGCTATTCTTAAACTTTAAGTCAATTCTAAACTCACATGGCATGCTTCTAGGTGATCTTGTGGGCACCTCTTTCTACTTTCATATTTTTATCTTCATCTTAACAATCCATTTCGTGCTCACTATTTTCAAGCGGGCCGAAGCCCAGCTCCGTTTATAGACTTGTTGTAAATCGGGCCGAGGCCCGGCTTGACTTATGATTTTAACATGTTAATGAAGCAATTGTTTTATCCTCATATGGGCTCCCAATGATGGGCTCCCCTGCCGGTATTTTGATCTATTAACAGATGTCAAAATATCAAGGCACAAATAAATATCAATCATTCATTCATAGATAATGGAAAGTGAAAAGATTACATGCTTGTAGTCTCAGGGA
Source organism: Apium graveolens (assembly GCF_009905375.1). Classification (NCBI taxonomy): domain Eukaryota; kingdom Viridiplantae; phylum Streptophyta; class Magnoliopsida; order Apiales; family Apiaceae; genus Apium; species Apium graveolens. The sequence continues at coordinate 2,618,156 of NC_133657.1, forward strand.
GGAACCTATATGGAACTACCCCCTAGACTTAGGAATATATAAAGATAATACCAAGTTTGAAAATAATGATATAACTGATAATACTTGCGGAGATGCTTGGCATTCCAGGCTCTCGGGATTAACTTGTCCTGCATATCGTTGAGGTGGTAGGTTCCCTCCCAAATTACTGATTTTATCTTGTACGGGCCTTCCTAATTTGCCCCAAAGACTCCGTGACTCATTACCTTGGTATTTGGCATGACCCGGCACAGAACCAAATCTCCCACCTTAAAAGTCCGGGCTCGAACCTTGTTGTTATAATGCCTTCTTGTCCTCTGTTGATATGCTGCTATCCCGATCTGAGCATCCTCTCGAGTCTCTTCAATCATGTCCAAGTAGAGTCGATGGTTGATCTCATTTGTCTCTGAGTTATAATTATCCCTTCGAAAAGATCCCGCCCGTACTTCAACCAGCACCATGGCCTCGCACCCATATACCAAAGAGAAAGGGGTATCCCCGGTTGTAGTCCTAGGGGTCGTGTTGTAAGACCACATGACTCGTGTGAGCTCTTCTGGCCATGTTCCTTTCTTGTCCCCAAGCTTTGCCTTCAAGGTGTGATTAATGATTTTATTAACAGCCTCTGCCTTCCTATTACTTTGGGGGTGACAAACTGCACTAAAACTCTTCTGAATTCCCAGCTGCTTACAGAACTTCCGCATCTCCTTACTATCGAACTGCTTCCCGTTATCAGATATCAACTTATAAGGGATTCTATAGCGGCATACAATGGTTCCGTACAAAAATTCCTTGAGCTTCTTTGTCGTGATGGTGGCCAAAGGCTCAGGCTCTGCCCATTTAGTGAAGTAATCCACCACAATAACTGCATACTTGACACCCCCTTGGCCTTCGGGAATTCTCCAATTAGATCAATTCCCCACATAGAAAAGGGCCAAGGGCTCATGAGGGATGTGAGAGGAGCCACGGGGCTGTTGTAATAATTTGCATATCGCTGACACTTATCACAAGCTCGAGAGAATCCAAAGGCGTCTTTTTTCAGCATCGACCAATAGTAACCCTGACGGAGGATTTTCTGAGCTAGAGAGCTATCCCCCGAGTGATTGCCACAAATGCCCTCGTGCATATCCCTTAGGATATAATTGCATTCATCCCCATCTATGCACTTGAGAAGGGACACACTGAACCCTCCTCTGTATATGACCCCCATCATATATCACATAGTGGGTTGCCTTGTACTTTGTTCTTCTTGCCTCATTCTTTTCATCTGGAAGTGATCCTTCCTTTATGTAAACTAAGATATGTGTCATCCATGTGGGGTCGAGGTCACTACCAATGCTGCCCACCTCGTGTTCGGGAAAACTAGGCTGCCTCTGTATATCAAGGAGCACGACCCCTAACAGAGTGGCCTCACGGCTCGAGCCAAGCTTAGCCAGCTCGTCCGCGCCTTCATTTTTCCCGCGCGGAATCAGTTCCAGCCTCACCTCATTGAACCTTGCAATTATCCTCTGCGCACACTTCAGGTAAAGCTCTGTTCTTGGCCCCTTAGCTTGGTACCCCTTGTTTATCTGATAGACCACAATCATGGAGTCGGTGAACACATTCAAATTCTCCACCTTTATTTCCACAGCCAGCTTGAGACCGTTAATCAGGCCCTCATACTCAGCATCATTGTTGGTTGCACGGAAGGCCAGATGGGTTACACGCCTGATCTTGTGGGACTCCGAGCTGATCAGCTCAATTCCAGCTCCTGCCCCATCTCCATTAGTGGCTCCATCCACGAATAGGCTCCACCATGGGGCACTATTTTGGTTTTCTATCCCGACCTCCTCTGCATTAGGTATGACAACAAGGGCTCCCTGCTCCACTTCCTGATGTGGAGGAAATATCAGGACAAAATCGGCCAGGGCTTGGCCTTTGATTGTGGTCCTTGGATTATAATCTACCTCGAATTGGCTGAGCTCAACCGTCTACTTCAGCATTCGACCAGAAGACTCTGGTTTGTGCATTACTTGCCTGAGGGGATAGGAGGTTCGTACTTCTATCATGTGCGCCTGAAAATAGGGTTTGAGCTTTCGGGAGGCCAGGATCAGGGCATATGCTAACTTCTCGAGACTTGTGTACCGAGTCTCCGCATCGGCTAGCCTTTCACTCACATAATATACCGGGAGCTGGATATCCTCCTCCTCTCGGACCAATACAGCACTGACGGCAAAGTCAGAGACGACCAAGTATAGGAGCAGGGGTCTCACCTGCCTTTGGGTTGGACAACATTGGGGGACTGCTGAGATGCTTCTTTATGTTCTAAAAGGCTTCCTCACACTATTCTGTCCACATTGGGGGACTACATCGCACGAGTTTTATACTAACTAGGGACCTTTGCCCGCGCGCTACGCGTGCTAGCCAAAAAAATTATTTTTATTATTTTTTACGATTAGAACCAAATAAATTATTTTACTATTTCTTTTTATAATTTCAATATTTTATTTTTAGCCGAAAATCATGCTGTTGAGTTTAGATAAAAGTATCTCAAATAATATTGCCACGAATAGTTGCGATATGATGTTAGTTAATTTTTTTTGTTGCTAATATATAAGAGAAAAACAAAATTTTCAAATTAGACAAATAACATGAATTACTTAATGTGGTTTAATTTTATGAAAAAAATGTATAGATACCAAATTGTGGCCGAATTGAAATACAATTGACACATCTCCTATTCTTTTATCAGGCACCAAAAAGTTTTAGTTTTTATTTTTATTACAACTACAGAGTAACTATCACTTGAATAAAAAACGGAGGTATTATTGTTATTCACCGGATCCATTTTGTTACTTCCTCCTCTATATGCACCTTACATCATTGATTTTTTTTCCACATATGGTATTGCATATGATACTTCTGTGTATATCTCTAATTTTGTTGAACATTAGTGATGAGTGATTAAGTAATTGTTTGAATCTGATTTCATTCATCCATGCATGTTCTTCATATCATAAAATCAAATAACTATTAAGTAAACATATAATGATTTAATATTTATAGATGAAATGAATTATATTTAAAACTTGGGGATTGAGTTTGAGTTGATAGAATATTTTATATCAATTGTTACAATCCTGCATTTGAGCAATCCATACAGTAACGACTGGGATTTTCGCGACGCGATTAAGTGAATAAAGTATAATTCAGTATTGTAATTATAAATTATGTGCAAAATGAATTTTGTTGGCTAATTGTCTTTATTGTATATTAGTAACTGGGAGCGTAAAATGACCTTTCCAGTTTGATAAGTCAGCTACGCATGCTAGCAATTTTTTTTATTAATTTTTACGATTCGCACCAAATGAATATTTTTACCATTTGAATAGTTTATTTTTCACTGAAATATAACGGTGTCGAGTTTAGGTAAAACTCTGTCAAATAATATTGCCATGAATAGTTTAGACAATACCAAAATTAAATAATGTGATTTAATTTAATGAAAAAAAAGATATACATACAATACAACACTCACATTCATTCTTAGATGACATCACATATTCTGCATCTAAAAAGGTATGTACAGCGACAAGTTATTAAAGATTTTCTAAAGTTATGTACTGTATTGATATAAAGCATAATTATAGAATTTTTTGATTTTAATTAAAATACATTAATAGAGCATTTATATTTCCATTCAATTTATAAGGAAAAGTAAAATATGAATTTAAAATTTAAAATTAGGTTTTTAGGATGGACAAAATAGTTGAATAATACACAAACATATTCCAAAAACAAAAAGAAAAAGCAAATCAGCATAACTCAATTACAACTCATACACTCTCAATTTGAAACAACAGACAAAACTCACTTAAAATTCACAATTCACACACTCTCTCTTTCAATTTGAAGCTGATTCAAGTAATTTATGCTTAGAGCTTGAAGTATTGCATTCAGTACAATAACTAATCCATACCATTTCATCGGGGGTACTCATTCTGAAAGAAGTAAGCTGTTCATTTATGTTTTACGTATTCTCATTGTTAGAATAAGAATTTGATGTTCGATTGATCGTTGAATGTAAATTGATGCAGAATGGATATAAAAGAAGTTCAGATATGTTTTTTTGTACAAATATGGGTGATTTTTACAGAAAGGGGGAATTGGTATATATTAGAATGTAGCTCTGTACTTTGTTAAAGTTCAATTGCTCATTATGTGATAATTGTAATTGTTATATATTAGAGTATCTGTTTTGCTTACTTTGTTCAAATTATGCAGTTTCGGGCATTGCCATTTTATGTAAACTATGGGAGTCACCTCCCTGGTGAGGTTAAGTTGTTAGGACCCTTGAATATTGTTTGGACGGGAAAATATCCGAGAAACTCTAAGAGCATCGAAAATCTGTCTGATATGATGAATTTCTACTTAATGAAGCCCTACCATATGGTTCTACTGGAATATGAAGGAGGAGCGCAGTTCAAATTTCAAGTATATAATCCGTATGCGGTGGAAATGAAATATACAGAAGTGGAATGGGATTCTGACTTGACCTGGACTGATACCGAGCTAGAAAGACTGAGTACCACTTTTTGTTATAATGCTACAACTAATTTCTGCACTGTTCAGCACATACTTATTGAAGGCAAACATTTGTTGGGCACATCATTCACAGAGGTAACAAATAGACGTCCATATTTCAAAATTTATTTTAAAACATTGTCATTTTTTTAATGTGTTGTCTGTAATAGTTTTGTTCCTTCTAGGTTATCAATTCATTTACTTGCGACAAATTGGGGTTATGTGAAAAGTCTTCGGTCATTACATTTTGTTTTGAGGATCAAGAATGGCCTATACATGTAAAATGGGTTACTAACGCAGTCCTTTTTACTAATGAGTGGAATTGGTTCATTCGAGATACACAAATTAAAATTGGTGATACCATTGCTCTCTACTATACTGATGAAGCACTGAAGTTTAAAATATGTGTTTTTGATGAATCCGTCATTCCAAAAGATGGAACTTATGGAGGTATCTTGTCATTAACAGCTTCTATTTAAAAACCTGAGATTTTGAAATTGTTACCCATGTTGCATTTTAACAGCTGAGGCAGATGATGTTCAGCATTATGCCAAATTTTTCAAGGTTATTACAGATCATACGTTACAGTTCGGGGAACTGGTATGTTTGTACTTTGTTCTTGTTTTATAAGGAGTCAATCACTAAAATGAGTTCTTGCAGTAATTGATAATCTTACTAAGTACCACATGTGTTTTACTGTCTTCATGGTACAAAACTTGCCAATAACTTAAAGATTTTTCTCGGTGGTGGGATGAGTGCAAAATTTAAATTCTGTTTTGCGGAGAAGAAGATTTATGGGATGAACAACAAACAATAATATTCCATTCAACATAAAGTCTAGAAATTACAAAACTTAAACTACCAAATGTTTCAATTTCGTACTAAATTCAATAAAACTGCAAAACATCAATCACAAACCTCACCAAGCAAAATCTTGAACAAAAGTAACTGCACTTTGCAATGACCACAACCTGAATTCCATATGTGTGACGTGGTTAAACGTTGATTATAAAATTCACCTTCTTCACGGTACTTCTCTTTCACAGTCAACTCACAAAGTGAATACCAAAGTTGTTCACCAAAAGGATTACCTTCAATTCTGTTTATCAGGTCTTTATTTCTTGCATTTGGACAAAATTTATAAAGAGGAAGCAAATTGTCTACATCCGATATGTACCAGTACATATCCTTAAGCAAATGAACAATGTCTACTAACTTCGATTTAAGATCAATCATTCCAACAATATGAGACATTTCTTCAACAACCTGATCTTTTTCATATGGTCTGTACACGGCTCTAAAAAGACAAAACTAAAATAAGATGGAAAATGATTACCGGAGAGAAAAGAGAGAGTTTGAAGATTATGATCCACATTATTACGCATGAAAAGCATTCGAACTGAGTTATAAAACAATGCTTGCTCAACTTCAAGAGAAATGGCAAAACGAATAAAGCCATGGAATTGGTCACGCCTAACTTGTAGATAATGATTATGGTACTGGTATAGAGCATCCCAATTGAGCTTCTGCAACATCTCTTTAACTTGGATTCGGCTTGCTTTGGTGAAATAGGTCATCAACAACTTTCCAAACATGTGAAAGCTATCAAGATCGTGTATTATGAATGCAAACAATATAGTCATAATATCAGTATCAATGCTGAAAATGTTAAAGTTTTCCATGATGTAGTGAAGATAGTGATTTGGTAATGAAGCAGAATTACAATGATAACTGATTATGATAAGGTCTAAATGCAACAGTTATATATGTAAAGGCGGGCAAACTTGGAGTTCTCCAACTCTGTATAAATATAAAGTGGTTTATGTATTCCAATTAACTGCATTGAATGTGAAGAAAAACTTTTCACTTTCTACTCTACTTTTAAGAGTTATAACTTCAGAAATGCGTAATGATTAAATGGCAGTAAGTTTGATTATTGGAAAAGGGATTGGAAAATACTAATACATCATTATGACTTGTAATAATAAAAACAGTTGCCAAAATATTTTTGCCTTGTGGGAATAAACATAATCATGACTTTATTTGAATAACGTGTCAGTAACAAAATACAGCATTGTAGGTAATCGAAAAAAATAGGAATGAAGAATCCATGTAACATCAAATCAAACATATTTTCACATTCACATATTTACTAAGTACAATAATTATTTACATTGATATATAAAACCCATTTGTACATTATTTTTACATTTTTACATAAGAATTCAGTACTTATATATAATTAACAGGAACAAACACAGACAATTGAACATGATTAGAAATTCACAACAACACCATCTTGAACTGGTTCAGGGTTATCAATTTTAACATCTTGAAACCGGGCTTATGGAGGAGGGCCAATACCTAAATCCATATTAAGAAATATTTGAATGTTGTCAACAGGTCGGTCCAATGTCTGCAAATCATGGAGATTTTGTCTACCAATAGATGCCAAGCGTCTTGCAACAGAGTTCCTTTGCGGATGTACCAAATTAATTTCATAACGAATGTTAGGATCATTAAGACGTGAAAGGATAAATCTGAAAGTACTCCTAGTATGTGGTGTTAATCCGTCCTCTCTGTAGTACTTGCATTCACGGTAATCCTGGATATTATCAGTCTCAATGATAACACGTTCATACTGCTCTTGAAATGCTCTACGCATTCCTATCAAAACAGCCCATAAAGCACTATTCAGATTAGTTAGGCCTGGAATGGTGCCCTATGTTAATCTAAGAAAAAAGCCATTTGAATCTCTCACAACAACGCCAATGCCATTTCTATTTTGGCCTTCAGGAGCATTCTGAACAAACTCACTATGAACATTTATCTTGATCCAACCTTGAGCAGGGAATTCCCATACACGTTCAACATGTTTCATGATTAGCTGTTTTGTGTTTTTGGTATTCTTACTAAAACGTTTAAAGACCAACTAATCTCAACTATAATGACAGACTTCTATATATATAAAAAGATACAGAGATGTGACTGTTGGGGAATGGATGCTGAGTTTTATTTATAAAACAGTTTTTTTCATTAATAACTAACTTCAAACAGTTATAACTATATAAGATTAACTACCTGGTAACATATATAACTGAAAGCAGGAATCAAAAATTTGGTGTTCCTCTTAACATTGCATTAAACATTAAAAATATGATTATCCAAAATTATGAATTAAACGACAAACAAAACCAAAGAGCAATCTTCATAGATTATAATATAAAAACAAACTTGAAACAACCGGAAATAATGTTTAGAGTTCACTGTGATAAAGAAATATCATAAATAAAAGCTTAGGAAATTGGATTGCAAGATCAAATGCCGCATCCATGCCACAAAATAGAAGCACATCATCACTTCTCCTGTAATATTAGAGCATTTTAATGTAAGATACGCATACGTTAAGAGATTAACTCAAAAACTATTATTACTATTTACCATTTTTATCTTCTTACTGACGGATTTGCAGGATCCAGGGGTTTTTGAACTCTCGACCTGATCAAATGACTATAATGCAAATGTTTAGTCAATAATATTTAATTATATTCCAAAATATGCAATAACAATAATTTATGAAAAATTCTCATACCTCTGACAAATCAAGGGTGGGGAAATCAACATGATTGGATGATTCAGAAGTTGACATGGCATACATGTTTGAATCATACATGTCTTGGGCCTTGATGATAAAATTTTTAGAAACATCTTTGGCTGCATGTGAAAGAGATGTGTCCTAAGTCCAATCATGTATGATGATTTAGGAATAACTTTTATGTAATCTGTTTTGATTTCATTGATATTAATAAAAGACTTGTTTTGTTTTTATTGCGGACTTTATCTATTTAAGTATTTAAATAAGATATACCATAATTTAGAGTAAAGCTTTTTTATGGATTATGATGAGATCATAATAATGAGACCTAAAAGATGATAACTCTGAACTTAAATAGTTCCTGGTCGTAGGATTACTAACTGGTAATTAGTAATCCGCAAAGATCGGTACATATTATGCTTGTTTCATTATGAAGAATGTCTGTTCTCATAGACATTTGTGTGGTGACACTATAGCTAGTATGTAGGTGCTTATTATAGAATAAGTTCACTGAATATGACTCACATAACTAAACAACTGATGGAGTTCACTCACGTGTCAGCAGATGTTCACATAGTGATAGTTGTACAAGTATTCTTAGACTTGAGGTCATCATAGTCATCTTGTGTACACTAAACTATACTTTGGTTTAGTTCTTAGTCTCCAGGGACAATAATAAGGGCTCTACTGGGTGTAGGAATTTGTACACGAAGATAGTGTATGATCAATAAAGGATCTACCCCTTCCAGTGAAGGAAGAGAATGTTCAATGCTGATCCACTTATGCTAGTTCAGGAATCTCTGGCCAGAGTGAATGAAATTAGAAGGGAGTTTCCAATTCACATCAATTAGAACTAAGCATAGTGAATGGGAAATCATATGATTAAATAAGATAGGTTTGACACAAGTTTCATGCCTTGTATTTAATCGTGACATTGCAGGGTAGAAGGAATTGATTGTACGGTAACTATTCACTGAATAGGTTCTTGGTATTCTGAGCAGTGAATTCGTATTAATCATATTTAATGAATTAGAGAATTTATATAAATAATGATAAAATATTTTTATTATTATTTATTTCTACTACCGGCTTAATATTGAACCTACAGGGTCACACCATAAAAGAGAATGATTTAATGGTGGAGGAATTAATTAATAATGGCCGGTAATTATTTATTTATGAAATAAATAATTAATTAGCAAATTTAATAATTGATTAAATGAGATTTAATTAATTATAAATTAATTAAGAAAAAGTTCTTAATATTATTAATTAAGAATTTAACTTTTGGAAATTAAATTAAGTGAGAGAATTATTTTCTAAAGTGTTTAGAAAAAGGATTAATGATTAAAAGGTGTTTTAATTATTAGTTAATTGGTTAATGAGAATAATCAATTAAAGGGTTAATAATAATAATATTTTATGGGAAAATTTTCAGTTGAAATTTTTGCCTATAAATATAAAAGTATAAACCCTATTTGCCTCAACCCAAAAACAAACCCTAATTCTAAAGAAGAAAATAAAAGGAGGCAACTCTAATTCTCTCAACCTCTTCCTCCCTCCATTACTTTGATCTCTTGGTGGATACTGGTGGAGTGCTTCACACTTGAGGAGCAGCTGTTAGGGATCTCTGTTCATCATTCTTGGATCGCTTTTAAAGGTTAGTAATCGATCCATATATTTTATCCATGATTTGTATGCGATTAAGATGGATTTTATATCAAGAAAATGTTATACCATGCTTCTGTGATGTATAAAATCCTACAACATGAACTTCAACAACAACAATAATTTATTTCCCGTCCATGACATGCAGAAATGCAGGAAACACTTTAGCAGCTACCTCTTCCTGTTTTCATAATTAAGTCATCAACATAATTGGTCTGTATTGTAAACAATTTATAATATGGAAACAAATTTTAAAAATGTAATTGATTGAACCTTTGTTTGCTTCAAATAAAGATGTGAAGTAGAGCATCCTATGAGCCGTTTCACAACACGATCCATGAGAAGAATGCTCCATGAGAACGATTGATCCACAACAACAGCCTTTACACTAAATCTGTGAGTGAAAAAAAGTATTAAATAATTTAACATTTCGTAATCCAAAGAAATTGTACCAACCGAATGTTAAATATATTATTTCCTATGTGTCAATACCTTTTTTCAGCAACTGGAAAAGTGCGATTACATTTACCGTATTTAAATCTACTCCCAACTTCAACAACTTCTAAATGACATTTGCTACATGAATATGAAAACCAAGGATGTCCTTCCTCCAACTTAGCAATTGTCAAACCACAATACAATTTCTTCTGCAAATGATAATTTTGAGGATAATGTTATAAATGAAAATTATACTGCATATAAATCTAAGATAATGCTCTAAAACTTTTGTCAAAAAAGAATTAACCTCAACACTGCCAGCAACATTGTCAACTAATGTTTTTAGATTTATAAACTCATAAGGAGAGGCCAATGTTAACGCATAGCTATTATCCGCATCATCCTTCGACGGCTTATAGCCTTCAAGTTCAAGCCTACACATTATATAATGCATATCATATGCAATCTTGATAAAATATGGAATAGGAGTAAATGTTTATAAGATTGTACATGTTTCTCATCTCAAGTACACACTCATCATCAAGATTGAAGTACACTTTCGAGGATGCCAAGCTGCTGATTTGAAGCATATCTAAAGTTTTAAAGCAATATGTATCTTACATAAAATGTAATTTAATATAACCGTGTATAACCTTACTGACAAATTAGTATATAGCATAAAATACTAAAGATCAAACCGTTGTATGTTCCTAGCTTTACGCTTGTCATGATTACAATAACATTTTCCTCATGGTTATATTCCTCATATTGATCACTGACAACTTTCGCCATATCTCCCCATATACCAACCCTGTGCTTGTTGCTACAATGTAATCAAGTAAACATTTAATTATTTATTGATCAAGGTCCCAAAATTGATAACGACGTAAAAATTAATATAAAATTGTTTGTTGAATTAAAAGAATAACCTTGCATCACAAATCTTGAATCGAACAATATCCCTATCTCCAAACTTAGTGGGGATTTTGCTTACTTTAATAAAGTCTTCAACAACTCCAATTATATCTACAATATATAAACACATGGATTGCAGTCAGAACTTTTATAACAATTATTAATACGAATAATAATAAACCAAATAGGAAATACGAAGTAACCTATAGCAAATTCTGGATTCTATTTAGGACCATATTTTCTGGCTTCATCCATCAAATCACCCAAATCCATAAATTCAAATTTGTACTTTGGAATCATAACATAATCGGTGGTTGGAAAGTGGTAGCATTTGTAAATCTTATAGATGTGTCTGTAGAAACAGGCTTTAAATTCCCAGAAGCATGCCTAACCATAAACGTGTCAATAATATAAACAGCTCCTTCAACAATATTCTTCCCCATAAGTTTCCAAGTATCAGCAAAAGCAAATGCATGAATATGAGTATTCTGCACATAGTATAAAGTGGAAAAGTATAATCATAAATATCCATTCTAAAAATGTAAACATAATCAATATAGAATGAAATCAACAGATTAGGTAATTATATCATCATCAAGAAGAATGAGATTCCTGCCTTTCGTTATTCCTGATTCAGAAGACACAGTAGGCCACATTCTTGTAACTCTTGCCTTGATCTTCCAATCTGACCTAGACTTGTCAAGACTTAAAATGTGTTCAAACATGAGGGCTTCCATCTTTGCAAGATTCTGTGAAAACAATTTGTAATTTATATTAAACAGGATGATCTATTATTAGAATTTAAAAGTCACAACTCCTGAGAGAGCTTACATGTTCTATTCTTAATCGAGGTACTGAACTTAGAATATCACACCGACGTAGTGGTCTTTTTGTAGTCCATTACCCTATATTAACGGGAATGATAATTGATGACATGTTGTTGAATGAAGTGCACGACAAACATATATTGCGGACTTGATCTTTCCCTTTTACTACGTGACATAAGGCCCGTAAAGGGATAATCCAATCAGCCTTTAACTGAATCATAAACATATCCTTTGATTGGATAAATTATTATTTGATACGATGAGGATAAATGTGATTGGCTCAGCATCAAGTTAGTTAGATGGATTAGTGGGAACTAATTATACAGTTTTGTTATATACATGCCATTCTTTTTTATTATTTTTAAATACAATAAATTATTTTTCCAAATGAAATGACATAAAATTATAATAATAAAATCAAATTCAACTATTAAAAAATTCACATACCACGAAATAAGGATTTCAAGTACAAAATACTCATGGTCAAAGAATTACAATAAGTTAGTTAAATCAAATATTATCACAATTTAGGAAGGTTGTAGAAAACTTTTTCAAACACAACATTTGATGTTATATCTGTGCTTTTCCCCATTATCGTCATCAATAAGAATATGTAGTCCTTCTGGAGATGTAACACGGGATATTGCAACGTATAACTGACCATGAGAGAATACGGGCCGAGGAAGATACAATCCAACTGTGTCCAATGATTGACCTTGGCTCTTGTTCACAGTCATGGCAAAACATAGTTGGAGAGGAAATTGTGTTCTTTTAAATTCAAATGGCCAATTTGTGTCTGTTGGGACCATATCGATTCTTGGAATTAGATGTTACATACCAACTTGAGATCCACAGAGAATTTGATATTCTATACTGTTTTTTTGCAGCCGGTAACTATCATCCTTGTACCATTGCATAGACCCATAATCTGATTTAAATTCCTCATCAACATAACAACAACTCCAACTCAACTCATGTTTAGGCATACATGGCATATTTATGGAGTTCAGGTACTCAACTGGAAATGACGAATCAAAGTCATTCTCGTCAACACCCCTGTCTTCAATTGAATCTTGGCTGAGATAAGTATGCATATTACCCATAACTCTTTCAAGAATATGTGCATTGATGTCATCAACTACAACGTTTGTTGGAGTCAAAATAGATCTCGATCTCAGATACTCCTGTGAATGCAAGTTATTCTGAAAATCTGGATATATAATGTCAATTAGGGTTTTAATGGGATTTTTCAAGGGACTCTTGACAACATATTCATCAGGAACTACAAACTCAGTTTCAACATCTGCACGATGAGTATCAATGCATTCAACTTTTCCGTCTCCAATCTCAAGTTGCCTTTTACTAAAGTCAGCTATTACTTTATTTCTAGCTTCAGAATTACCTGATTGTAATCTCATGTTCTGACTGAGAAGAAAGACCCTGCAAGATTTTCAAAGCTGGGATTTGTTAAATGATGCATTCACTATTTCAGCCCTTCCAGCCTTAGGCAGAACAGGTAATATCTGCCGAAAATCGCCTCCAAAAACAACTGTAATACCACCAAAGGGTCTTTTTCCTCGTTCTACATCAACGGCGACCATTATGTCTCGCAAGCTTCTGCACACGGCTTCAAATGCATAGCGATGCTACATTGGAGCTTCATCCCATATTATTTAACAACTTTTCAATCTCTGCACAAAAAAAAATTGGTAAATGTTCCGACATCTAAATAAAAATAATAAAAATAATACTACAAAGTAACAAACGTATCATGTATTTAATATTGATCACACACATGCTAAAGCATAGTTCTGGATTTCATACTCGGACAGTGTTAAATGAATGTTATCTGAAATCTTACGCCTAATATAAAGAACATCGTCTGACAATGCTGGCCAGTATTTTTCCCATAGTGCAAGCGGATCAGACACTGAACAATATGCCAGTATGTTAACAAACATAGCCCGAATTTGGGTTGGCATATCTGAGAATGCATTTTCTTCCAAAGCATCATGTCATTGCTTGTCATTATTCAACAGACCAAGAGCACCACATGCTTCCTTAAATGTATCATATGTAGTTCCATCAATAGTGCGCAACTGAGAGAAAGATAAAGCACCTTTACATCTAAGTAACAGCATTCGAAGATACAATAATTCACCAGTTGTTGCATGAACCTCTGCTAACCTCCCAACCACATCACCTCTTTGTCTAAGCTTCCATTTAGCAGTTTTCTTTATCCATGTAAACTGGGTGGGAAAGTCAGAATACGTAAAATTTTGAGCTTGTGGAAATTCACTGTTAGCTACAAACCAAGCCTCTAGTTTACTTTTTTTGGAAGTCGCGTTATTGCACACATTCTCCAAATCTGCAGAACTCTGAAAATTCAAGTACTTTTGACCGGGCAAATGTATTGGTAAACGTTCAACACTTGGGGAACGATGGTGAATGTCAAACCCAAAAATCCTCCACGATGCCTCAGATGCACAAACATATCTACCATCAAGAAAATTCTTTACCTAATCCAAATTCTTCACGGATCTTGCAGTTTGTTCACTCCCTAATTTGTTACTTTTCTTCTTCAACAACATTGTAGCAGTGTCATGACCCTTTAAACAATACTTGAAGAGATATTTCAACGATCTTGAACTGTTACAAATTTCCAGATTTATATGACACTGAAACCGTAATAAAAGATCTCGATTGTATGGAACTACATATTGATTGTCAAGGTTGATCCCTTTTTTGTTGATAACTCTACCAGTGTTACGCCTTCGATAAACAGGAAAACCACAATCGTCAAAATAGGTATTACCATTAAACCTGCAAAACAAAACATTACATGCGTCGAGATTAATAATAAAATAGGCTTATTACAGAACATATGTATCATTCTATTTATTTACACCTCTTTGGGAAATGACGCATGCATTTTCCTTTAACCATACATGGAGATGTGTATAAGTCTTTACCACAGGGTCCATGCATCATGTAGTTTTTAACAGCTTCATATGCTATTGGATCAGAATTCTTATCTGGTATTTCAGCAGAAACCAACTGGTCAACCTTTTCAATAGAATTAGGTCTGCTTTCAGGGCTCAGCCAGATTAGCATATGCACGTGTGGCAAACCACGCTTCTGGAATTCAATTACATGCATAACTGTGCAAAACATAAGTAAAGCAAATATTAAATCTATGTATGTGTGTAGATATGATTAAAAAAATTAAATGTAAAATTGTCGGTGTCCAGAAAAATAAATTTACCTCCTATACACTTTCCAAAGTAGTTCTTCTTTTTAATCAAATCTAATAGCTGATCAAGCTTCAGTTTAAACACGCGAGAAACAATATCCGGTGCATCAACAGGATCAATATTGGGCAACTATTTAAGCATTTCTTGTATCTCTGACCACTTTGAGTTGCAAGTCATGGTGAGAAATAAGGATGGATGACCAATTGCACGACATATCGCCAAGGAATCCTTAAAGTATTGAGACATGTATCGTTGGGATCCAGTGAATGAAGCAGGCAGTATAACAGCTTTTCCAACATGCATTGGATCATGGTCTCCTTTACTGAGAGCATCACGTACAGAATTATACAAATCAGCACGGATGGTAGTTTGATGCGTTGAAACCCAGTCTAATCTATATTGTTCAATGGTAGCAAACTGATCCACAACATATTGTTGCCACAAACGTCATGCAAGGTGTGGAGTTAAACCTGAAATTAATGAGACGATGGTGAGAATATGCACATAGCCATTACGCATTTTATATTCTAATCACATTGCTTACTTTTAATAAATACCTTCAGAAGTGCGTATCATAATCTTGTAACAATAATATTCTCTTAGTGAAACATGTCGCCTCTGTATTGAGTCAGGATCAAGGTCTTTATCATCTAAATTCTCTATTTCAGAGTATTTATTGCTTATCAGAGGTATACATTTATGATAACCCTCAGTTCCCCAAGGAAACAGTAATGGATATTGCAACTGTATGAAATGTGGATCTGTTTCATATATCCTCTTCAATCCTTCTTGTTTGGAATTCACAATCGTGTCTCTAAAACCACCGGTATCCATATCATCACTAACAATGAAAGCAGCAACTTCATCAGATGGAGTAATATGGTTTGGTCTACCGCTAGAAGATTGAGATGATATGAGGACTAACTTAAACTCATCCAGCTCTTCATTTTCAAACCGATTCTGAGCCATGCGAAAAGCTTTGACTAACTCATTGTTCTTGTCTAACATACCTAAAAGTTCCTCGACAATATCTGGATCAACATTGTCAAAAGCACCTCCCATTGCATTGATTCTATTCTCAACCTCATTTTGCGTGTCGTATATGTAGAGCTGGCAGAATTTGGGTGAAGATCCATCTAACGGTACTAAACTCCCAACCAAATGATAGTTTTGACCTTGTAAGCGAAAACAATACGGAGAGCTACCTCTGTTTATCGAGTTATCAATCTTACCACCGGTGGAAGTGAATTGGAACATGCAGTTGTACACTCTTATGTACTGTTTAAAATGCCTCGATTTCTCACCACTAAGTAACAAAGAAGCTAGTGGTTCTGGTGGCGGCCTTTCTTTTGGCAAATGTATCTGACCATTACGACAACACATAGAAAATGTGGGCTCTTTACGCGGACATGATTTATTATTACGCTCTTCGTTCCACATAGTAGCACCACATTTATTGCACAACTTTGACGGAGGACCAAGATCCATATATCCACGCCACAAATTCTGATTCAATATTACCTCTTCCATGTCATCATGATACATATCATCAATTCCAACATCTGAATCACTTGACTCTGAATCCACAAATTCAACCACATTGTCAAAATCTGATATCAAATTCCTCTTTTCTGGAGATGCTTGTTCTTTATCCTTTCCTTTACTCTTTCTTGACTTTAGTTCATGGGGATTATGAAAACTTGACCGTAAAGGAGACGTCGGAGGTTGACTCATTCGTCCATGTTCAAATATTTTATTAGACTTTGACAATGCGTCACCATTATTCATAGAGGATTTGCCATGTCTTTTTCCTATCACTGTTGAAGAGTGAACAAATACTTCAACATACAAATCAGTGAATGGTAATAATGGGATTAATCCCAGCAAGGTAATTTTTTTTATAAATTTGCATATCAGGAAACATGTAATAACAAAACGTACACACGGGATCTGTATAAATCTTCTCAATATTAGGGCCACGTACCCTGCATTTCTTAGCTGCAACAAAATACACAAATGGATTTTTAATTATTTTCACAACAATAAAAACATGAAATCTTATAAATGAACATGCATAATCATGTATTAATGTGCATCACACAAAACTTACTATGTGATATTGTCTTCCTATTATCAACATTAGAACCACGTAATCTACATTTCTTAGCTGCATCAAGAAATAACAATGGATTCTTGTTGGTCGTAATAGCAAATAAAACGTAAAGTATTGCAAATTTTATAAATTAGAAATTCCATAAACTGATTAATAGGTAACACACATGATTCTTCTGAAGGCGTAATTTTTTTTTCTTGGTTATTCGTTGAAACACTGTTATTAATAGCTAAAATATTCTCAATATTGCGACCACGTACTCTACGTTTCACAGCTGTAACAAACAACATAATATAATGTTAGCAATTTAGTAAACGCAACAGAGCATACAAAAATCTTTATTTCAGTATAAAGTTATAATATAACGTACACGGCAAATTGGTAATATCTGAGAGTGTAGCAGGTTGATCCATGCACCTAGCAATTGGAGTGTTATTCTCTTCAACTGTAATCCCCGAAATAGGTGAAATTTGTACACTGACAGGCGTGCTATTTGATCCACCAAGAGGTCTCAAACCCACACTTCTGCTCATGCGTTTCAAAGCTACAACACAAAAAAAACAGAAAAAATAGTCATACAAACATTCCCACTTCTGCACTTTACATTGGTAAAAAAAATCCAAATACCTGCGAAGGAAGTCCGGGTGGTTCTATTAGACGAAACATCAGCAACAAAATTAGATGGATTGTGTGGACTGGAATCTCGCAATACATTTGTATTACTATTGAATAATGGTTGTAAAGGAGACCTAAATCCAACTACAAAATGCATATGAATCATGAGTTCCCAACATTCACTAATGTAACAGATAATAAACAAATATAATGGAAAACATACCAGATGATAATGCAGAACCTGGTGACTGTGTATTCGAGACTATAACATTGGGACTCTGATTTTCTTTTTCAACACATACGTTTCTACGCTTCACAACTGATTCAATGAGACGAATATAAGAACATGAATTGGATTACAATCTACATACAAAATGTAAGAGGAAGAATGATATTCACCATTCGACTCAGAAACAAGAAAACTTGGGATAGCCTGCAACAGTGAAGATTGATTTGAGCCCTGATCTGATGAATCTTGGCTACGAATCAAACATTTCAACCCTACGGACAAAAACATAAATACATTCAAAATCATATAATATTTAACGTGCATAATAGTTAACAGTTATTCATGATGAAATCAAACCTAAAAGTGATGTCCTTGCAGAGCCTGAGCCTTCCAGGGAACGTGAATCCATGCTTGACAGGAGATCGGCGGAGCAAAATCGTTCGATTGAGAAGAACAACATAGGAAACCTATTAATCAGTTACTACATTTAGCACCAGTTTGAGAGAGAAAAAAAGTCAAAAAAATTTGAACGTACTAATCAGTTGCTACAATTAGGGGGGTCTAGCTGTATAATAGGTTAGTTTGTATATGAGTTATAAAATATTTAAATCTTAAAAGATCCATGAATATGTATATAATATAATGTTTTATGTGTAAAAAAATTAAATGGGTCATGGATAGTGGGTCATGGGTAAATTCATGGCTAAATTTAGTGGGCAAATTCTAAATGGGCATTAGTAGCCTTTAAGATAATATAGATATTCATTATAAATATTAATATTTAATTATAATATTTATTTATATCGTATATTACGTGTCATGTCGTGTACTCGAAGGGAAAAACACAAAATCGAAACTGAATCTCGATCGTTTACTTTCGTGTTCGTATATTTTCATGATGTGTAATAAAAAATATACTAAAAACCAAATACAATCACTAAATTTCCGTGTTATTTCGTGTTCAAAATTGCCGTGTCAAGTTTGACGTGATGCAACAGACGTGACAACAATTATAATAATGCCTAGTGCCCCCGTACGCCTCCTCTCATGGTTCGTTAAAACACATTTTGGTAATCTATCTAGGTGAATCCATCCTTCATTGGAAGGCAGTTCCTGACATAAATAAAACTTGAAGAATTTTTTTTTGTGTCCGGTGGCATTAAATAAAAATAATGACAACAAATAAGATAATAATAGTATTAGTGTCGGTCCAAGTGAAAAAATCTTATTTTTAAATAGTTTTTTAGAATAAAAATTAAAAATGTATTCCTAAAATTTATTTTATAATTATATTTTATAATTTTTTTTCTTTCTTTAAGTATATAAAAAAAAATATGTCCCTTAAAAATTTAGATTTTTCGATCCGCGCATTAGTACATAAATAATTTGATCTGAGGCACTCAGAGCATCTCCAAGGGAGAGCACCTGTTAGCAATAATATCTAGGCAACTCTAATTTTAAAAATATAGATAATATGTAAAAAAAACAATACTCCAAGAGATACTTGTTAGATAAAATTTTAGATGCCGAGAAAAAGGCATGCTACATTTGTATGCGGCTTATTTTCCCTCCAGGGTAAACCTTCCGCTAGAACATCTGGGCTTCATCAAATATATATAATTAAGGTTTGGGATTTTAGAATTGAATGGAGTTTTACAAAAAATTACATTTATATATATATAATAATTACATTTAATATATATATATATAATTACTAATTTAATTTTATATTTTAACTTTATGTAATATTCATTGTAAAAATTTAATATCAAAAAGCTGTAAAAAAATTATGTTAACCAATTTTATTAATTACTTATATTATTTTTTATTGTACATTTTTATATAAAAAACTATTAAATATTACTTGGATAAAAAATTAGTTAAATATTTTATAATATATAAAATTAATGTTTGTTAACTAATTTTTTTCATGATTTAAATATTATAATAACATCAGTAAATATTTTTATTTTATACATATATATATATTATTTCCACTTATATTTAAGTTAAAAAAAATATTTTTTATTAATAATTTCTTACCAACCCTTTTTGATAAAACATAACTATTAAAATTTGAAAATAACAATAAAAACTATTTTTTGAATATAGCTAATCATTATAGCTAATACTACTGAAGCACAATTTCTTACAGGTTCATCAATTTTTACATAATATCTATTTTCTACTAATATAGCTAATGAATATCGGGAGATGCTCTCAGTTTATCGGCTTACTTTGGCAATTTATATGACTTGCAATGAATTGCCAACCGATGCTACTACATTTTACATTTTAGTCGGATCGACAAACCATTTCCTTTCATGTTAATGCAGAAATTTTGTGTGCACAGTATATGATCGTCAATTGTGATGACATATCCATCTTGTTTGTCTGCCAATTTATAAGTTATTTATAACTTATAAGCCCATAACGATTTATTTCTGAGTGTTTTTCGACCCAACTTATAAGTTATATTTATAACTTATAAGCTGATAAATTGAATATTAGTAATAACGTACTTTTTCTTAACTTATTTTGAATTTTTATTTTTTTATTAACTTTAGTTTTAAAAAATATGTTATAAACTATTTTTCTAATATAATAATCACAAATTAAGATAACTTTATTTATAATTTATTTATTATTGTTCAATTAAGTAAAAAAAATTCTGACTTTTATCCTAACATTTATACAACTCATAAAGATTTATCTATTTATTCATTTTAAGTCATAAATTACCTATTTTAAGATTTCTGGGACGGATAGTTAATGCAAATTATCCTTAATACTCGTATTGTGGTGTTTGGAGGTAGTGATGTCCAAATCTCAATGAGTCAAGAGTCAAGAGCCCCCAAATTGGGTTAGTTTGAAACTAGAACTTGTTCAGATTTGGTCCTAAAGTAGAGGATTCTGCGATCTTTTAGTTTAAGTAAAATGTGTCGAGTGGACGCGTGCAGACTTGGAATAAAAGGACAGGTTATTTAAGATGAACAAAATAGCAAGCCGCCCCGTGGCTGTGGTCCTCATAAGTCTTTTACTATAATTTTTCTCCACTTGACTTGTCGTGCCTATCTTCTTGATCAGCATCAAGTCTTTTTTCCACATTACTGATTAAACATTTGCATCCCCCTGTTAATTTCTTAGCTCATATGTCCATGACTTCCAAGAATCCCTTCGACAAAGTTGGAGAAGGGGATGGTGTTTCTGGTGTTGGTTCTGAGAAGGGTAGTAGAAACAAGGATGCAGTAGTGTTTCGTGGTGCTTATGGTACTGTGGCGCCACCGCGATGTCAGGTTGAGAGTTGCTGTGTTGATCTGTCGAATGAGAAGTACTATCGCCGCCACAAAGTATGTCAGCTTCATGCTAAGGCTCTTGTTGTCATTCTTGCTGGTAAACAGCAGCGTTTTTGCCAGCAATGTAGCAGGTTTGTTCCACCCCCTTGAACCTTGTTGTTGAAGTCCATTTTCTGTGATGCGAGCATGTTTTTGCCCAAGGACTTTACTTTACTATCATACTCTTGTGATTGTAATTCAGTGTCGGCCTTGCTCCCGGGTTTTTATTAAGGAAGAAAGTAAGTGATAGTGATGTAAAGTACTTTCATCACAAAAATGAGATGAAAATTTTGCAGGCAAAGTATGTAAAATTTACATTCATGACCACTTGCGTTCGTTCCTTTTAAAAATTCGGGAGTACGATTAGGAATGAAAGTGAAACTATTTTACTTACCTTTCACTTGTTTTCCACCTTTTTTTAAACTCGGGAGCAAGGGGATATTTTGATAATGCATCCAATGTAGGTTTCATGAATTAACAGAGTTTGACAATGCAAAGAGAAGTTGCCGCAGACGCTTGGCCGGACATAATGAGCGACGCCGCAAATGCTCATCTGAAACTCACAAAGAAGCGTCAAAACCTCTGTTGAAGGGCAGTGGTGGACATAGACAGAATGATGAAAGGGGATCAGTTCTTCCAGGAAAATCGTCTTCTGAAAAGTATTTTCGCGTATGTTGACAGGAATAATGCTTGCTCTCTTCTGTCACCCCATGACATAGCATCAGTTTAGCTACCATCTTAGTTTTATTGTAGAATGAATATGTTTTATCTGGCGGTTTTATTTCCAGCTTTTGTGTATCTTATGATGAATTTTTTCTTTTTAGCAAAGTTGAGACTCGTAAGATTCAACCCTATTATTTTCCAGCTGAATTAGTTTCCGTTTTATGGGACGTTTGAACAAATCATTCATTTCTATGGCACCGCCATTCAATTTTGGACAAAAATGGCCACATAAAAATGAATGATTTGTTCAAACGTCCCATAAAAGGGACGGAGCCTCTTGGACAGTATCAAAGATCGCCTCAACTTCTTCCTCTACGATAACTTCCTCTAACATCATTCTACACCAGATAATAGCACATTGGGCGTTCTTAAATCACCCGGAATCCCTTTTCTTCTCATGATTTTGTATGTTTGAAGTCCTTCACCTTTGTCCCTGCATGAGAAGTATGCACTACTTAAGGCATTGTAAGCAGCAAAGCCGTTCTGGTTACTTAAGCACATCCAAGCCTATAGATTAAAAGGGCACTAAGATGATGTTCCGAGGCAATGGTTGGCGTTAAGCATTTCGTAAACAATCTCCACGACTTCTGGAAATGAGTTTGTTCTGATTAACAGACCTATATATTAATGCAAGATACACAATCTTCTTCAACAATGCACCCGTTTTCAGACTATGCTTAAAGGCCAGTGAAGCACTGTCTAATCTGCAATGAGTACAGCATACCTCCATGATAGTAAAGATAAAGCGAGTAATTATATATATTTTGTGATGAAGTGTCCTTGCAGAAAAAGCGTCCAGCTGCATGCTAGACTTATACAACAAACATGTGCAACAATAATAATATGCAATTACTCAAAAGAAGTTCTGCATCCTAATATATATAGGTTTATGGATATGTAAGTTATGGATATGTAACTGAATCAAGTATCAACAACATATTGTGTGAGGTGAGTGCATGATGCCAACTGAACAAAAGCATCATAATGCTCTGTACGACAGTACGAGTACCATAAACATTATAGTCAAGTCGAGATGCCTAAAACAGAACATGGAATGATTGAAACCACGAATAGCAGGAAGCATTACAGAACAATTGTTCAGATTATCTGCATCTTACATTACACCAGATGTATATTAGTATATAGATCAAACTGAAAGCTCGTAGGATTATGGCTTGTATGTGTATTTGTATAAATATCAATGAGTAATGGAGGAAACATTCACGGAAAACATTCTTTTATGGTATCAGAGCCCTAGGGCGATTGCCTTTCCGCTGTACCCTAGCTTTTCCGCTATTCTTCTATTCTTCTCTTCTTCTCTTTTTCGTCTCTAATTTTTGCTATGGGGGAACCAAAATCCTCGTCCCACTCCTTGTTCCACCCTGCTCTTACTGTCAACAATATCAAAAACAACATTCCGATTGTTCTTGAATTGCAAAACTCTCAGTACTCCACATGGGCAGAATTATTTAAGATTCATGCTCGTTCTCACAAAGTGTTAGACCATATTATCCCTCCGCCTAAGGGGAAGGAGAAGGTTCCTGTCACTGATGAGGAAAAGGAAACTTGATCTACTCTGGACGCTGCTGTAATCTCGTGGATTTATTCCACCATCTCCAATGACCTATTGCTCACCATTATCGAACCAGATGCTACAACTATGGAGGCATGGGATAGGTTGCGTGATTTATTCCAGGATAATCAGAATTCTCGTGCCTTGACTCTTGAACAGGAATTTTCAACCACAAAGATGGAGGATTTTCCAAACGTCTCGGTCTATTGCCAACACCTCAAGAGTCTCTCCGATCAATTGAGGGGTGTTGCGGCACCAGTGGATAATAAACGATTGGTTCTCCAATTGGTTTCTGGACTCACCGAAGCATACAAGGGTGTTGCTACCCTTATTCGACAGAGCAATCCCCTTCCTCTGTTTTCTCAAGCTCGGTTGATGCTTACACTGGAGGAGGCCGGACTCGCAAAGCAAGCCGCCATAGGGTCTGCGACAACTATGGTGGTTCAGTCCCGTGACAATTCTGATGATGGTCATGTTAATACTGGGGGTTCGCGTGGCCGCACAAAGCAGAAAAACTCGGTGAACTGAAAGCAATCTTGTGGCAAGGGTAGCGGCCGTGGAAGCTCTGGTCAACAGCAGTGGTCGTCTCCTCCGGCTCCCTGGCAGCAGCCGCAGTGGGCACAGTACCCGGGTTGGGGATGGATGCCTCACTGGGCTACCCCTCCATGTTCATACCCCAATAAAGGCTGGGCACGTACTCAAGGCCCACCTAAGCAGCCTGGTTTATTAGGTCCTCGTCCACAAGTCTATGCAGCTTCAACTCAGCCTATGCAGTACGCTCCAACAAATATTGAGTCGGCTATGCACACTCTGACATTGCATCAACCCGACCCCTCGTGGTACATGGACACCGGCGCCACTTCTCATATGACATCCTCCAACGGTAATCTCTCGTCTTACTTTAATTTGAGCAATCATCCTAATGCTATTGTAGTTGGTAATGGTCATACTATTCCAATTAATGGTTGTGGTCATACTACTCTATCTTCCCCTAATCCTCCCTTATCCCTAAACGATGTACTCCATGCTCCCAAACTCATAAAAAATCTTATTTCAGTTCGAAAATTTACCACTGATAATAATGTGACTGTTGAGTTTGACCCTTATGGTTTCTTTATGAAGGATTATCGGACGGGGAGGCCTATAATGAGATGTAATAGCACAGATGATCTTTATCCTCTCACCAAATCCACATATTTATCTTCACCTTCGAGTTTTGCAGCGTTAGCACCTTCTCTTTGGCATGATCGATTAGGTCATCCCGGGTCGAGTATTTTACATACTCTTCGTAGTAATAAAAGTATTGAATGTAATCGAACTTCAAGTTCTAGTATTTGTCATTCTTGTGTTCTTGGGAAACACATTAAGTTGCCATTTTATTCTTCTATGTCATCTACTACTTTGCCGTTTGATATAATACATAGTGATCTTTGGACATCTCCTGTTTTGAATTCTTCGGGACATCGTTATTATATGCTCATTTTGGATGATTTTACTAATTTTGTGTGGACTTTTCCATTGGCTAAAAAATCAGATGTGTTTGATACATTTTTAGTGTTTCAATCTTATATTCGCACACAATTTGAGCGTCCTATCAAAAATATCCAATGTGACAATAGGCGAGAGTATGATAATCGTTCTTTTTGGGAATTTTGTGAGTCAAATGGGGTGTTTTTCCATCTCTCTTGTCCTCATACTTCTTCACAAAATGGTAAAGCCGAAAGAAAATTAAGGTCACTTAATAATATCACTCGCACTCTCCTTTCTCATGCCTCTCTACCACCATCATTTTGGCACCATGCTTTACAAACGGTAACTTATTTGCATAACATTTTACCTAGCAAGTTGTTAGGGAACAAGTCTCCTCTTCGTGTTCTATATCATAGGGTACCTTCATATTCTCACTTACGGGTTTTTGGGTGTCTTTGTTATCCTCTATTTCCTTCCACCACGATAAATAAGCTCCAACCCCGTTATATTCCTTGTGTGTTTTTAGGATTCCCTCCGAACCATAGAGGCTATAAATGTTATGATCTTTCCTCAAACAAAATCATCATATGTCGTCATGTACTTTTTGATGAAACCGTGTTTCTTTTGCTAAGTTGCATACTCCTACTGCCATAACTTATGAGTTTTTAGATGAAGGCCTCTCTCCTTATCTCATTCACCATATGTAGTATGTCTCATCTCCAGGTACCTTACCTCCCCCACCTCCTACTGCTGGGCCGCTTGCACCTACCAGCCCTACCCATTTCTCCCCTCCCTCTTCTGGGCCGAACACACCAATCAGCCCACAAACACAACTTGAGTCTACCTTATCCCAACCAGTCGTGCAGCCCACTGTTTCCATACCTCCACAGCCCACCTCTCGTCCAACTATGGTCACACGTAGCCAACGTGGTATTTTCAAGCCAAATAAAAAATATTGCAATGTTGCTACAGTTTCTACGGTTACGAAATCCCCTATTCCTCGTAACCCAATCAATGCTTTACGTGACCCTAATTGGAAAATGGCTATGGATGATGAATTTAATGCTCTTATTAAAAATAAGACGTGGGAGTTGGTGCCCCGTCCTCCTAATGTTAATGCCATTCGTTCTATGTGGATTTTTACTCATAAGGTAAAATTTGACGGTTCTTTTGAGAGGCATAAAGCCCGTCTTGTAGGTGATGGCAAAACTCAACAGGTGGGCATTGATTTTGGAGAAACGTTTAGTCCGGTGGTCAAGCTTGCGACTATTCGAACTGTTCTTAGCCTACCTTTGTCAAAAGCTTGGCCAATTTATCAACTTGATGTCAAGAATGCTTTTTTGCATGGTGAGCTAAATGAGACAGTGTATATGCATCAACCGGTTGGTTTTCGTGATCGCACTAATCCAGATTATGTGTGTTTGTTGCGTAAGTCCATATATGGTCTTAAGCAATCACCATGTGCATGGTATAAAAGGTTTACTGAATATGTATTGTCCATTGGTTTTATTAACAGCAAGTCTGATAATTCTTTATTCATTTATCGTTCGGGGTCACAAACGGCATATCTTTTATTGTATGTGGATGACATCATTTTGACAGCTTCATCTCATGCTCTCCGGTGCTCTATTATGTCTCTTCTTGGCTCCGAATTTGCAATGAAGGATTTAGGTCCTTTAAGTTATTTCCTTGGCATTGCTGTTACTCGACACAAAGGGGGTCTTTTTCTTTCACAACGCAAATATGCAGAGGATATAATTGAAAGAGCAGGTATGACGGCTTGCAAACCATCAGCCACACCGGTTGATACTAAGCCGAAAATGGGTTCGTCAGGTACTTCGTATGCTAACCCCACTCACTATCGCAGCTTGGCAGGAGCATTGCAATATCTAACATTCACCAGGCCAGATATTTCATACGCTGTCCAGCAGGTCTGTTTGCATATGCACGACCCTAAGGATTGTCATATGGCTGCTTTGAAGCGAATAATTTGCTATGTTCAGGGTACTAAGGATCATGGGCTACACTTATATCCATCTTCTACCTTGTCTCTTATCTCCTACACCGATGCAGATTGGGGGGTGCCCTGATACAAGGCGTTCAACGTCGGGATATTATGTTTATTTAGGGGATAACTTGGTCTCGTGGTCATCAAAACGCCAACCTACACTCTCCAAGTCAAGTGCCGATGCTGAGTTAAGGGGATTCGCAAATGTGGAAATCGCTGACATTTTTACTAAGGGGCTTCCATGTATACTTTTTGAAGATTTTCGGGATAGTCTCAGCATATGTGGCCCTCCTGCTTTGACTACGGGGGTTTGTTAAGATAATTATGTAAATAATTAGCTTAGTCAAAGCGTATATATTGTTACCTAGTGAATAGGATAAGTTGGTTGTTTTCTAGTTTATTGCCTAGAAGTATGCCAGGATTATGGCTTGTATATTTGTATAAATATCAATGAGCAATGGAGGAAACATTCACGGAAAACATTCTTTTAGACTTGACTATATTAAATCCGTGTATGCAAGTGGATTTATGTAGGGGCCAACGGGGACACTGCCCCACAAAATGAAAAATTAATGGTTTTTCTTAAAATTATATAATATAAATATGTATATTTTATAAAAAAGGTTAAGTGCTCCAACGATGCTAGTAAATCTTTTAAAATTTTAGTCATATTTAATTTTATTTATAGTAATATGTGTTGGGCCGCGAGCGAGCCTTAACTCCACAGGCTCCACATTAGTTTGATATTATCCGCTCTGATCCAAGCTCGCACGGATTTATTTTTAGGCAAATCCCAAAAGACCTCGTACTAATGGAGTTAACTAGATTCTCTATATACTAGATAACTTTCTATTATCTCCTCGATATGGTACTTCGGTTGACACTATTCTCCCCTCAAACCAAGAACCACATAACTCGTCTTCTTATCCTCGCGATAAATCTGCCTGCATCCTGCACCGCCATGATTCACCTTGTATAACCCGCCGCTTGAACACCATCAAGAAGACTTTAGATACAATGCACCGATAGATCTCCAATCGCCACTGAGGGGAACCCCCACATTGAACTATGGGAACAAGAAGAATTACTTTAGAGGAATGCTTGTATAACAATTTTCTACTCAGAAAGAACCCAAGAGAGTGAAAAAAGTTCTTCTGGAATCAAATTGGCTTGCATTCATTCAAAAAGTGTCAACCCAACTTGAGACAAATAAAATCAAGGAGCCGGTGCCTAGATCAGAAGACAGTGCAGTCAAAGAAACTAATTGGGCACTCAGAATCAAGGAGGATGAAAATGGCATGATTTCAAGGATTCAGTCCAATATAGCTGAAGATTATCTATAGAAAGTAAAGATTGACAGTGATATTTTTACTAGTGTGAAATCCGTAATTTTATTTTTAATTTATTTATTAAATATTAGATATTAATTCGTTTAGATAAATATTTATTTAGAATATTCCGGAAACTTTATGTGCAAGTAATTTGAGTTAGGAAAAGATTTGTTATTTGTGGAAAAAAGTGTGAGAATATATTAGAAAATCAATATCTTTTTGATTTTAGGTATTTGTGTGTGTCATGTATTTTATTTTAGGAATTTACTTGGAAAGGTTATATAATTTTCTAGTTAGAATTAGGTTATGTGTGACCTATATAATAACCTCGGTAGGTGTTACATGTTTGTATGCCATGTTCGTATGTTTTTTTAATGCCTGTATTTATTTTTTGAGATGCGGTACCCGTGGTATATTCGTTAATTTTACTTAGAATTTTCTTTGTCCATTCAAATATTATAATGACTGTAATTGAATTGTTATAGTCATGAGTATGTTTATAACGTGTATTATTTTATTTTACTTGTACAATAAAAGGTTAACTTTTAGTTGGAGTCGAGTAATTTTTTACTATTTAATGATCTTCAGGGTACAAGTTGCATGTTATTAGATTATATTTATTTGCTTACGTGTTAATCAATTTAATTACTTGTACGTTTGAATTTTTTTTTTATGTTTCAAGGAATAAGATTTTAAATGAGCTGATTACTTAACAATGTAATATATTATTGTGATAGACCTTACCTGTTTATTTAAAATATTATTAAGTTAAAACATATGTTCATGCGAATACTCTGATTTTGGTCAATTGGAAGTTAATAAACTTTATTCATAATTGACATCCATGATCAATATTTTAATTATATTATATAATAATATAATCATTGCGCCACAATTATATGCTTTTGTTGGAAAATTACCTGGTACTTATATATGTGATATAGCATAAACTAGATTTAAACTAGATTGATATTAGGTGGATAATTACATGTTAAAGTTTGTTAATGAACATCAAGTTTTCTTATAGTTTATATGATCACATGCGTGAGCTTTTAAAATGGGCTTTCGTCTTAGGGCCCGAATGTTTTGTTTTTGTTATTTGTACGGTACTTGACTTTTGTTTGTATTATATTAATTAAGTGCTTCAGACTTAATCTTTTGTTAATTATATTCCTTAGTAAAATCTATGTTCAGCTGTTATGTAACCTAATAGCATGGTGTTTGTTTGTTAAACATGCACGTGATTTGTTTCTTGATTAAATATATTTCAATTCTGTTTTTGATTTCTTATAAGATATAAGAACTTTGATTTTGAAATTTTAGAAGATATAAGTATTTGTGAATTTTAGAACCTAGTCTCTACATTTTCGAACCCGTTCGTAATTTACGCTACAGTTCCGGAACTAGCCTTAGATACCCTTATTACGCGCACAAGTACGCAACTTTAGATACTTATTAAGGGCGCGTAATTATTGAACTTTAGAAGCCGACCACTGGAAAAGTGTGTTATAAAGAATATGAATAAGAATTAGATGTTGGCTACTGGAAAAGTGCGGTCGTAGATCAAGACTTTGGTATTTATAAGAATTATCATTTCGTTGTGTTTTATTATGTCATGGTCTGTTATAAAATCTGCTTTGTTCTGTTTTAAATTCTGAATTTTAAAATATAAAACTTTGGGTTGGATCTATTTTTAGAAAATATTTTACAAAATTATTATTGTTTTGAGAAAAAACATTTTATTAAAACAATCACTGTTTTTCTGTTTAAGAGTTAGTCAATTTGTACTTGTTGAGCTGTGTAGCTCATCCATTTTCTCTATTTCAGATTGGTAAGCTCTGGATTTGAATAAGGATGTGAACTTCGTGGATTTTCGTGCTATTTAGTTTGAATAAGACTTCCGTACCATAAGAATAAATTTGATTGTCCGTCTAGACAATTAATATCGGATTTTTGGAGCTTCGTCTCTATTTTATGATTTTGATTATGGAGTTGGACTGCTGCTTCGACCTTCGTGGTATATTTGAATTATCGAATAAGAATATATTTTATTTAAGTTTTGGTATTTAGATTTAAAATTCCGAAAAGGCGGGCTGTTACAGTTGGTATCAAGAGCAGGCTATCCTTCGGAGTGTATTAGGTATTGGACTAGTACATTCCCTAGGATACGATCCTATAGACTATTGTATAGATCTTAGGATGTTATATTAGATTTTGGCATTTGTTTGTGTGATTATTTGATATGCTTGATTTTGTGCTTTTTGACCATTGACTATAAGTTTAGAAATAGTTTTGTGTGTTTTAGAAAAGATGGACGGGGAGAACGGTAACAACCAGAACAACAACGAAAATCAGAACAACAATGGCAATCAAGGCAACAATGATGAAGGAGGAAACGTCTTTGACTAGCTGGCTGAAACTCTAGTTGTACTTGTGAATCAGCAACCGAAGCCCAACATCGTCTCTCATTTCAAGCGTTTGAACCCGCCAACTTTTGATGGAGCAACTGATCTGGGAGTAGTCGAGATGTGGATCCAAGAGATGGAAAAAGCTTTCGGACTTCTAGGGAGCAATGAGCAGCAGAAGGTGGCCTTAGCTGTGTACCAATTGCAAGGAAGCGCTTATGACTGGTGGCTCATGGAGAAGAGGAAGAACGAGATGGCAAATCTTGAAGAAAATCCTCAACCGTACACTTGGGCAAAGTTCAAGAAGGCTTTGGAGGACAAGTACTTTCCGAGAACAGTTCGTCTACAGAAAGAGAGGGACTTCATTCGACTTCAGCATGGTGGAAGAAACGTCATTGAATACGAAACAGAATTTGCAAAGCTTACGAAGTACGCGTTGACCTTAGTAGCAGATGAGAACAGTCGAGCACAAAGATTGGAAGAGGGACTTCGAAGCGACATCAGGAACTCTATGGCGTCTTTTAAACTTCAGACGTACGAAGTTGTACTCAACAAGGCTTTAGTGATCGAGAGAGGCTTGGCAGAATCTGAGAAGGCGTCTGGCAGCTGGAATAAGAGGCGATTCATTCAAACTGGTGGGCAATCTTTTTAAGGGGACCACTCAAGAAGCCACATGTGTACGATAACATCGGAGGTGAAGGTGATCGAGAGAGGTGTAGGAGGTGCGGTAAGAATCATCCGGAAAAAGCCTATCGTTGGAATATAGGTGCTTGTTTTCATTGCGAAGAAGTAGGACACAAGATTTCGAATTACCCGCACAACCCGCCACCAACACCAAGGAAGGAAGCAGACAATAAGAGAGGCGTTGGACGTGTGTTTCAGCTCACAGGAAATGACAATTATCGCAATTAAGGTATGATTTCTTTTCTTTTGGTGACTTATTTAATTTCATTTTTGTGAATTTGGGGACCAACTTCTTTTAAGGAGGGAAGAATGTAAAATCCGTAATTTTATTTTTAATTTATTTATTAAATATTAGATATTAATTCGTTTAGATAAATATTTATTTAGAATATTCCGGAAACTTTATGTGCAAGTTATTTGAGTTAGGAAAAGATTTGTTATTTGTGGAAAGAAGTGTGAGAATATATTAGAAAATCAATATCTTTTTTATTTTAGGTATTTGTGTGTGTCAAATATTTTATTTTAGGAATTTAATTCGAAAGGTTATATTATTTCCTACGTAGAAATAGGTTGTGTGTGGCCTATATAATAACCTCGTTAGGCGATGAAAAGAGTCGTACAGGATTTCACCAACAGGTACATTTTCTTTAATTTTCTCTATGTTTATGTTCTTACATGTTTGTATGCCATGTTCGTATGTTTTTTAATGCATGTATTTATTTTTCGAGATGCGGTACATGTGGTATATTAGTTAATTGTACATAGAATTTTCTTTGTCCATTCACATATTATAATGACTATCATTGAATTGTTAAAGTCATGAGTTTGTTTATAACGTGTATTATTTTATTTTACTTGTACAATAAAAGCTTAATTTTTAGTTGGAGTCGAGTAACTTTTACTATTTAATGATCTTCAGGGTACAAGTTGCATGTTATTAGATTATATTTATTTGCTTACGTGTTAATCAATTTAATTACTTGTACATTTGCAAATTTTCTTTTTGTGTTTCAACGAATAAGATTTTAAATTAGCTGATTACTTAACAATGTAATATATTATTGTGATAGACCTTACCTGTTTAATTAAAATATTATTAAGTTGGAACATATTTTCATGCTAATACCCTGATTTTGGTTAATTGAAAGTTAATAAACTTTATTCATAATTGACATCCATCATCAATGTTTTAATTATATTATATAATAATATAATCATTGTGCCACAATTATATGCTTTTGTTGGAAAATTACCTGGTAATTATATATGTGATATAGCATAAACTAGATTTATATTAGGTGGATAATTACATGTTAAAGTTTGTTAATGAACATCAAGTTTTTTTATAGTTTATATGATCACATGCAGGAGCTTTTAAAATGGGCTTTAGTCTTAATACTCGAATATTTTGTTTTTGTTATTTGTACGGTACTTGACTTTTGTTTGTATTATATTAATAAAGTGTTTTAGACTTAATCTTTTGTCAATTATATTCGTTAGTAAAATCTATGTCCAGCTGTTATGTAACCTAATAGCATGGTGTTTGTTTGTTAAACATGCACGTGATTTGTTTCTTGATTAAATAATTAATTATGTTTCGCTCATTAAATGTTAAGATTTATTCGTGTTATTAATTTCAGATTTTAAGTGTCGACTTTAAGGTAAGTACTTTTGACTTGCTTTTAATTTTCGGAAAAGATATTTCAATTCTGTTTTTGATTTCGTATAAGATATAAGAACTTTGATTTCGAAATTTTATAAGATATAAGTATTTGTGAATTTTAGAACCCGGTCTCTACGTTTTCGAACTCGTTCATAATTTACGATGTAGTTCCAGAACTAGCCTTGGATACCCTTATTAGGCGCACAAGTGTGCAACTTTAGATACCTATTAAGGGCACATATTTATTGAACTTTAGATATCGATCACTGGCAAAGTGTGGTATAAAGAATAAGAAATAAGAATTAGATGCTGGCTACTGGCAAAGTATGGTCGTAGATCAAGAATGTGGTATTTATAAGATTTATCGTTTCGTTTTATTTTATTATGTCATGATATGTTATAAAATTTGCTCTGTTCTGTTTTAAATTCTGAATTTTAAAATATAAAACTTTGGGTTGGATCTATTTTTAGAAAATATTTTACAAAATTATTATTGTTTTGAGAAAATACATTTTATTAAAACAATCATTGTGTTTTTGTTTAAGAGTTAGTCAATTTGTACTTGTTGAGCTGTGTAGCTCATCCATTTTCTCTATTTCAGATTGGTAAGCTCTGGATTTGAATAAGGATGTGAACTTCGTGGATTTTCGTGCTATTTAGTTTGAATAAGATTTTCGTACCATAAGAATAAATTTGATTATCTGTTTAGACAATTAATATCAGATTTGTGGAGCTGCGTCTCTATTTTATGATTTTTATTATGAAGTTTGACTGCTGCTTTGAACTTCGTGTTATATTTGAATTATCGAATAAGGATATATTTTATTTAAGTTTTGGTATTTAGATTTAAAATTCCGAAAAGGCAGGATGTTACAGTTGGTATCAAGAGCAGGCTGTCCTTCGGAGTATTTTAGGTATAGGACTAGTACGTTCCCCGAGATACGATCCTATAGACTATCGTATAGATCTTAGGATGTTATGTTAGATTTTGGCATTAGTTTGTGTGATTATTTGATATGGTTGACTTTGTGCTTTTCGACCATTGACTATAAGTTTAGAAATTATTTTTTGTGTTTTAGAAAAGATGGACGGGGAGAACGATAACAACCAGAACAACAACGAAAATCAGAACAACAATGGCAATCAGGGCAACAATGATGAAGGAGGAAACGTCTTTGACCAGCTAGCTGAAACTCTAGCTGTACTTGTGAATCAGCAACCGAAGCCCAACATCGTCTCTCATTTCAAGCGTTTGAACCCGCCAACTTTTGATGGAGCAACTGATCCGGCAGTAGTTGAGATGTGGATCCAAGAGATGGAAAAAGCTTTCGAACTTCTAGGGAGTAATGAGCAGCAGAAGGTGGCCTTAGCTGTGTACCAATTGCAAGGAAGCGCTTACGACTGGTGGCTCATGGAGAAAAGGAAGAACGAGATGGCAAATCTTGAAGAAAATCCTCAACCGTACACTTGGGCAAAGTTCAAGAAGGCTTTGAAGGACAAGTACTTTCCGAGAACAGTTCGTCTACAGAAAGAGAGGGACTTCATTCGGCTTCAGCAAGGTGGAAGAAATGTTATTGAATACGAAGCAGAATTTGCAAAGCTTGTGAAGTACGCGTCGACCTTAGTAGCAGATGAGAGCAGTCGAGCACGAAGATTGGAAGAGGGACTTCGAAGCGACATCAGGAACTCTGTGGCATCTTTTGAACTTCAGACGTACGAAGTTGTGCTCAACAAGGCTTTAGTGATCAAGAGAGGCTTGGCAGAATATGAGAAGGCGGCTAGAAACTGGAATAAGAGGCGGTTCACTCAAACTGGTGGTCAATCTTTTGAAGGGGACCACTCAAGAAGCCACATGTGTACGATAACATCGGAGGTGATGGTGATCGAGAGAGGTGTAGGAGGTGCGGTAAAAGTCATCCGGACAAAGTCTGTCGTTGGAATACATGTGCTTATTTTTATTGCGGAGAAGTAGGACACAAGATTTCGAATTGCCCGCACAACCCGCCACCACCACCAAGGAAGGAAGCAGACAATAAGAGAGGCGTTGGACGTGTGTTTCAGCTCACAGGAAATGACAACTATCGCAATTAAGGTATGATTTCTTTTCTTTTGGTGACTTATTTAATTTCATTTTTGTGAATTTGGGGATCAACTTCTTTTAAGGAGGGAAGAATGTAAAATCCGTAATTTTATTTTAATTTTTTATTAAATATTAGATATTAATTCATTTAGATAAATATTTATTTAGAATATTCCGGAAACTTTATGTGCAAGTTATTTGAGTTAGGAAAAGATTTGTTATTTGTGGAAAGAAGTGTGAGAATATATTAGAAAATCAATATCTTTTTGATTTTAGGTATTTGTGTGTGTCAAATAATTTATTTTAGGAATTTACTTGGAAATGTTATATTATTTTCTAGTTAGAATTAGGTTGTGTGTGGCCTATATAATAACCTCGTTAGGCGATGAAAAGAGTCGTACAGGATTTCACCAACCGGTATGTTTTCTTTAATTTTCTCTATATTT
This sequence comes from Apium graveolens, assembly GCF_009905375.1. Classification (NCBI taxonomy): domain Eukaryota; kingdom Viridiplantae; phylum Streptophyta; class Magnoliopsida; order Apiales; family Apiaceae; genus Apium; species Apium graveolens. Next base: position 2,654,085 of record NC_133657.1, read on the forward strand.
ATGTTCTTACATATTTGTATGCCATGTTCGTATGTTTTTTTTAATGTCTGTATTTATTTTTCGAGATACGGTACCTGTGGTATATTAGTTAATTGTACATAGAATTTTCTTTGTCCATTCATACATTATAATGACTTTCATTGAATTGTTAGAGTCATGAGTTTGTTTATAACGTGTATAATTTTATTTTACTTGTACAATGAAAGGTTAACTTTTAGTTGGAGTCGAGTAACTTTTACTATTTAATGATCTTTAGGGTACAAGTTGCATGTTATTAGATTATATTTATTTGCTTACGTGTTAATCAATTTAATTACCTGTACGTTTGCAAATTTTCTTTTTGTGTTTCAACGAATAAGATTTTAAATTAGCTGATTACTTAACAATGTAATATATTATTGTGATAGACCTTACCTGTTTAATTAAAATATTATTAAGTTAGAACATATTTTCATGCTAATACTCTGATTTTGGTCAAATGGAAGTTAATAAACTTTATTCATAATTGACATCCATGATCAATGTTTTAATTATATTATATAATAATATAATCATTGTGCCACAATTATATGCTTTTGTTGGAAAATTACCTGGTAATTATATATGTGATACAACATAAACTAGATTTATATTTGGTGGATAATTACATGTTAAAGTTGGTTAATGAACATCATGTTTTTTTATAGTTTATATGATCACATGCGTGAACTTTTAAAATGGGCTTTAGTCTTAATACCCGAATGTTTGTTTTTGTTATTTGTACGGTACTTGACTTTTGTTTGTATTATATTAATAAAGTGTTTTAGACATAATCTTCTGTTAATTATATTCGTTAGTAAAATCTTTGTTCAGCTGTTATGTAACCTAATAGCATGGTGTCTGTTTGTTAAACATGCACGTGATTTGTTTCTTGATTAAATAATTTATTATGTTTCGCTCATTAAATGTTAGGATTTATTCATGTTATTAATTTCGGAATTTAAGTGTCGACTTCAAGGTAAGTACTTTTGACTTGCTTTTAATTTTCGGAAAAGATATTTCAATTCTATTTTTGATTTCGTATAAGATATAAGAACTTTGATTTCGAAATTTTATAAGATATAAGTATTTGGGAATTTTAGAACCCAGTCTCTACGTTTTCGATCATGTTCGTAATTTACGTTATAGTTCCAGAACTAGCCTTCGATACCCTTATTAGGCGCATAAGTGTGCAACTTCAGATACCTATAATGGGCGCGTATTTATTGAACTTTAGATGCCGACCACTGGCAAAGTGTGGTATAAAGAATAAAAATAAGAATTAGATGCCGGCTACTAGCAAAGTGTGGTCGTAGATCAAGACTGTGGTTTTTATAAGAATTATCGTTTCGTTCTGTTTTATTCTATCATGATCTGTTATAAAATCTGCTCTGTTTTGAATTCTGAATTTTAAAATATAAAACTTTGGGTTGGATCTATTTTAAGAAAATATTTTACAAAATTATTATTGTTTTGAGAAAAATCTTTAATTAAAACACTCATTGTTTTTATGTTTAAGAGTTAGTCAATTTGTACTTGTTGAGCTGTGTAGCTCATCCTTTTTCTCTATTTCAGAATGGCAAGCTCTGGATTTGAATAAGGATGTGAATTTCGTGGATTTTCGTGCTATTTAGTTTGAATAATACTTTCATACCATAAGAATAAATTTGATTATGTGTTTAGACAATTAATATTGGATTTGTGTAGCTGCATCTCTATTTTTATGATTTTGATTATGGAGTCTGACTGCTGCTTTGACCTTCGTGGTATATTTGAATTATCGAATAAGAATATATTTTATTTAAATTTTGGTATACAGATTTAAAAGTCCGAAAAGGCGGGCTGTTACAACTAGTAATCGAAAAAGAAGCAGTCAATATCTTTCATGCCTGATAAGCTCATGTCAATTTCAAAATCTATCAAACTGGAACATGCAGTGCTTTCCTAACTGAAGTTCTTAAGGAAGAACCTCTTATACCTCAATCTAAGGATCTTGATGATTCAAGAATTACAGAGTGTGTGGACTAGCTTCTGAAAGCACTATGTGGATTTATGCATTTGTCAAGAGCATGGTATGACTGTCTCTATCAGTATTTACCAAAGGGATGTTTATTTAGAGGTACACAAGCAAACAATCTCTCCTCTTTTAGAAATACTCATTTCTCTAGAATAAGTATATATTTCTGTGTGGATAATATAATCATTGACTATACTATTGATATATCTTTAAAAAGGCATATCAAAATCATTGGATAACTAAATATAAAATGAGTTTGCTGTGCCCCTATGCCTTCTTCACTTGCATATGCATATAAAATGTGTGTTATGTATATGCTCTCATCCGGTGTTTTCTTAATCTGCGTCGATACACATGCATCTCTACCTTGTGCATTATTTCATATCTGACATACCATGTGCTACTTGATCTTACTTCTCGGAAAGAATTTTAATTTTAGCTTGGACGCCGTGATTGATGTAGGCATTGTGGAGAAGTGTAAACTTCAAGCTTAAATTATCGAGGGGATTCTTTGCAAATGATCCCAACTATGATTTCAGTTACTTTGACACAGAGACATTCTCATACGTCAACGATCTCAAGGTGGACAATGCCAAGGCTATCGCTGCTAGGGGATCGTCTTAGGATTTGGTCACTGCCATGTTCAGACCTCAAGCATGCTTGTTATAGCAGAAAGCATGGTAGGAGTCATAGCAAAAGCATATGATGTTGTTGCGACTGAGGACATTGCGATTCACGTGGATGATGTTTCTTCCACCGTGGGTTTTCCTCTCCTGGACTATCTTCTCTTAACCCCCCGAACATAAGAGTGTGCTTGATAGATCTTCTACGTCTTGTTTTCTTTTACATATGTTTTGTTATGACTTTCATTTTTGCCTTGGATTTATTTCATCTTGCAAATCTCAACCAACAAATGAACTTGTAAACAAAATAAGGTGAATCCAAAAATCCTTCTATGAGGAAAAACCTTCACAGGGCACGCCCTGAGAAGTATACGGCTCCTCCTGAATGCCTTACTCCTCCTTGCGTGTCTGGAAGTTATTTTTCGTGGGTTTATTTCAATTCTCCGAGAATCTGGAAACAAGATCAATCAAACATAAACCTAATTTTCTTGAATTCCTTCTTAGAATGTATACCCTTTCTAACACGCCCTAGAAAGCATATAGTTTCATCGGAAAACTTTGTGTCATATTTTTTGCTTGAACGATGTTATTCTTCTTTGTGTGTTCGAAAACTGTCTTCGATGTTCATGCAACTTTTCCTTTTCCCATAACAACGAGAATTGATCTTCTTGTCTTGAAATAAATAAACTTTAAAATTTCATCAATAATGCGGAACACACTTTAGCTTAATGCGCTCTAACATATGCACTACCCCCTAGGCTAGGAGAAATTTTATTGCTACGAGTCTACTATCCAGGTAGAGCCCTACTTAAATTAACTACAATATACATAAGCGAGTAAGGGGCCGAAGCCGCGTCTTACATGAGGACTCCCCATTTCTCATTTATAGCTTCAACGTTGTATAAATTAAACGGCATACACAAAATGGTATCGATCTCTTCATGTGTCTCTTCATCTTTAAGCTCTTGCATTGATTCCTCCATCTTCTTTGTCATACTATTTTATTCCTTGTATAAGTTGAATGTAGTCGTGTTAGATATATTTGATAATTAAGTTGAATGTAGTCGTGTTAGATATATTTGATAATGTCATGGCTAATATGTTTTATGTTTAGATTTCAGATCTTATTTGAACAGAACAAATCAGTACTTAACTGATCAGTACTTATACTGGAAGTCAGAACTTAAGGGATATCAGTACTTATGATTATCAGGAGATAAGCATCAGGAGATAGATATCAGAACTTAAGTGCTGAAGGACGATCAGATAAGGACAGTAGCTGATTAAAGTTAAGAAGATCAAGATAAACATAAGAAGAGATATGCATGAAGAAGGAATTCCGTGAAGAATGGAATACTTGGAATAGAAGATATCTGATTGATATATTTTAGGAAGCAGAATTATATTCCATATCAATTAGCGATTATCTTGTAACTGTGTAGTATATAAACACAGACATAGGGTTTACACTATAAGTGTTATCATAATCGAGAATATTATTTAATATAACCCTAGTAGCTCTCGTGATATTTTGTTCATCACTGAGAGATAACAGTTCCAGATTGTAACAGAGTTTATTGATTAAATAAAGTTTGTTTTCTGTTACATAAGTTCTTGAAATTTGATTTGATTGTAATAAACACTGTATTCACCCCCTCTACAGTGAAAGTGTGACCTAACAAGTGGTATCAGAGCCTTCTGTTAACACACATACAGTTAAAGATCCAAACACAATCATGTCTGACACAGAAACTCCAACTAAGCCTACCAAAACTGAGGAATCATCAAAGACATCAACTCAGAGTCGATATGAGACTATCAGAGTTCCCATATTGAGACCATCTGAATATCCCATATGGAAGGTAAGGATGACCATGTTTCTGGAAGCAACAGATCCAGAATACCTTGATAGAATCAAGGAAGGGCCTCACAAACCTACCAAGCTCGCTGTTGTAGTTGCAGGTGAAGCAGCAATGACCGTACCAAAGGAAAAGAGTGATTACACTGCTGAAGATATAGCATCTATTGCTAAGGATGCCAAGGTACGACACTTATTGTATAGTGCCATTGATAATGTAATGTCAAACAGGGTAATCAACTGCAAAACTGCTAAGGAGATATGGGATGCACTGGAGACAAGGTGTCAAGGAACTGAAACAGTTAAGAAGAACAGGAAGACAATACTCACTCAAGAGTATGAACACTTTGACTCTAGGACTAATGAGTCATTGACTGATGTATATGATAGATTTGTCAAACTCTTGAATGACTTGTCATTAGTAAATAAGGAGTATGATCTTGAAGATACAAACCTTAAATTCCTGTTAGCTCTTCCTGAATGTTGGGATTTGAAGGCAACAACAATAAGAGACAACTACAATCTTGATGAAACAACTCTTGATGAAATCTATGGAATGCTCAAGACTCATGAACTTGAGATGGAACAAAGAAGCAAGAGGAAAGGAGGAAAGTCAAGGACAGTTGCTCTCAAGGCTGAAGAGGAATCCCCCAAACCACCTTCCTCAAAGAAAGACAAGGGTAAAGCTCTTATCATAAAGTCTGATACTGAGTCATCAAGTTCTGAGAGTGATGATGACTCAGATTCTGAAAGCTTGCCTGAAACTAATGCTGATGAGGAGATGATGAAGCTGTGTGCTCTTATGGTGAAAGGAATCACAAAGATTGCATACAGGAAGTTCAGGAAGGGAAAGAAATTTTCCAGAAAAGGCATAAGTTCTGAAAAGAAGAATTTCAGAAGATCTGAAGGAAGAGGAGGAAAGTCTGACAGAGGAGATTACGCTAATGTTAAATGTTATAATTGTGGTGAGAAAGGCCACATATCTCCTGATTGCAAGAAGACCAAGAGTGACAAAGGCAAAACTCTTGTCACAAAGCAGAAAAGCTGGACAGACACCTCAGACTCTGAAAGTGAGGAGAACTATGCATTGATGGTAAATGCTAATAAATCAAGTTCTGAGAGCAGTTCTGAAGCTGCTGAAACAAAGGTACCTCAGACTACTTATGCTTTTCATACTGATGATATTAATGAGTTGAGAAGATATCTTAAAACCATGTTTGTTAGTTATAGAGATCAAACTTTAACATGTGAAAGATTAACTTCTGAAAATCTTGCTTTTAGGAAAAGAAATGATTTCTTAGAAAAAGAGTTAGTCATGTTCCATCAAACTCAGCAGGATAGAGATGATGCTTTTTATGTTAGGGATGAAGTGCTAAAAATGAATGAATCTCTAAAAACTGAGTTAGAAAAGGAGAGAGAGATTATAAGAACTTGGACTAACTCTGGCAAAACAACTCAAAATTTGCTAAGCAGTGAAAACTGGAAAGAGGGCTTAGGCTATGGAGAAAATAAAAATGAAAAAGGAACTGTAGAAATTAAGCCTGTTGATAAGCAAAAGCCGAAGTTAAAACCTGTTAAGTTTGTAACTGAAAAATCTGAAAATGAGAAATCAGAAGTTAAAAAGGAATTAGCTTCTGACAAACTAAAACAGGAAAAGACAGCTGAAGTTAACATAGGCTTAATGACAAAGAAGCAGCTTAAGCATAAGCTGAAAGATGTTAAGAATGTAAACAAGGTAAAATCACCTAGGAAAAACAGGAATGGAAAGGAAGGTGTGAATAAAAGCAATAACTATAAATCTGTTCCTGATGCTCCTAGGAAAGCATGTCATAACTGTGGAAGTTCTAACCATCTGGCTTCTTTTTGCAGGAAGAATAAGAATATTAACTCCTTATCTACAAAGTCAGGAGTTAAGAGTCAGTCTGTTAGATACAAACCACAAAATCCTTGTTTTCATTGTGGTAGTTTATGGCATTCCATTTATACTTGTAAGGAATATCATAGTTTGTACTATGATTATTATCAAATAAAACCTTCTTTAAAGAAAGTTTCTGTTGTTCCTTCTAGTGTAAGTTCTGATTCAAAGTCTGGTAGTATAAGTTCTGATAAGAAAACTGTTAACATAAAATCTGATGCTAAATCCGCTGCAAATGTTAACGAACCTAAAAAGGCCAAAGGATCCAAGCAAGTCTGGGTCCTTAAAACTAATAATTAGTGGTCTTTTTGATTGCAGGGCAACAGGAAAAATATTTTAGTTCTGGACAGTGGATGTTCAGGACATATGACTGGAAATAAGGCCCTGCTATCAGACTTTGTGGAGAAAGCTGGCCCAAGTGTTTCTTATGGAGATGGCAACATTGGAAAAACTTTGGGATATGGCAATATCAATCTTGGGAATGTCATTATTAAAGATGTAGCTCTGGTCTCAGGACTTAAACACAACTTACTGAGTATAAGTCAAATCTGTGACAAAGGTTATCATGTTGATTTCTTTGCAGAACATTGTGAAATAGTTAGTAAATCTAAAGAAAAAATTGTTCTGAAGGGATTCAGGCGTGGTAACATTTATGAAGCTAAGCTTTCAACAAGTTCTGATGGTTCTGCAATCTGTTTAGTGAGTAGAGCCTCAACTGAAGAAAGCTGGAATTGGCACAAGAAACTCTCTCATTTAAACTTTAACAAGATAAATGAACTGATCAAGAAAGATCTTGTGAGAGGACTGCCAAAATCAGTGTTTGTTCCTGATGGTCTTTGTGACTCATGTCAGAAGGCTAAACAAAGAAAATCTTCGTTCAAGAGCAAGACTGAATCATCAATTCTTGAGCCTTATTATCGACTTCATGTTGATCTATTTGGTCCAGTGAATGTCATGTCTATTGCAAAGAAGAAATATGCGTTGGTCATAGTAGATGAGTTCACCAGATACACATGGGTGTATTTCTTGCACACAAAAAGTGAAACTGCATCTATCCTGATTGATCATGTCAAACATCTGGATAAATTGATCAAAGATTCTGTGAAAATTTTGAGGAGTGATAATGGCACTGAATTCAAGAATTTGATAATGGAAGAGTTCTGCAAAAATCATGGAATAAAGCAGGAATTTTCTGCTCCTGGAACTCCACAGCAAAATGGAGTTGTTGAAAGGAAGAATAGAACTCTCATTGAAGCTGCACGAACAATGCTTGAAGAAGCAAAGCTTCCAACCTATTTCTGGGCTGAAGCTGTGCAGACTGCTTGTTTTACTCAAAATGCAACACTCATTAACAAGCATGGAAAAACACCATATGAGATGGTGAAGAACAAGAAGCCAAATCTCAAATACTTTCATGTATTTTGATGTAAGTGTTTTGTTCTCAAGACTCATCCTGAACAGCTATCCAAGTTTGATCTAAAAGCTGATGAGGGAATCTTTGTGGGATATCCACTTTCTACAAAAGCCTTCAGAGTCTATAATTTGAGAACAAAAGTGGTCATGGAATCTATCAATGTCTCTTTTGATGACAAGAAGATCACTGGACTTGAAGATTGCATTGATCATGATCAGCTGAGATTTGAAAATGAAGATTCATATTCTGATACCTCAAGTCCTGACAGTCTAAGTCCTGATACTATAAATTCTGATGGATTAAACTCTGATGTTATTGAAACTGTGGTGACTACGTCAAAGGAAGATGCACCAATGCAGGGGGAGCAGACTCAAGATATTATCACATCTCAAGAAGCATCAGAACATACATCTGGCTCTTCAAATTCTGATTCGTCAAGTTCTGATAAGCCAAGTACTGACAGTACTGAAAATCTAAATACTGAAGGATCCAACTCAGAGAGCATAGTTTCAGGGGGAGTATCAGAAAATGAAACCGAAGACAGCATGAATCATGGGGGAGCATCCAGTTATAGAGAAAATCTTCCATCTGCAAGGAAGTGGACAAAATCACATACACCTGATTTGATAATTGGAAATCCTGAGGCAGGTGTCAGAACTAGAACAGGTACTTCGAATGAATGTCTTTACAATTCTTTTCTCTCTCAGTCTGAGCCAAAGAAAGTGGAAGAAGTTCTTCAAGATGCTGATTGGGTGCAAGCAATGCAGGAAGAGTTGAATGAATTTGAAAGAAACAAAGTCTGGAGACCTTAGTGCCAAGACCTAAGAATAGATCGGTTGTTGGTACAAAGTGGGTATTCAGAAACAAAACTGACAGTGATGGCATAATTGTAAGGAACAAAGCAAGGCTGGTTGCAAAAGGATATTCTCAACAGGAGGGAATTGACTATGATGAAACATTTGCTCCGATTGCTAGGTTAGAAGCCATAAGGATATTCATGGCTTATGCTGCTCACAAAAAGTTTACTGTCTTTCAAATGGATGTGAAAAGTGCTTTTCTCAATGGAGAATTGGAAGAGGAAGTATATATTGAACAACCTCCAGGCTTTGTAGATTCCAAACATCCAGATTATGTCTATAGGCTTGATAAAGCACTTTATGGACTTAAGCAAGCTCCTAGAGCATGGTATGAGACTTTAGCTCAGTTTCTTCTGGAAAGTGGATTCAACAGAGGAACTATTGACAAAACACTGTTCTATCTCAACCATGGCAAGGACTTACTTTTGATCCAGATTTATGTTGATGATATCATTTTTGGGTCTCCAAATGACAAACTTTGCAAAAAGTTTGCCAAACTAATGCAGTCAAGATATCAGATGAGTATGATGGGAGAACTTAGTTATTTTCTGGGCCTTCAAGTCAAGCAGAGTGAAGAAGGAACTTTTATTTGTCAATCTAAGTACACTAGAAACTTGCTGAAGAAATTTGGAATGCAAGACTGTTCAAGTGCATCCACTCCCATGGCCACTGCAACAAAACTGGATAAGGATACTGGTAATTCAGTAGATATTACTGATTACAGAGGTATGATTGGCTCACTTCTCTATCTAACTGCTAGTAGACCAGATATCATGTTTGCTACCTGTCTTTGTACAATATTTCAAGCAGATCCAAGAGAACCTCACTTAACAGCTGTAAAAAGAATCTTTAAGTATCTTAAAGGAACAGTTGATCTAGGATTATGGTATCCTAGAGAATCAGATTTTAAATTAATAGGTTACTCAGATGCAGATTTTGCAGGTTGCAAAATTGACAGGAAAAGCACAAGTGGTAGCTGCCAATTTCTTGGAGGCAGGTTGGTTTCTTGGTATAGCAAGAAACAAAAGTCAATTTCCACATCAACTGCAGAAGCAGAGTATATTGCTGCAGGAAGCTGCTGTGCACAGATTCTTTGGATGAAGAATCAGTTACTGGATTATGGGTTAACATATTTCAAAATCCCTATTTACTGTGATAATCAAAGTGCTATTGCTATGACAGGTAATCCAGTTCAACACTCTATGACAAAGCACATCAGCATCAGGTACCATTTCATCAGGGAACATGTGGATGAAGGTACAGTGGAATTGCATTTTGTTCCCACAGATCAACAAGTAGCAGATATCTTCACAAAACCACTGTGTGAAGCTACCTTTACAAAATTGGTAAATGAACTTGGAATGATTTCAGGTTCTTTCTCTAAATCTGCTTAAACTTGTTCTATGTTATCAGACTTTATGATCAGTATTTACAGAATTAATCTCTTTGTATATTCTGTGCATTAATTGATAACTGTTTTTAAGTACTGATTGTTGTCTGATACATATTTCTAAACTCTGATAAGTGATATGTCTGTTTCGGTAACTATTCTACCCTATGAGGATAATTGTGCTAGATACTGACCTACTAGTCTTCAATAAACAAATGATCCCATGAAAGAAGTAATTATTTCTGTGGAAATCTTATGACACAAGCAAATTCTGATACTTGAGCTTAGTTTAGTTTACTTTATTCATCTTATTACTAAGTCCCAAATTAGAATAATGCTACTCATCTGTTTAAGTTCTGATTCTAGTAAAACTGCTGAATGTACTAAGTGCTGATAAACCTCACTTATCAATAGAAAAAGAAAAAGAATCAAAGAATAATATCAGGTACTCCTTTGAGATCTAGAGTAAAAATGTGAATGGGACGACCCAAGTGCATTGCTGGTATTAAGTAAATATGCATTAGAAAAGCAAAATATTTTCTTGGTGACTGTTCACACTCTATGATTACTGGAGAAATACTCTGATAATAGCATAAATTCTGATAAACAGTCGTGACTCACTTACACTGAGAAGCCACTGTAAAATAGAATTTCAAAAGATGCATAAAATTAGCACAAAAACAGTTGAGGTGGACTCATGCATGAACTCATTTATCAGTAGGTTTCAGGATAATGACAGCTCTTTAGCAAAATTTTAATTATGACTTATTTCTAAGATGTACTGAAGTAAATCAGACTTTACTCTTTGTCTGTTATTTAGCTTAATGCACACACACATCACTCCATATGAATGATGAAATTTCTGTGGTGGTCTATGTTATTTTAGATAAATAGTCATTGTGTCACTTTTGCACAAATTCTGAGGACAAGTTCTAGTTACACGTTCTGATGATTAAGTTCTGACGTTTATAACTAAGAACTTGTATGAGTATTTACTAAAATAGATATTCCTTGTTCGAGTTAAGACATTATGTTCTGATGACTGTTAAGTTCTGGTATAGGTCTAAGTTCTGATTTTTCAGTCTAACCCTTTACTTGACTTATCTGTGAGTAAAATTTGGTAACAGTCTCAGATTAATTTCGAAATGTTGAAGTGGAAGATTAATAGTCTATGGTTAAAACATAATGGCACTCGTCCTTGAACAGTTCACTCTTGTTACATGTGCACATTCCTTTTCCAATAACTGTTATTCTTTTTCAAAGTCTAGGGAGACGAGGTAGAATTAATTCTACCTGTCAGCATTAAATATCTTTGCGTCTCTTGGCATTCTCTTGCCTATATAAACAGCCACTTCACATTAGTCTTCTCATCACACTTGTATCACAAATTCAGTCTTGTTTTTCATTTACTATCACAAATGGCTGAATTTGGCTGGTTCTACAATTACGGTGATGAGACTGTGCATGTCTTTTTGAATGGAATTCCAACTCCCTACCCTATCACCAACATCCCTCACAATCTCTGGATTCAATTTCCAGAGGTTATCAAACGTGATCTGGTGGCCGTTCGAAGAGACCTTCACCTTCGTCGTATCCGTCAGCAAGAGCGAATCATACGACTCGCCATCTTGTTTGTCGAAGATAGGAAGAGGAAGATGACTTAATCTCGTCTTCTTCCTGTTCTTCTTCATCCTCAGCTTTGTCAGGCTTCTTAGCTAGGACTAAAGCTGTTGACGTTAGAATTAGAAGCTTAGGGAAAAATCTTGTACTGATGTAATTTCTATTTCATATATGTATTGACTTGATATATTAATGAAAACTATTTTTACTTCAAGATTTTGTCTCTGAGTTATTTTATCTGTGTTGTTAAATCCTGCTTGATATTTTGATGACCATTTAAATTTTGTCTTTATTTAAGTTCTGATTCTTTGTCAGCACTTATTCATCGAAATTATCTCGGTCATTTTTAACATGATTCATTTTCAGAATATTAATGTTGCAGTGAAAAACAATTCAATCAGTGCTAACGGTTTCAATTTTGAATTAAACCTGTGTCTCTTGATAACTGAAATGGTTTTTCCTTGAAACAAGGCAACTGGGTAAGTAATCATTCCTGTTTTCTCGAGCCCAGTAACTATCCGTTATTACTGCATGTCTGACAGGTGTCCAACGGTAACATTTTTTTTTCAGAGTATAAGAACAACAGAGAGAAGATTTCTTTAATCTTTTATTTTCTTTATACTTTATCTCTCTTCTTACTTTTACTCTCTTTCTCATTCTTTCTCACGTTGGCTTTTCATACAGACATTATCTCAAACACCTAACAGGCATATTTGAATTTCAATATTTTTTCACATGGCACCAAAGGATTTAATCATTGATGGAGCAAAGTTTGTTCCAAACAACTATGCTGCAATTCTTGATCATGCTGAAGCTCCATCTGAATTGCATTTTGTGCAAGATCTTCTTGCACATAGTGAGGTTGGGTACGCCTTAACTCAGCCTGAATTATTTTCAAGTCAACAAGTTCTGCGGTTCTGGAGGACTGGAGTTTATGATGATGGTGGTAAACGAGGAACTCCCAGTATTATCTTCCAAGTGGGTGATTCTTCCTATGTAGTCACTCCTGGTACAGTACGAAGAGCATTACATCTTCCAGAAGATTGTACTTTCTCTATACCAGAGGAATCAGAACTTCGGGGGTTAATGACTGATTTGGGATATGAAAAGAGTCTGACGAAACTTGGACAGTTGAAACGGGCTAATATCAGAAGAGAATGGAGTTTCTTCTTCGATTGCATCACCAAGGCTTTTGGCAACAAGTGTTCCAATTTTGATGCCATCCCAATTCTGAGTCAGCACATCGGGTATGCTATTATCCATCAAACTCATTTTGATTTTGCAACTGGAATAATTGGTTTTATTGGGGATAGGATGACAGAGGATCGAGATGTTGTTTATTTTGCTAGATTCTGTCAACTTATTTATAGTATTGTACTGCTGAACCCCAGTTAGTCAGCACTCAAACCCCACCTTTTAAGGTTGCAAAAAGGTACTTTAACGACCTCATAAATGCTGACACAAAGAAATCAATGGTGAGACAATTACAGATTCCTCAGTCTGTGAAACAGATTCTGGTAAATGCTGATCCTGCTACTTACAAATCTGTTTACTCAAATGTTCAACCAACTCACCATAACCAAAATCCATCAACCTCAGTCCCTACTTCTCATTCTACTCAACCTACCCTCAGAACTTATCTCAAATCCTATCTCTCCACTTCACAGACTGCTCAACCTTCTTCTTCAGCACCTACTGTGAAGCCTACATCCTCTAAGCCAAAGAGAACAAAGACTGTTCCTCAAACATCTCAGAAGAAGTGGAGGATTACTTTGAGAGATACTGATGAAGCTGAGAAGGCAACTTCTCAGAAGGATTCTGCAATTGGGGGTTCTAGGCTTCTCAAGAGGCTTAGACGTATGACGGTTCCTGAAACTCCCAAGGAATCCAAATCAACAAGGAAGTACAAGAAACAGAGGGCACAGAGGCCAGTTTCAGATGATGAGGAGGAAGCAGCTAAGGAAGGGGATCAGGAATCTCTGATCTCACAAGACAAGGAATTTGCTCCAGTCACTTCTTCTCCATCAACTCCATCTCAGGAACCTGTATCTGACAAGGCTAATTCACCTTCTATGTCTCTTGTTGATCCAGGCACAAGTGCTGAAATTGATATTCAGAACTTGGTTGTGCCTGAAATACTTTTCTTAGAAGCTCCAACAGCAAATAATCCTTCCACAACACCTGTTACTGATGCTGTTCAAACTCCTGAGTTATCACTAACACCTTCTCTGCATCAAGAAGCTGATGATCAGATTTTAGGTGAGCATCAGGATATGGCTGTTGATCAGAACTTAGTATCAGATCAGCAATTAGAGGATGTTGAAGCCTCCATTGCTACTCACACAGTTGTCTTATCAGAAGATACTGATCCTTTAAGTTCTGATGCTGCAAATGTTGGAGATACTGGTGAAGCTGCTACAACTGTAGATGCTGATGAAGCAGGTCCTTCAGGACATACTCCTCCACTGACTCTTCCTAAGTCTGAACTGCTAAAGGAGTTTGTTATCAGGGATGCACCAGTACCTTGGAGTGAAACTCCTGCAGGTCAGGAGTGGACTAAGGAATGGAACTCAGTTTCATGTGTTCCTAATGCTTTACATCTTGCTGAGCACTTGACTAAAGCTAATGACATGTTACATTCTGATGATTTTAAAACCCAGCTTAGAGTCACTGCATTGAGTACTAAACATCTACAAGGTCTTCATTCCAACACTCATGCAGAGCTACACAAGATTCAGGAGAACTTTATTAAACATGAACAAGTTTGGAAACTTGATAAGAAAAAGTTCTTCCAACCTACCTTTGACAGGGTTGCTTATATTGAGAAAACTCAAGAGAAGCAACAAGCTCAGATTGATCAAATTCTGACAAATCAAGCTTCTCAGCAATCGCAACTTACTGAAATCCAGACCTCAGTGGAACTACTTATCTCTCTTTTATTACCTGCTGATGCCAAAAAGGGGGAGAAGGTAATTAAGTCCAAATGCAAAACCAACAAGTCACTGCAAGGAAAGGATGATGGAAAAGATGACCAAGGAAACTCTGGAATGGGTAGTGGTCATAGTCAAGGTAGAAGGTTTACATCAAGATAAGCTAGTCACAAAACAAGTTCTGATACTGGGAAAAGAATAAGTTCTGCTGCTGGTAAAAGGATAAGTTCTGATGAACTTCTAGATCTTGATGAGGAAATGTCAAGACAGTTATTTCTTCAAGAAAATCCAGGGATGGACTTGGAAAGTTTAAAGAAAGAAGAAGCCAGACTTAAATCAGAGAAAGTCACATATAAATCTGAAGCTTCTGGTAAAAAGTTACTTCCAAAACCTAAAGGCATTGTGATCAAAGAAAGGATACATACTGAAGAAACTTTGGCTAGATCACAACCACAGATAGATCCAAGATCCAAGGGTAAAGAAAAGGTTGGTGAACCTATCAAGCCTTATGTACCTCCTGAGGAAGAAGAAATTACTGATGGAAAAGATAATCTTGCTCTGACTTCAAGAAAAGTTCTTAAAACAACCTCTGACATGGCTCAAGTTGTTCAGAGTCAAGAAATTGTAAGTTCTGATATTCAGAAGAAGCAAGTAACCTCTAACAGTGCTCAAGTTAACTTGATATCAGAAAATAAATCTAAAACACTCCTTCCAGGATTCACTAAAGCAAAACAGACTCAATCTTTGAAGACTACTCCAAGTGGTTTTGAAGCAAGAGTAGTTACTGGAAAGGAAGCTAGAGATAAAACTGGATTGGGAAGTGCTGATGAAAGAAGAGTACACAACACTACCGATGATCCAACTTCCTTGAGTGAACCAGGTATTGGAGCAACTCCTGAGAGATTGAATCAACTAGAATCTGTACAGATGGTTTACCATACCTACTTGAAAGAATACATTATGTTGTATTTCATGACAGATGGTAGGGTTTATCATATAAGATAAAATGCTATTCCTTTGAAGTATTTTGAAGAATTGGAGCATGTACTTTTCTTACTTCAAGTGGATAACAGAATAACAGAGACTGCTGCAAACTACTTAAAAGAACAGATTCAGAGACAGAAAAGACTTTATTCTGTTAAGTCTGACAGCAGATATGTTCCAAAGTACAGAGATCACAATGGTGATATTGTTGATATGAAGCCTAATACTGCACAGATCAGAACATATCTTGGTATTAAGGGGCTTGAATTCAATCTAGAGTCTAACAAAGCTTATGTCATAAGACTAGATCGGGAGTTGAGAAAAGCAAAGATTAATGATCTCAGAGCTGCAATATTTCAAACTGGTGAAGATACTGCAGAGCTTAAAGATGTCAAACGGAGAATGATTGATGAACTCAGATATGCTGAGAAATGTTTATTGAAAAATTATCTCAGAACAACTCCTGACATCAGAGAGATCAGAAAATGATGAAGCCAAGTTGAAGATCTACAACTGCTTAAATTCTGATATTTATACAGATTGAAGTTGTTATTAGAAGTTGAATTGGTAAAAACTTTAAGGACTGTAAGTTGTAGTTATCTTGTCTATTTCTCATGCATTTGTACTTAATGTTTTTGACATCATCAAATATCTGTTAAACTTGTATAAATTGCTAATTTACAAGTTGGGGGAGATTGTTAGATATATTTGATAATGTCATGGCTAATATGTTTTATGTTTAGATTTCAGATCTTATTTGAACAGAACAAATCAGTACTTAACTGATCAGTACTTATACTGGAAGTCAGAACTTAAGGGATATCAGTACTTATGATTATCAGGAGATAAGAATCAGGAGATAGATATCAGAACTTAAGTGCTGAAGGACGATCAGATAAGGACAGTAGCTGATTAAAGTTAAGAAGATCAAGATAAACATAAGAAGAGATATGCATGAAGAAGGAATTCCGTGAAGAATGGAATACTTGGAATAGAAGATATCTGATTGATATATTTTAGAAAGCAGAATTATATTCCATATCAATTAGCGATTATCTTGTAACTGTGTAGTATATAAACACAGACATAGGGTTTACACTATAAGTGTTATCATAATCGAGAATATTATTTAATATAACCCTAGTAGCTCTCGTGATATTTTGTTCATCACTGAGAGATAACAGTTCCAGATTGTAACAGAGTTTATTGATTAAATAAAGTTTGTTTTATGTTATATAAGTTCTTGAAGTTTGATTTGATTGTAATAAACACTGTATTCACCCCCTCTACAGTGAAAGTGTGACCTAACAAGTCGCAAAGAGAACGGAGTCCATACTGATTCTCCATAGTTATGACTTTCATCTCGGTAGCAAACTTGAAAAAATTAGGATCTTCAACCCCAATATTAGTTCAACTTCTAAATTAGGATTTACAAATTGAGTTTACATCGAGAAGATTGAAAGTGCGGATGGGTTTTCAAGCACGCCCTAAGAGTTATCACGCTTCGCGGTGCGCCCTAATGGCGTAGAGTTCTATGAAAAAACTTCCTTCTTCTTATATACTTCGTAGTGGAGGGTGTTGACGGAACTTCCATTGCCGATGGATACATAGTAGACATTCATCGCTCCAATGCCAATTTTTACTACCAAAATGTCGTCTCTAGCTTACTTCGCCACTTCAGGGCGCGTTCGAAGCCTTTCCCGGTTAGGGGAGCGGCCGATTTTGGGACTTCTTGACTTCTTTTAGATCCACCACCGGTAGTCTCCTTCTTAAAGAAATGCTTGTAAGAGTGGCGTCCGCCTCTCTTCTTCCCGTTGTCTCCAATTGAACTCAATCTTCCATATGGAGAGGTCCCTTTCTAGCGTTGGAAACTTCCAACTATGAGATTCAACCGCAAAGGCCCAAGGATCATCCTTAATCGCATGACTTCACGGATAATGCACTCTTTAGTTAAGAATAAAATTCCGCTACCAGCTGTTTCCTATGATTACGAATGCAGGTATAACAACATTTCATATTGAGTGTCAGACACATCCTTAGCTTGTATTTGTTTCTTCAACATCAGGCATACCTCGACAAGGGAGTTTACCGTTAGAGAGAGATGCCTCTGTTAGAGGAGCGTCATACCTCGACAAGGGCGTTTACCATTAGAGAGAGCTTCATCTGTTAGAAGAGCGTCATACCTCGACAATGACGTTTACCGTTGGAAAGAGCTTCCTCGGTTAGAGGAGCGTCATACCTCGACAAGGGCATTCACCGTTGGAGAGAGAGGTTCCTCGGTTAGAGGAGCGTCATACCTTAACAAGGGTATTCATCTTTTAAAAAGTTTGTCCAAGTGATTCTTCAAACGAGAAAATCCTTCTCAATTTTTCCGGAGCTTCAAACAGTTGAATTGAATTTTCCTTTGAAAGCGTGCTCGCGCCTTTAATAGGGTGGAGCATCTGATTATCGTTATGATCCTATATGAGATTCTCCACATGTGAAAGTTCGAGTAAAATAGAACCTTAAAGGTTACCTGGAGGACACGTCCTAGATATACGGACATGTCCGATCAACGAACTCTCATGAAAATTGTTGAAAGTGATATGGGCCTCAAATATCCTTGTTAGGGCAATTTGCGAGAATTTCCTTCATGTAGAATCAACTTTATGATCTTCTTCCTGCACAAGTCCAAGAAACAAATAATGGAAAACACAATAAAACTAGTTGAGTATTACCCTACGGGATCATCTTAAACACGATGAATATCTACCAATAATAATGCCTTTTTCTTGGAGTGTTCTCCTCTTGATCATGTTAGATTTGCCCCTGGTTAAGTCTTGTAGATTGAATAAAATTATCAAATCTTCTAACCCGAATAGAATTATTCAATCTAAACTAAATAGGGTTCTTCATCAAAATTCATAGCTACTGTTTTCTCTATTTTCAAGTTGTTAAACTTAAATTCTTGTCACCATATCACCTCTGAATTAAAGATAATTCAACAAGTTTCGCGTAGGTCGTAAGATTGTCCAAATCTGACTTACGGAACTCGAGATAGCTTTTAAATAGTGTAAGAACCTTGTCTCGCCTAATAAGTCCAAATTTTCATCCAATTTAGTTCCTTCATGGTCGCGGTCGCAGTCTTCAGATTTTGTTCGACCCCCCGGATAAAATCATCATATGGGATCTCCGTCATGGTCGTGGTAGTAACCGCATTCGCGGACTTTCAAATCTTGCCGTAAAGGTTCTTCATCATGGTAAGACATCTCTTCATCATGAAGTTGTTGATGATGAGCACTGGCGGTTCTCCGCTAGCAAGCAGAGTTTTGTGTTTGTAGTAGCAACTATCTTCATGCTCCTTGTAGCGTCCATCTTCCATAGCCTTCTTCCTTCGAAAACCACGAGAACCATTATGAAATATTTGTATTATTAATTATGATTCTATGGATTATTCTTTAGTAATTTATTATATCTTTATTTTATGCGATAAAATGTTAGAATAATAAATATCCTTAAGAATATGATATGTAAATCTAAATCTCTAAGTATGTGACTTAGAAATGAGATTATGAGAATAATATTAATATTCCTAAAGATCTCTAGTCAAGTATTATTGTTAAGGGACGATAATAAATACGTTGAGACTAGTGTGTTTGTTGACTGATAATCACATCTCATTGATCATAGGTATGGTGATACTAAAATTCAAAACACAAGCACATGTATTAAATACATGGTGCTGGATTAACCCGTTGTGGGATACTACATGTTTAAAGTGTTATAAGTTAATCTCACAGTGATAATGATGTATTGGTCCTTAGACCTGAAATCATTATATTTCTATACGAGAATTAATATACTTTAATACTATTGAAAGTTATCCTTGACCGGGTAATAATAAAAGTAGACATTGGATATATTATGAATCGTATGAGAAATACGAATGATCTAGATGAGATTTAGCCCTCCTATATTAAAGGAGTGATATTATTAGCCTCTTGATTAAGTAAGACTATAAAATGCATGGTCATGCTCAAATACTGATTTTTTTAATAGTTTACTCATTGATCAAAGAAAGAAGGATTAAACGTTAACATAGGATGACACAATGCATGCCTCGAGTTTGATCTATAATATAAGGCTAAAGGGATTATATTACATTGTACATTATTCACGAAAGGTTTAATTGAATCACCAATTATTATTATTACATGGGGAGCAATGATGTATTACTAGATTCTTCTCATTGTTTATAATTTTATTATTAGAAAATAAAATTATTGCCAACACAATAATAACCTAAAGGGTCACACACAAAGAACGTTTAAAACAGAGTGTTATTTAAACTATGAATTTAAATATTTATTGTTGTTAATTCGAATTTAATAATTAAATTAATTAAGTGAGACTTGATTAATTGTATATATATTAGAATTCGAATTTAATAATAATATAAACCCAAAATCAGAATGGGTCCTTTTAGAAGCCCATTATGATTAGGGTTAGGCCCGAATCTCCCCTTTCCATATATATACATTAAGATGTATATTTTTAAGGTGGAAGAAGTTCATCACATTTTTAGAGAAAAAACCCTAGCAGCTCTACATCTTAGAGAGGCTAGAGAGAAAGAGAAGGAGGCAACCAAATCGGCTAGTACCGGCTCCGGTGATCGTTGGACGATCGGACGTTCGTGTGGATACCTTGGAGAGCAGATCTTCGAAAGGAGGGATGCTGTGTTGGTACATCAAGATCAGAACGTTCATCACAATCAGAAGGAAAGCTTTATTAAGGTAAACATCAATTCTCCATAATTATCCGATCATTATACATAGATCCTGTGATAGGGATTTGAAATTTTTATTTTTTCCATTGCGTTTTATTGATCGAATCCCTAACAAGGAGATCCTTGACAACCTTTGCGTCCGTCTAACATGAGAACCATGGCCTGCGTTTTCACGAGATCCATGATAACCTCCCATTCATCCTTCTCAGAGTTGTAGCCGTTATCGTGTGAGTTTCCACCATTATTAGACATCTTTTTTTTCTAAGATTCGATTTGATTTAAGCCCCTCCTTCTAGCGCCAATTTGTTAATGAGATATTTGGTTAACAAAGATTTGAGTTTATTAATTAAATTAATTTAAAGTCCATTAAATAAATTTAATTAAGTTACTAATTAAACTTGATTTTGTCCAATTCCTCGAGCTGTTTAGTTGTATACCATGCGCACATCTTCTCGTACTTTAACAGATAAACGTTCAATCCAAGTACGTTCCTCAACTTAACAATTCGTCTATAAATAATACCCAGATTCCTTTCACGAGTTGTTGACGCCTAGTGCAACTAGTCTGGTTCACAGACGACTAACTTCGATTCAGGTCTTCATATTATGGCCTTGATTATATTGTTAAGCTTGCAATAACTTTATCGCTTCGAACACTGACTATCAATAAACAAATGTACTTGCACTGCAATCTTTTCTGGTACTTAGACAACGTCTTCATTGTTACTATAATCTTAAATACTTCATTCACTGTTCTTCACCGACGCTTGAACATATAAATGAAATCCTGTCAATGAGTATAACCTCAAGACTGCAGCTGTCTTCTTTAACCTCTGTCTATATCATGTCTTCAATTCTTCAGATTCCTATGCTTCGAACACTGTCTATCTTCAATCAATGTTAATAAACTGAAATCTTCCGGTGGCACTTGTACACTGAATCTTTAACATTTCTGAATCCTTGAAAGTCTTTAACCTTTATTCTTCACTGAGGGATGAACATATTAGTGAACTTATTTCAGTGACCTGTAAACAGACTTCAAGCTTTCTTCTAATCTTTTGATTATTTGTATTTTCCTTATCTTCATTTCTTCTTGATTTTTTGTGTAGACGTAGTATTATTATCTGTCATGTTCTAGTGTTGTTCTCGTGTTGAGTTATCACGTATACTGTTCATACATTTACGCAGTCTCACCAACACTTGAGAACCATGACCTTCGTTTTCACGAGATCCATGATAACCTCCCATTCATCCTTTTTAGAGTTGTAGCCGTTGTCGTGCGAGTTTCCACCATTGTTAGAACTCTTTTCCTTCTAAGATTCGATTTAATTTAAGCCCCTCCTTCTAGCGCCAATTTGTTAATGGAGGAATTTGGTTAACAAAGATTTGAGGTTCGCGGCCGGAATCAAGATCTGCAGCGATGGTCCTTCTCCGTAAAAGTCGTCGGAGTATGGGGATTCTGATGAATTGGGGGCTGAGATCGCAAGGATGTTTGGTGGTGGCATATAGAGCTTTCGCTTCCAATCCCTTATAATGTGCCTACGTGCCTCTTTTTATAAAGGATCAAGCCCTACCTATTTTTTGGAGAACAAGAAACCTAGATGAAGTTGGCTTCTCATTCAGTGACCCAATAGGAGTTGTCGAATCAACTTTCTATTATAACTCGAACATTGATTTGCTTTAGGAATGCCCAGCGATGCGAACTAGTCACAAAGGCCCAAGGCTCGGTTACGATTTCAGAACTTCACGGATAAGGAAACTCCTCGACTGGTAGATAACCCACCAGACTACATGACAAGTGATCCCAATCGTATAAGTGCAAAGTGCGAGATAGCCCCAAAGTCTCCCGATAAGGACAACCCGTCGAATGCAAAGACAGGGCTCCCAAAGCACACACTAAGTGTTTAATGATCATTCCCATACAAGGAAAACTCTTAAGACTACATAACAACGCCTTCAATATATTTTCCGGGACGACGGGCTCCCGGATGCCCTCTTTTCTTCACAGGGCGTGCCCGGAAAGGGGCTGGAATCATCCGAAGGCCTTCATATGCCTAGGGCGCTTCCTAGGCATGTGAGAGCTCTTTCGGGGATCCTTATTTTCATTTGTATTTTTCTTATATCTCATTCACTTCCCATTTTAGTTATGGGAGCAACCTCCTTGCTAACCCTTCATAATTATTCAACTTGTATTACGGAGCGGCCACCCCGTGTGGCTTTATAGTACGGGGCGCGCCCTAAAGGGTTCGAGGACATTTCCTGGAGCCCGGATCATTAATTTCTTCTTGATAGCTTTATTCTTTCTCCTTTAGCTTAAAACACCTTTCGTGGACTCCTTTGTCAATACCTGTTCTTCGTCATCACATTCTACTATAACGGTCGTCGTAACATCCTTGTCATAGCAGCCATCGTAACATTGTCGTCGTAACGACCATCGCACGCCTCCTTTACTATGATCGTTGTATGCTTCAGTTGTAATGACAGTTATAAACCTTTGTATAGAACTTCATCAATTATCGTCGAAAATCCTCATCGTTGATACTCGTCACAAATGGCCTCCATACAGGGCTAGCCTTGTATAGAGCACGCTAGTTCTGTATAGGGTGTTCCCGTGGCTCCGAAGAGGCGTTCTCCGGAGCTTGTCCTTCTTCTTCCTTGTCGATGATCCGACCCATTTACTCGAAGATCCGATAAAATATCCTTGACAAATTATGGCATAACATGAATAAATGAGGCCCAACCGCAAAGGCCCAAGACTCGTTCATAATTGTTGGACTTCACGGATAATAAATCTCCTTAATCAAAGATAACACTCCGCTACCAGCTATTTTCTTTGACCAGAATGAAGGTATAGCCACGGTTTACCCCAAATGTCGGACGTATCCTTGTACCCCGAATGAAAAGCACCCACCAGATAGTAGGGCAGGTGATCCCAAACTTTTGGGTGCAAAGTGCAGGATTACTTCAAAGTTCTCCAACGAGGACACCTGTTGATAACAAGAACAAAGTTGCACACACCAAAATTTACCCCATGTCCTTAATGAGGATACCCATTAACTGCGTGAGGAGGTTTCAACATCAGGCATATCCTTGGAGGTCATCCTGCTTACGGGCATCCCCCTCCTTGACCGACACAAGGAGGAAATTCTTTAAAGATTACCTACAAAAAATATTAGTAAAATGTCTTCCATCATCTCATTGGCTTTATGGAACAACTTCAAGTTTGACTTTACCTGAACTTTTTATATTAAATAGTACATCATTCTTTCTTATTAAATAGGGCATGATATAAATACATATTGTGTAAAAATAAATTAAGAAACAATGAACACACAAATTTTTAATGCGCATGTCGAATCTTGCATGTGACCCATATGTTTTTGACCGGTAATGAGGGCAGTGTTGATCGTCGCGAGGTAATTTGGTATTTTTGTTTTAAAAAGTAGGCAATAAGATTTTTTCACCCTTTATTTTTTGTTTTTTTCAAGTATTATTTTCAAATTTGAAAAATTTATTCTCGTAATTTTTGGGCGTATCCTTCGATAGATGATAAACTTTTATAACTGAAAGAAAGATCTTATTTTATGGGTATAATATTTCAATACAATTTATTCACGAGAATGTATCTCCTAACAGAAAAAAAATGTTGAATTTTGTAAATTTGTAAATTAGAAATGATTGTTCAATGAAATGGTGTCAACGGGTAAAAGTGATTATAATGGCTAAGATTTGATGTGGAGTATAGATTAAATGACTCATTAAACCTCGCATTTTATTGTTCCTTTTTTGATATGTAGTAAAATAGTTCATATTTAAATATATTACTCGGTCTTATTTTGTTATAAGCTTCACTAGGAAATGTGATGAAAAATTATTTTCTCATATTGAGTACATATCTTGTAACTGCATGTAAAATACTAGTATCACAATATATATAACTATAACAATATTATATAAATAGGCATAATCATCAAGTGAGTTTAGTATTCAACTTTAATATATCAAAGGATCATCGAGAATTTTTTGGCCTATATTGTATCACTCAATATATGACTTGAAACACTCTGTCACATGATTTAACATTGATGCGTGAAAAAAATTGATATGATATTAAAACTAACTTTGTAATGTTGACATTTTCATGTCAGACCAATTCTTTTATTTCCATGTCTTTTAGCTAAAATATTTTATTGTTATATAGATAATTCACGTCAAATGTTACTTCGTTTCAAGTAAGATCACCAATTTAACAGAATGTGTTTACTTTTACAACATGCCCAATATAAGTGATTTAATATAGAGCAAAAATTCACATGTGATATACTTGATATATCAGAGTATTGTTGTGAAATAAGGGATATATTTGATAATCAATAAACACAAATATTTTTAACATTCGATTAGAACTTATAGTTCAATTCACGATTATAAAAAATGAAATAACACCATATAAATCTAGATTTAGTGCATGCCCAATATAAGTGATTTAATAGAGAGCAAAAATTCACATGTGATATACTTGATATATCAGAGTATTGTTGTGAAATAAGTGATATATTTGATAATTAATCAACATAATTTCTTTTAACATTCGATTAGAACTTATAGTTCAATTCACGATTATAAAAACTAAAATAACACCATATAAATCTATATTTAGTTCATTTCAAATATTAGTTGTTATCGCTTTATTATTTGATTTCCAGTCAGATGTCTATATACACAATTAGAGAAGCAATATGTATTAATTTTCCATTTAATCAGATTAAATATCTTAATACCTTGCATTCAACAAACATGTTTTTAGTTTGCATTTAAGCAATTTGGAGTATCGACAAGTAAATTCAATTTTTTACCTGACTTGATTTAAAAAAAATTGAAATTGAATTTGATAATATAACAAATTAGTCATTTTATTGTCAGGAATGACTTTTTCGTCATAAATTGCCCATATAAAAAATCCGGGATAAGGGAGTTCTTTCATTTGAGAAATTTTATTATCTAACCGAAAGACACACATGTTGTCTCCGGACACTTGGACAATAAAACTTTAATGTTTGAAGATAGAACACCTTAGTAGTCGCACCTGAAAAAATAAAATAAATTAAATCAGATCGTAAGATACAGAGATTTTTTTTTGATAAAATAATATTGTATAGATAAAATATAAACCTAACCAAAGGGATCCCTTTAGTTGGATACCTTATTAAAACATATAAATTATATATTAGGTTAAAATGTATTTTTTATTAAATAAAAAATAGTAGTCACGTAAAGAAGACACAAAAATAAACATACATAGATGACAAAATTTATCATTAGACGACACAATCATACCTTTAAATACCAAACAAGTCCATACATAGCCCCATCAAACGGTCAAAAGTCATCATAAATGGCATCGATATAAGCACATCAAAATAAATAAAATATATTCGAAATAAAAATTTTAAAATTAGTTTTATTGCTACACATATAGATTCAAATTTTGAATTATAAATTAAAATTTAAAATTTTTATGATGAATTATAATCCAAATTTCCAATTAATATTATTAGGAAAAAACAGAAATTATTTAAAATATATAAAAAAAACAAGTCTTGCGAAATATGTGACGGAAAAAAATAATATAACTAATAAAAATTTCCTTTTATAAAATATAATTAGTCATTGGAACAATTTAATTAATTATATTTTGACAGCTATTTTCATTTGTCTACTCAACTCACAAAGACAAACAAGTTATAGATTGATTCAACAATATCTTTAGTGTAACACCATCGTCCCACATCGAGGAGATTTGAGTATTTTGTTTAGTTTATAAGGCAAAATACTACTACTATGTGCACCAACAAATCATTATATTTTGGGGTCCTGTGGTGATCTTGTTGTTACCCAAATTGACTGCATTTAGACCAGTAAACTTCGGCTTATTTTCGGACTCGGAATCAGGACTTGACCCGGTTTTCAAAAAAGGTTCAGAATTTCACCCGGGTTGTCACATATGGTATCAGAGCCGAATCTCGGAAGCTTGATTCGTCAAGTTGCCGGAGGTGAGAACACGAAAGTTGGTGGTATTATCCTGCAATGGACAGAGATCCGGAGGCGGGGACACGAAGCCAACCAGTATTATCCCACAATGGCTAGAGAGGAACGATCCAGACCTATGGGATGTCTGTTTTGGCCTGACGAGGACGTAATGAGTTTAAGTGGGGGGGGGGGTTTGTAACATCTCAGTCCCATATCGAGGAGATTTAAGAATTCTGTTCAGTTTATAAGGCAAAGTATTACTACTATGTGCACCAACAAATCATGATCTTTTGGGGTATGTGGTGGACTTGTTGGTACCCAAGTTGGTTGCATTTGAGCCAGTAAACTTTGGTTTATTTTGGTCTCGGAATTGGGGCTTGACCCGGTTTTCGAAGAAGGTCGGAAATTTGACCTGGTTTGTCACATTTAAAGCATCTTCAATCCTTGTTAGCTAAAATGATCGGATAAATAATAGAAAATATCGATTCCTAAAATTTACTAAATATGTAAGAGATTTTTCTTTTAATGGAGTTATATATAATGATTTGTTATATTTTAAAAATAGTATATTATTATTATTTTAATTTGTTATAAATAAAATATCTTATTTTGATATGATAACACACTATATAGCATTTATCTCCAAAGTGCGCAAAGGTTCAATATGTGTCTGTTTGACACCCAACTTATAAGTTACTTATGACTTATAAGTCCGTAACAGCTTAAACTTATAAACGAGTGTTTGTCGACCCAACTTATAAGTTGAATTTATAACTTATAAGCTGATAAATTGAATGTTAATAATGACGTACTTTTCTCAACTTAATTTGATTTTTCGTTTATTTATTAATCTCAGGTTTAAAATATATATTTTTAAATGTTAACCAAACTTAAAATTCAAGAATTAAGATAATTATATTAAATAAATATTTATTTTAGTTCATTTAAGAAAAAAAAATTCTGACTTATAACTAAAATTATCCAAACACTTATTTAACTTATAAGTAATTTTATACTTTTCACTTATAATTTACTTATTTATTTTAAGCTGTAATTTACTTATTTTAAGATTTCCTCATTTTGGGATGTTCTAATAAGTTTACTTGCATTTAACCAATTAGGAGTAGTTTGTAAATAAATACAATTTGGGGTCTCGACAAAAAATCCAAATTTTTTCCCGACCTGATTTATAAAAAAGTTAGAAATTAAAAATAGATCTTGTAACAAAATTAGTCCTAGGAACAATTTAATCAATTATTATTTTGCCAGCTATTTTCATCGTCTCCCTCGACTCACAAACACAAACAAGTTCCAAAGACACAAACTTGATTCGACAGACCACAACTACAAAGATCCATATCATTTCATTACCATACATTGAATCCATTTCATTACATCACTTACAATTCAAAGGTATGTGTCTTGTCTTATTTCTGTTTGTTTTTGTCAAATCTGAAACTTAGAAACCCTAGAGTTGTAATGAAACACTACATTTTAAGACACTACTCTTCTTGTTGTTGCTTTTACTTACATTTACATGTTTATTAACATAAGTTATGTTTCGAAAGTGCCCCCAATTTGTTGTCCTGTCGTTTTTAGTGATTTCTCCACTTTACCTAACAATTGTAATTTGTTGTTAAATTGTGATTTTGTTATCGATTATTTTGTCGGAAGCTTGTTGAGCTTTGTACATTATGGGTGTAATGGGTTAATTGTGTTTACGGATTGGTTTCCGATCTTGAATTTTTGTTTCTTGTGGTTTGGATTTGGGTGGTGTGCAGAATTTTACGGATGCAGCGGAGACTTGGTTTACGGGGAGTCTAGTGATCGTTTGTTTGGTGTTTTTTTTTTAATTTGAGTTTTGGGGAAAGAGGAAGTTTATTTATGGATAGGGCTGATGCAGCAGCTCTTGTGGAGGCCACTGGGTCAAGATTTAGCGATTTAGAGCTTATTGGAAGAGGGTCATTCGGGGATGTCTATAAGGGGTGAGTAAATTTACTTTCAGTTATACCTTTTTAGATATATACATTATATATGTTGCATGATATCAGCTACGTTGATAGTGGATCACGTTATTCTTTTTGTATTGATTGTGGTTATTATGCGTTGTCTTTTTGCGTGTCAAGTTTTTAAAGCTTGGAACTTTGAGGAGAAGTAGGGGAGCTTTTCAGTTGCACTAGCAACAGTTTCTACACGAGTTCATTTGTAGCATGGTGGAATGAATTGGATACACTAAAATTAGTTTTTTTTTCTTTAGCTTTAAATTTGTCAACATATTTTCAGAGGATGATGCAACTGATAGATATATTTGGTGCTTTATTACCTGCTAGTTAAGTGCAGTTTCCTCTTTTAAACGCAGCATACCTATATTGGGATGTAAAAAGCCTGCGTTTTTCGTATAGTCTCAAAACTTTACTTTTGAAGCATCATCTTAACAATCTTGGTGTCTCTAAATTAAATATAGATCATGGATTGATGTTAATATAAATCCTCTTTGGTTTCCGCTGTACTTATATGAGACAAAAGTGAGTTCATTTCGGCATGGGATTGAACTAATAAAATGTCATGGTCCTCCTGAAACTGCATTATGATTCAGGCACCTTACAATAATGTAGTTCAATCATTTAATTATCTTACAACCATTCTTATACATCACTAATTTTTTTGAGAAATAGAGAACTTGACATCATTAACATACAAGTCACTTAATAAGTTTACTTTTAAAATTTCCGTGCAAATTAAATAGCTATCCTGTCCTTGATTACAAAAAACCTATTAGCTTTCCTCTCAAAATGGGTAATTTATTGATGTGAGAAATTCAAATTTGCATTGTCCTGACTCCTCCTGTGACAAGTAGTTGAATTGTAATGACATTGCGGGACAATACTTGGACATATTATCCTTTGCAAAAATTATACTTGTAACAACTGTACTCTTATACTCAAATTTGTAAAAACTTCCCAAAATCTGCTCTAAAAGTAAGGAAATTTAATGATTATCAGGTTCAGGCATTGATATATATCCGACACGTATCACAATTTGATATTTAGCTATAGGGAATTCAGTTTTTGAACACCCGGTGATCACTCTACATCAATTATCCTTGTCTATAAGTGGAAATTTTTTAATGAGAAGCTCAGACAACAAGATTTAAATGTCTAAAATAAAATAAAGTAATAACTCAGCTATACGATACGGCTAGGTACACCAGCAGACATGTTCATTAAAATATAATGTCAGAATAACAAGGAAGAATAATGAGGACAGAAGGTGAAACAAGCAGAGGTGCAGAAACTGAGTTGACCAAGAATATAGGGGTGTTGGGGGTAAGCTATCTTCGTATAATAAGTGGAAGATAGCTACCTAAATAGGTTCTTATTACCTCTTATATGACGTAGAATCAGCTAAAACAGACTGATAGTTTTATCCCTTCAACTACCCTTACAAATTCACAGAATCACAGACCAGGTCCTTGGTTATACTTATATATCGTGTTTGGAGTCTTACATAGTACTTTATTAAAAATATATGTAGTTTTCTTTTTTTTTTTCATTTATTAGGTTTATATGGCATTGGGATTTGGGGTTGATAATTTTCGTAAACTGGTTTTATAGTTTAGCACGGCTGCACAGGTAAGAATTGTGGGTTTAAACAAGCAATCATGGTTTTCCTTTTCAGTATTTAACTTAACATGATAATTGCTTTCTTGACCAGCTTTTGAAACTGCTTGCCCTGGGTTTGGCCTTTTGCTTGTGCTATGACAATAATCAATAAACCTGCTGTAAGCCTGTGCTTTTAACAATATGCCTGCTGTAAAATAATCAACCCATGCTTATGCGTCATATCTCTAACATTTATTTTCTTCTTCTTTAATCTTTGTAGTGTATATTAATATCTTATCTAGCGAACCCATTCTTTCGAACTTTACCATTTATTAAGTATTACTAAAATTATCATTTAATACTGATGCATGTAATTAAATGAGGTAGACTTGAAACAAGTCCAAGAAGTCAACGAAAAATGTTGTTCCCTGGATACCTACGTTAATGTATTAAGAATCTGTGTACTGTAATAACCTGGTATATTTAATGACAAGGCTAAATTTTTTACTTGTCATTCCATATTTTTGGTTTCTAGTATAATTTCATACCGTATCATTGATGATCTTGTACTGTTTATGTATACTTCTGTTGCCCACTCCACTCTTAAATAATTTTATCATGTGGACTACGTGTAAACTGATCTAGTACAAAAGTGTCTCAATAGTTTATGGACCTTAAATAGGATGGCTGGTTTAGGTCTTTGTCTTATTATAAACACTAGTGCTTGTGATTTAGCAGAACTATTTTTTCTGTTGTAGATACTGGCTAGGTGATGTTTATACATTTTTAGCCAGGAATATCTTTATTTATTCACATCAAGACATGGACTATTGGAGTATTAAGTTAAATTACAACTTTTGGAGCAGAAACCAAAAGATTAAAAATTTTGCATTTGTAATTGACAAAGTGGGTGCAATTATTTTAACTGTATATACTATATAGTGCTTGGCTTGTACATACTGATATATTTCTTCCTTCTCTGTTATGTACTTTATTGGTTTGACTTTGAAACTTGGTGTATTTCTCTCTTGTAAAGTTCTGAGCTAATAACTTTTCTTTCTTGACTTTCAGGTTTGATAGGGAGCTCAACAAAGAGGTTGCTATAAAAGTGATTGATCTTGAAGAATCGTGAGTCTATATTGTAAAATATTTTGTTCTTTGTTTTGTATTTCTACACACTACCATGTTTCTTACTTTGAAGCACTTTATTTCATACAATGTAGTCAATACAGTCAATACAGTTAATCTTATTAGGTTTTAAAGTCGCCTAGATGTTACCAATCAGGAATCTAAGTGTTAATAGGATAAAGGTATAGCTTAGGTACAACGTTGATTTTGTTTTGACGTTGGGATTATCAAAATCTCTTTATTAGCGCTATTAAAAACACGCCCAAGTAAGCATAAGATCTGTGAGTTATAGAAAGTGCTTCAAACACAAAAACTTGCAAAAACTTACGAGTTTATGCTGAAAGAAAAAATTGCCTTTGATGTAAGAAATCCAAAAACAGAACCCCAAATACATCCGCCTCTCCTCTGCAAAATAGAACCTGAGTATCTTTCTCAATTTTTTCCTAGACATACCTTCATTAAAGATTTTATGAGTTTGCGATTTTCGCAACAGTGCAATGCAGTCTCTTACCTCCCTTTTGTTTAGCGTTATATTGGGTCAATTGTTTTGCATTTTCTTGTCCATTTAAAGTATGACCTGGTCAATATACAACTGTTAAAAGTCTACAAATTCATTTTGGATAGGAAGTAGGAATGTTGAATTTTATTTTATAATGAACGTTTTTTTTGTTGGTCGCTTTTTATATTTTTGCTTGTTTATGCGATTGTATTTGTCAAGAAAATTTTAAAGCATTAGCATAACCTTTAACTTAGTTTCAATTGTTGTTTTCTTTGTCTTTATTTTATCCAGAGAGGATGAAATTGAAGACATCCAGAAGGTATATCCATCTTATATGGAATCACATATTAGATGGACTTTCATAGAATCTTACTTAAATGTACTTTCTTTCAGGAAATTGCAGTTTTGTCTCAATGTCGGTCTCCTTATATCACAGAGTACTACGGATCTTATCTGCAGCAAACTAAATTATGGATAATAATGGAATACATGGCCGGGGGCTCCGTTGCTGATTTAGTAGGTTTTACTGTTGTTTCTTCAGATGTTCAATTTATCAACTCTGAACTGTTGCAACAAGGCCAAATTTTAGAAAGTACAGTAAAAATATATTTAAAGTGGTCAGAAGAACATTATGTTTAATGCCCTGCCTGATGGATGGAGCTTCTAGAGACCTGATACCTTGCTATTATATTCACTCCTTTTTTATCAGACAAAAAGCAATCTAAAACTTGGATATTTTGGGCTCTGCCTAGTTTTTGGCTTTGCATTGAATTGTTTCTTTATGTTGTATTCTAGCATTTTTGTTTAGGGTCCTTGTGAACTTCTGAATTTCTGATATGGTTACAAGAATTCATAGCAATCTCAAAAGTTGAAAGAAGTCAATTGGAACCGTGTTATATCAGGGTTTTTAATTTGTAAAGGGACTTTGTTTGTTATGTTTTTGCCTAATTTTTTACTTAGAGATGTGATATTGTATGAGCACAAGATGTAACGCCAACCACCTTGTAATAAAGATGTTTATTTATGCAGATTCAGCCAAATCATCCATTGGATGAAATGTCCATGGCTTGCATTTTGCGGGACTTGCTCCATGCCGTCGAATATCTTCATAATGAAGGGAAAATTCACAGAGATATTAAAGGTTTGCATCCTCAATTGTCTATATTTGAACATCAGTAGTATTCTGGCAAATATATTAGTTAATGATGCTTAATCTTGAGTAAGAGGCGGTGGTGAATTTCAAGTCGGCCTGTCCGGCATATCC
This sequence comes from Apium graveolens, assembly GCF_009905375.1. NCBI lineage: Eukaryota > Viridiplantae > Streptophyta > Magnoliopsida > Apiales > Apiaceae > Apium > Apium graveolens. Next base: position 2,686,998 of record NC_133657.1, read on the forward strand.
CAGTTGGTAGCTTGGAGGCTAGGATAAAAAGCCAGTTCTGTTTAAGAATTTGTGAAAGAGGACATGTACCTATCTTATATTTCTGTAACTAATTAACTTTCTTTTAGTTTACTCCTAACTTTTTTTTGATAATTCTTTGAAGTAAGAAGAAACTTTTACTTTTTTCCGCGTGGAACTCACACCAGAGTGTTTATTGACAACATCTCTATTTTATTTTCCAGCTGCAAATATTTTATTGACGGAGAATGGTGATGTTAAGGTACATTCATGTTCTAGAAAAAAATTTGAATTAGCCTTTCTTGAGCAACAACAATATATGATAAATGCATTTATATTGTCGATAATGCAACTCCGAGTACAATTTTGCTTATCTCGTGTCTCCCTCTATTATTCTGGTAGGTTGCTGATTTTGGTGTTTCTGCACAATTAACAAGAACAATCTCTCGAAGGAAGGTATCGCTCGTCCTTGTATGCTTTGGTTGTTCTGATCTTTACAGTTGAAAGTACTACTGTTAATGTTACACTTGTGTATAAGTTATCAGCCCTTTGTTTAAGTATTTTTTCAAACTTGTACTCCGCATGACCTTTAATCTTGTCCTCGTTTTGCTATAGACGACCAAATTTTAAGGGTAGTAATGGCAACTCTGTTAAATGTGCGGAAAGTTTTAGGATGCCATCCAGTATACCTTATGATACCTCTTTTACCCCTTGTCGGGGTAGATTCTCGATTTTAAAGTATTTATCTATCAAACTTTGTCAAAATTAGTTTCCGAGGTACTTGTACCACTGTTCTTTATCCAGTTTGTGGACTTCTAGTTGCTTTCCATCTGCGTTTTTTAGTTGCCTCATTTTGGCCATTTGCCTCCTTGACTGCCCGGTAATTGTGCTAGATGATGTACTAAGTTTTCGATTTAGTTGCTTGATGACTCGAGGAAATTGTAACAGTTCCATGGGTGCACAGGCGCTGCTTTCTTTGGTTCTTTCGATGATATTATATACTTCTAGTACAGGCACTTTTTTGAGTGTAGATTTTCTACTTCTTTACTGACTTTGCTGTCTTGTTTCTTCTTCAAGAAGTTTAATGGCTCAAAATTAATTTTCACCATTATAATACTGATATGGAATATAAGGTGTCAAAATGCAAAACTAATGCAATTTTCCATGACAGACATTTGTAGGGACTCCATTTTGGATGGCGCCAGAGGTTATTCAGAATTCTGAAGGATACAACGAAAAGGTTTTATTTAATAATTTTTCCTGAATCGTTGCTACGTCTACAAGTGCAGATATGTATATATATTCTGTGGCAGGAACCAAGTGTATTAGGCAAAGAACCCTCGGTTTTTCAATAGGAATGACTAATTAGATCCATTCCCCCCAACAATGTATACTAATTGCCCCCCAAAAAATTGTTAATTTGCAATTTGGCTCACCCTTTGTAATTATATGTATATATTATATATGTGTGTGTGTGTTGTCAGCAATCATTTCAACATAGTTTTTTTCTTTTAATTTGATTTTCAGTTTCCCTATATCATTTTCTTACACCATAGCTTTGTTTTATGCAGGCAGATATTTGGTCTTTGGGGATAACTGCCATTGAAATGGCGAAAGGGGAGCCTCCACTTGCCGATCTTCATCCAATGAGGGTCTTATTTATTATACCTCGAGAAAACCCTCCACAGGTATGCTATTTATGTTGCTTGCATGACCAGTGCGACATGTCGAATGGTGACATGCCCTTACTGCATGTGAAAAGATTCTATTCGACATAACTCCATGCCCATGTTAGAGATAGGAACCGATATGGCTAAGAATAAATATCAATACTTTCACCTCCCAGCTTGCCATGACATATCTGGTTCAGCCATTGCCAGATGTACCTCTACCCTCTTGTACACAATGCAAGCGATAATCACTCGTAAAACCAACTTTTTGTATATTTCTTTTATATTTTTTGTACTATATTTCTTTCTTCTTTTTTATTTCTTTTTTTTAGATCTACCGGTTTATCCTGTGTATCTTCACTTTTATAAGTTCCCTCTTCTTTAGTGAATAAAAAAGCTATACATTGTTAAACTATACACTCTTTCTTTTTAAGTGAATTAATAGTGAATAACTAAGCTATATGTGGTACATAATATAATGTCTCTCAATTGTATTCTTTTGAAGTTCATGAACTTTACTTTGATGAGGTGCTAAACTCCAATTGTGTTATTTCTTTGACAGTCCTTGCACCTTGCTGCCTATATTGAAATACTGAATGTTTTTTTACACTTTTTAGTCAAGTAATTACTCTTTTAAGTTCTGTTACAGTTTAACATGTGTAAAGTGCAATTAGGTTAACGTCAACCCTTTTTTGGCAGTTGGAAGAACACTTTTCTCGTCCTATGAAGGAATTTGTTTCATTATGTTTAAAGAAGGTGCCTGGTGAGGTATGTATCGATTCGGGTCTTATGTGGCACATGATTTTTTCTTAGCATTCATGTGAAATGGCAACCACAGTTGTGGTCTTGAATAGTTGAGATGTTACTGCACAAATACTTGTATTTTGATAAGCCTAAATGTTTGACAAATGTCTAAAAGATCTTAATTCTAGTTAAACAATGTCATGTTGCAAGTGTACAAGTCATATTAAGTTGTAACTACTTTTAATGCATTACATGAAAAAACTGAGAGCTAAAATTATTAGGAAAGTAGTCAAGCCTTGTCGTTTGAATTGTGTACATAAAGGTTGACAAAATAGTTGGAGGAAAAAAAATACAAATTTTCGCAAATGCATTGGGCGAACTGTTGTCTGTGATTCATGAAAGAATAGCATAAACATAGGAGGAAAAAGACCTAGGAAAGTTGGAGAACTGGAGCAGGAAAAATGGTTGGAAACTCCCTGAAGTCTGAAGAAGTATGTCATGTAATGAGACTCTATTAGGTCACATCCAATGGAAAGAGACAAACCGTAGGTTATGCCTTAGTGAAGACTGCTAACATGACTCAAGGTTTCAGCTATTAAGTGCACATGCTGTCTCCTGAGTAGCAGCTTCATAGATGGCTATCTATCATCTGTACCAACATTTTCTCCAGTTGTCATGCCATTTATAGATTCCAGTGTATTCTGTGGGGATATTAGGATTTGATAACTAGTATTAAGGGCTGACAATTGAGACATTCTTATACAAATTTCCTTGTTCAAGTGCATTCCTTTTGATTACATCAAGGACAGCTCAATGTTAAAAAAACTAATGTATCCATAATGCTGCTGGACAGCCCTTGCTACTTTAAGCAGTTATCCTGCATTGTTGCTCAACCAAATACATTTAGAATGACTGCTCTGAAAGTATTCACATGAGTATCTTATCAACATGCTCTTCTCCGAATATATTGCAGCAATGTTAATTGATTGCCCTGTACACCTGGCTTATGTCCATAATACCCGGAACCAAGAATTTATATCCGCTAATTTTTTGTTAGCAAGAAGTTGAGGGGTCTTAGTGGGACATGGTATTTAAATTCTTGTAATTGACAATTCCCAAAAATTTGTGACAAGAAGCTTTTAACTTTTGGACAAAAAATCAAACAAAAATCAATATCTGCACACAGGACCCCTGCACATGTTTAAAATTTAAAGGCAGGTCTAGATTTCTCAGCTTCATGGTGTCTGTTATTTAAAATTAAAATTTATAGTCTTTTGTAAGGATGAATCTTGATTATTACTATTAGTAAGATGACCAAATTTTCATCTTATCTGACAACCGAAAATCTCTATTTTGGCTTGTTTTAAAACCTTGTAGTTGGTTAGTGGACTTAGTGGCATCACTTTCTGTCAAATTGTAAACTTGCCTATCGAACTAACACACTCTCCTATTTCCTTCTTTATTTCAGCGACCAAGTGCAAAAGAGCTTTTAAAGCATCGATTTATCAGGAATGCTAGGAAGAGTCAAAAACTTTTAGAGAGAATCAGGTGCATCATTATGCTTGTGGGATTAACTATTTCCTATATTGATTCTTGAACTATGATCCAGGCTTTATAGATAATGGTTGTCTAATCTGTAAAAGTAAAACTGATCTTTTTACATTAAAAGAGAGAAATTTATAAAATTAACAGCATTTGGGTTTGTCTATCAGTATAAGATGTCTCGCTATACATTTCTCTAAATGCTAAAGCTTGCCTAGATCTCTGTTAGTTTGTTAAATACTAGTTGCTACTTGCATTGAACAAACAGTTGAGCAAAAAGGAAATTTTCATTTTTGAAAACCGTCCTGGATAAAGAATGATAGTCAGCAGACAGGATGCTATAATACATCTGTCTACTTAAATAGATAGTCTATACTCTCTATATATTGATAGGTAGATATATGTAGATAAATTTTATTCCCATCTCTCGTTACAAAACTTATTCTTACACTAAAAGTTTTAAATAAGTGCTACCTGTTGTCATTTTTTTCTTTTGTATCGTAACAGAGAACGACCAAAGTTCCAAATAAAGGAAGATGGAGAAACCATTAGAACTGGTACACAGGCTTTAGGGGAGGCTTCTGGCACAATAAAGGTGACAAGGAATCCAAAAGCTGAAGATACTGTTCGAGCCAGGTTGGCTCTGTCAGTCAATTTAAAGTATTAGTCCCTGGATATGTTGATTGCTTGGCTAAGTGGTGCTTATGTTCACAGTAGTCAGGTGAAAACCCTAAAATCTGCTGGTTGGGATTTTAGCATTGGTGGGTCATCTAGCACTGGAACAGTACGAAGTGTTGTAAAACCACCTCAAGCTAGAGAAAGGAGAGCAGAGGTTTTACACAATCAAGCCCCGCCAAGGAGAACTTCAGAAAGTGCTAATCGCTGGTCTTCTTCTGGGAGTACAAGTAACATATCTGAAGTTTCAATACAAAGAGATGCTAGGGATCCACTTAATGATGAGAAACAAGACCATTACCATGAAGATGTATATCTCCCTCCCTCTCTTGGTCATGTATTATGCATGTAATTCAGTTATTAATTGGTGCCATTTTTTTGAATTTTGAATAAGTTGGACTACTGGATAATAAGATTCGTTCACATCGAGAGTTGGAGTCAAAGCTTTACTTATATGTTTTTTTTTAACTTAAACAGAAATATTCTGGTTATATCATATTTTGTGGACCATTTTGCTTTTTTTATCCTTAGCATCTCATTACTTGAACTGAACTTACAGGATGATCTGGCTGCAAGCGGAACAGGAACTGTTGTTGTACGTTCTCCTAGAGGGGTAAAAACATCCTCTATTTTCAGTGACCAGAGTACCTTGGTAGGATTGATGTCTAATTTTTTTCATCTACACGTTTTTATTTCCCCACCCAAATTTATAAAAAAAATAATCTGTAATGGGGTCCTTCGCCATATCTTTACTTGAGAGGCCTTTGTTTATTTTTGGAACTACATATCTGTAATGGGGTCCTTCGCCATATCTTTACTTGAGAGGCCTTTGTTTATTTTTGGAACTACATATCTATAATGGGGTCCTGATTAAACATTGTCACTGTAGCATGAACATTGAAAATTGCATTCTCTATGAGTGTTTTTTTTTACTTTCTAATATCAATTTGGCACCAGTCTAGCAGTACATTTGCTTCAATGGAGGATGCTTCCACCAGTGGTACTTTTGTCTATCGTGGACAACATGAGGATGTGGATTCCCCTCGAACTCCAAAGTCCAGACTCGGAATCCAAGAGAGAGCTTCAAGTGCGTCCCTAGAAGACAGTGCATTAAACCTTGCTGAGGTTAGTGTGTTATTCAATATATATGTAAATATCTCCATATATTTGTTATGGCAACCTTAAATTGCATCGGTCAAATTAATTTTGTGTCAAGCAGTCAATTGTTTTAGGTTGAAATTGGGTTAGAATTAATATGGAGCAAAATGACTAATACCTAGTCATTTTTAAAAGCAAAACATGTTTCACTGGCATATTAATTTCCGGCTTTTATTTTTCTGCCTTGCCAAATCTTAATCCAGAAGTTTATGTTATGAAATTTTGTTTTTGTTTTGCTATATTTTGGAATTTTATCGCCCATGCTTACAGAAAAAAAATTGTGAAAGGTATGGTAGAGCCACATACCATATAAGCAGCATCTTTCAGTTTGTTTTTTTGTTAAAGTGGCAATCAACTGATATTGCCACCGTGCTCAGATTGATTCTAAGTTTTCAATTCCATGTCAATTGTAATTGAATTTGTCGTTCAGTTCGACCCCTACCTTCCCCTCGAAAAAAACATGTGATTGTTTCTACTTCCTAAATTCTTATTTGATATCAAGGATTGATAGTCACTTAAGCTAAGATGTGATCCATATCTAAAGATCATCTTGCTTTCTTCCCTTCAATTTAGGCAAAGGCTGCACTTCAAGGAGGATTGAAGAAAGGTAATGCTAAGGAAAGGTCTGGCTTGGGCAAGGGCAACAAAGATGGGCAAGAAATGAAAAGGCCAGATCAGTCATCAGATAGCCCTGACTCTTCAAGGTACAATTAGTTGTCTTGTTGCAATATTTACTCCTTAATGACTTGCAAAGTTTTTTTAATCTTTTTTAACTGAAAATTATCATTGCAATCCAATTGTCACAACTTATACCGCAGACATTCTCGTGATTATGTTGATGCACTAAAAGCATTTCCAAGGTCACGTCAAGCAAGCGACGAAGAAAGCAGTGCCAAAATGTCTTCATTATTGTTGTCAGCGCCACTATCAATACTTCTTTTCCCTTCGCTGAAGGAGGTAATTTTTCCAACTTCATTCTGCTGATGAATTGAAGGACTTTTCCTTAATTCAGAGAGTTTTGTTAACAAATAGATTCTGAACCTCTGGTTTACAATGAAATTATGTCCTTTGCATATTCAGTGGCGTTCCACACGGCGCGCTGTAGTTCAAAATTTTTGGTTATGACCTATTTAAATATATTATAAATCTTATCAAAATTTTAAAATCATTAAACTAAAATCTCAGCTAGTAGAATTACAAACCAACAAATACTTAATCTTATATTAATATGTTATTTTATAGAATTCCATTAAAGTTTTAAAAATATCTGTATAAATCATAAGCTATATAATCAACGTTAATTATACCCAACTATAAACCCTAATAAATAAACTAATGGACTAAGGCCTGTAACAATTGGGTTTTATTATAAATAACCTATTTAATTAATAAACTACTAGCCCCACATATAGAACACAAACAAATAATTTTAATCCCCTCTAATCTAAATACATATAAATTCATACATAACATATATAAACATTTTCCACTCCCGTTCCTTATCACACCCCTAATTATAACATGTATAAAATAATATATTAAAAGTTTGACTAGTACAGGGATAGAAAAATGAATTTTAGTAAATTCACAACACTTCGAAAAAATATATTAAAAAAATGTTATTATGAAACATTAATAAACTTTTATTTTGGTAAATACTAATGTTGTGTTTGATTGAGGTGAATGGAATGAGTGAAATTAAATGGGAATAATAGGAGGTAGGAGGAAAGACTTAAAAAAATGAGTGGGTGTAAATTTGTATGAGATTTGGTTAGAAAATAGGTATGATGGGGAATGGGGAATGGAGCATTCCTTCACAAATTTGGGGGGGAGGTCTAAACTCCAGTTAACTTTGATAGGAATTGGGGAAAGAATGAAACCTTTCAACATTTTGCTATAGTAATAGTTTAAATTTCATTCCATTCCTTCCATTTTCATTCACCCCAACCAAGTACAATATAAACAATGTTTGTTAAAAAATTAATTTTTTTTTTATAATAAATGTCTTTGGCCCGTGCTTCAAATGGGTTACCTGCTAGTATTTACTAAAAGCTCAAATTCTATGTCTTTCAAGTTGAAGAATGTTCAATTAGACTCTGAGAAATGAATATTTCTTGCCCAATCTTGTCTGAGTTTTAGAGTACATGGTTTTCTCGTATCATCTAAACTTAGAAAAAGCAACTGTCAAAATATCAATAATCAAATGACACAGATAAATTGGGTTGGGTAGTGTTCTGGTCGTTTATATCAAAGTGAACTGGTAACTATAGGAGTGGGTTAAATTTTCAATTGGAAATAGTTGAAAAGCACAGGTACAAGGGTTCAAAGTAGAAACAAACAGATTTTTTCTGGTAACTAGATGAGGCTGCCTACTGCCTAGGGATCAATATCCATATATATAATATAATTCACACAAGCATATTTGAGTGTTTATTCTCTGAACTGAAAATAAATAGTCATCATAAATTGATAGGTTATGAGCATAAGAGGTATTTCAAAAACTTTATGTTTTGGTCATTATTTTAAAAGTAATGCTAGAGGTACCGTATTGGGGTACCAAACGATGTGGCGCCCATGATTTGACATTATCGAATGTTTTAATTAGTGAATTAGTTTAAATACAGGCAGGGTCCTTTAAATTTGATTGAGTTATAGTCAATCAGACTAGGACACATGACTTATTGTTAACGTTTTGGTACGTCTAGCATTATTGTTGGGTTTTTTGCAGCGATTTAATATTTTTTTTTGTTAAAATTATTATTTGCAGCAGTTTTGCCTAAATTTTCTGATTCTAATCCCTTTCCTTGATGAGCGAATTACTTACTTCGAAACGAGTTGAGTGCCAAATTATAGTCTGTAACAATAAATTTACTGATATTTAAGATAATGTAATCTTAATTTTTTAAATGTATAATATATTCCATGGCCTGACCAAATGAAAGTGAGTAGTGAGACTGAAGCAGTTGCGTCCTGGTTTCACCTTAGAGAGCAACTCCAATGGAGGGTGCCAAGAGGGGTGCCAACCGCCATGTGGCATGACGTGGCTTGACACCCTTGTTAGCACTCCATTGGAGTTGAGAGATGCTGGGGTGCCAAATGAGTTGGCATGGGGTCCTAACTTGGGGTGCCAAAAGTTGGCATCCCATAAAGTAGGGTGCCAACTTCATTTGTGGTCCCAATGTGGTCCCAATGGTGCATAAAATATCATTTTTCTAATATATTTCTATTATGCATTTTCTTATTGAATTAGTGAAGTTGACATCTTGTGGTGCCCACTATTTGAGTGTTTTTTGAAAGAAGGGTGCTAAAAATGACATGGAAGAGAGAATTTAAAATATAATATTTTTGATTATGTGGCAAAGTTGGCACCCTTTGATGCTCTTAGGCAGGCATAATCAGGCAAGTGGGCAGACTGAGTAGTTGAAAACAATTTATTCACTGGCAGTTCTTCAGCATAATTCTCGATGATCGGTTTAGAACCAACATCCTTATTGAATAAACTATGATTTAGAATTTTTTTCCATCTTATGTTGGCTTCATATTTAATAATCAGAATCTGGTATCTGGGTAGTGAATAAACCTTTTTCCTGTGTTAGATACTTGTCTGCAGATCAAAAGTGATATATGTAAGTCTTTTTTAGACTTTGCAGTAGGTAATACTTACTGTCACTTCAGATAATAACCAGTTGGAAAGAAGAAGTGCATGAAAGAAGGGGACTGGAAAGATGGGATGTGTTACTGTTATGAGTTAATGACAATAGTTAACCACCTACTTATTTTGACCACAATTTGTAGACGAGTCTCTAAAATTATGTAAATTTGGTTTATATTGTTTAGAAGTATCAGTCTCTTGCTGCCGCTATGGTTGTATACAACGATTTCTAGTTGTGGTCTACAGTCCTAAGCAGATCACAATGCACATTTATAGGATATTCACATACTTCGAAACAAATTTGAGTTTTGAGATTAGGTATTGGAAATGTGCATTCTTCAGAATAAGTTTATATTCAAGCAGCAGATTATTTGTTTCTTAAAAGAAAATCATATAAGTTTTTTACTTAAATTCATGACCATCTCTGTGTATAATATAGGCTGTTGGTGATGGTGATTCAGAAGGGTCCCTTATTCGTGGAATGACCAATTCTTTTATGGAAATGGAGCGCTTGAAGCCCGGATCTTTTGAAGTTCTCATGTCTAGGATGCTCCAGCGACTAGCAAGGTCTTCGCGTTTTCTATACTTAATTTTATCCTAGATGTAATCTTCTTGGTGAATATTCCACGAGCACAGAATTCTGACGTAGAAGTTTTCTGCAGTTCAAAAGAACCTTCATTAAAGGATCTTCAGGATCTGGCAACTCATGTCTTTACCAAGGGCAAAACAGTTGCCGATCAAACAAGTAAATTAAATGCAGAAACTGAAAGCAGGAAAAAGCAGCAGAACAAAGAGGCCAATCAGAATTCTAATTTAAGTCCACTTGCGAGGTTCTTGCTTTCAAGGTTTGTCTATTGAAAATATCACAGTTTATTCCTGAAAATGATTTATATATCTGATCCAAATGTAAGATGCTTGGGATTGGAGTCAGAGGGTTATAGACCAGTGCCCAATACCATTTGTATGGTCCGGATGAATATACAACTAGAGACAAATATCTTATAAATTATCGAATTGAATATGCACCAGATCAAGAACTATGATTAAGTGGTGCGCTGGATAACCCTATTGTATAAAAAAATATCTTGAAGTTAACAAGGACCTGCTAGTCATAAAGTATAAACATTACAGTAATTTTTGCTATTTTAGTAGCCATCGTCTATGTTACTCTACAACCTTGATGTGTGTAACCACGACTTGTGGCTTTGCTCTATCTTGCATTTCAATCCCTTAACAAACTTTGACTTTCTCAATACAGATGGCAAGGCCAAGCATCCCGGGATTTAACGTCAAATTAAGAAGAGTTTTGCAGTATCAGTATCTGCTGCTATTACCTTTCCCATTGTATTTTTTCTTTATATGATTCTTTTTGGTTCAATGTACATAATATTTAAGGAAAACCTGTAGTAGTCTTGTGCAATTTTGCTGTTCCTTCTTTTTGCCACAATAGTTTGAACCTCCTTTTGTAGCAGAAAATTACATGTATAATTTAGGTTGCCAGTATTGTTGTATCATCATGAGATGCTAATAACAGACTGTAATTTCCTTATGTTTTATACCATATATACTAAGAAAGTTTGTCTTATTTTTTCCATATTTTGAGTATTGCACAGATGAAGACATTAGAAAAAACTATAACAATAATCTGCTGAGCGCACCCTTGACCTAGATATTCGATTCCTTTAGCTATGCCTAGGGCTATTTCTTGCATCCTTTTCCAGCCAAAGAAATCGTTTTGCTGATTTTTACCAGAGTATGTAAACTTTTCTAGAGACTTATTAGGTTGGAACTCGTAAACTAGAGCTCGATTATTTCCTTGGTTATTTGACCTTTGTAGACTGATCCATTACCACTTTTTCCTCATTCTTCACTAAGATTACTAGTGACTTTCTTAATGTCAGAATAGGTGCAGACAATCTCTTACATTATGTTGAGAGTATCAATTATAATGATCTGTGTTTCGGGACTGTATATAAAGGAAAGTTTCGTAGTGGTCATTTTGTAGCAGTAAACATAGAGAGCAACTCTAAAGCTATTGGGAAAGAATTCATTAATGAAGTTGCTACAAATGGGAAGATTCATCATGTCAATGTGCTGGAACTCATTGGCTTTTGTTCCGAAGGTCCAAAACGTGCTCTAATCTATGAGTTCATGCCTAATGGATCCTCAGAGAAATACATTTTCTGCAAAGAAGAAACAGCCTCCTTGAGCTGGGGTAAGATTTATGAAATATCCTACAAGGTGGCAACTGGAATTGACTACTTACATCGAGGTTGAGACATGCAAATTTTGCATTTTGACATCAAGCCTCACAACATTCTTGTAGATGAGAATTTCAACCCAATCATTTCTGATTTCCGGCTGGAAAAATATTGGCGGGATATCATACAAAGCAGATGTTTATAGACTTGTTTATCCGGCTTTAAAGCAGTGTCATATCTCTTTGACCGAGTAAATTTGTATTGTTCGGTACTAATCAAACAATGACAATTCCGTTAAGTGGACTTATTGACTTATAAGTCCGTAACAGCTTATTGACGAGTGTTCGACCCAGCTTATAATTTGTGACCCTTTCAACTTATAAGCTGATAAGTTGAATGTTGGTAAGGACGTATTTTTTCACAACTTATTTTTGATTTTTCGTTTTTTTATCAATTTTAATTTTAGAATATTTTTTTAATGTTAATATATCTTAAAATATAAGAATTAAGATAATTATATATAAAAATTATTTATTTTAATTCATTTAAATAAAAACAATTCTGACTTATAAGTTAAATTATTCAAACACTTATATAACTTATAAGTATTTATTAACTTATCACTTATTACTCACTTATTCATTTTAAGTCATAAGTTATTTATCTTAAGATTTCCCAAACGGGCACAATATTTCATACTTAGTACATAATTCTATAATATCATAATTCACCGTCTCAATAAATTCCTAACATTTGAAATAGACTTTCTAATTTACTATAGTTACATAAATTATTTTAAATACTTTTTTCTTCCGAATCAAAGTTAAATATTTAAACTTTTATTAAAAAAAAATTAAAAGTTAGTTATGAATCTATAATAGATGAGAGTCTTACGATACGTGCCGAACCCGAACTCTATGTTTCATATGTTAAGAACTTATTTGGACGAAAAGAGCAACTTAAATTAAGTGTGAAGTCATGATAAAATGTACATATTTTTAAACTTTAAGTATGAAGTGAAGTAATAGTGCCCGTTTGGGAAATTTTAAAATAAATAACTTATGACTTAAAATTAATAAGTGGCTTAAAAGTGATAAGTATATAATACTTATAAGTTAGTTAAGTGTTTAGTTAATTTTACTTATAAGTCATAATTTTTTTAAAATTAAATGAACTAAAATAAATATTTTTTAAATATTATTATCTTAATTCATGACTTTTAAATTAACTTAGCATTTAAAAAAATAAATTTAAAAACTAAAATTAATAAAAAAATTAAAAATTAAAATAAGCTGAGAAAAAATACGTCATTATTAACATTCAAGTTATCAGCTTATAAGTTATAAATTCAACTAATAAGTTGGGTCGACAAACAGTCATCAATAAATACTTACGAGTTTATAAGTTAATAAGCCATTTATTTAGTGATGGCCAAACAGTCCAAAATGTTCATATTTTTAAACCTAAATTTTAAAAAACAAAACAACTTCCACGATCCTGTTTATCGTCTACTTTTTAGTTATTTAATTATATTTTCATGAATCACAAGTTTCTTCGACGTTTGCTAGTTGTTGTTGATACAAATAAATTATAAAAATATCAGAGAGAACTAATATTAAATTAGAAAGTATAAAAATATATTCAACCTATGCATCCATAGCTCACTAATATATGCTTAGACGGGGCTGTAGCTTTCCCTCATCGTTGTCTCCTTGGTTTATACTAAAACCGTTGCTTTCGCTTAAACACGATCTATGATAACAAGTTTAAAATATGGAAAAAAGATCTCAAATGTCATTATTTGGCAGATCATAAATGTCATTTTAAAACAGAAGATGAAGTTCCATAGTGTTATATTTTCAAGTTTAAAATTTTATTACAAGGGGTGTTTTGTTCACATTTTATTCATATCTAAAAATATTTTATTATTTTAAAACCCAAATTAAACCCTTGATTTGAGAATCGGTGAAACCAAAAATATTAAAAAGTGAGTTGTAATTTAATAATTTTTAATATTTTAGGATTTATCAATGCGTTTTTGGATTTTGGAAATATAATTAAAAAGTATAGAAAAATGATAAACCCATGCATCCTTAGCTCACTAATTTTATTATAGATTATTAGAAAAAATAAAACCTCTAATATCAATTAAAAAAATTCTTAATACAATCGTGAATAAAAAATGATCACATTGTTCTAATACTATTTAAACATGAGAATACGATACAATTTCCGAATACGATTTTAGATGGAATATGATCAGAGGTTCAACCATTCATAAATATAAAAGGATTGTTCTACCAGTCCTCGAACACTAAAATATGATGTAATGATATAACTGTAATATGATTTAATATTTTACTATATACAACTATATAATATACATGACAAAAAAGTAATTAAATTCAACATTCATATATTTTTTAATATGTGCATATTTGTTAAAACAATATTGTAATAAACTATAAAAAATATTAATAGTATAAATACAAACATCACAAGTAACAATATACGTACATTAAACAAATTCTAAAATAAATATATAAAATTTTTAAAAAAATAAAATAAGTAAATTTTAGAAAACCGTGGGTTAGAGCACTTCATCCCATTACACTATTTTCAAATTCAACTACAATTTCAACCAATCAACACTAAATTTTACACAATTCTTGTACTATATAAATTATTTTATTACTAAAGAACAAAAATAAAATTAAAAATAATAAAATAATAAAATATAAATGAAACAAATATATTTTTAATAAAAAATATAAAAATATACAAAAATTTTAAAAATTATGATAGCTAACATAACTTTTAAAAATAACTTTTGACGTGACACCGAAATTTATAAGCCGGTATTGAAAGGTTACCCGTAGTTAGAGATGCACAAAAAGCCCGGGCCCGAAAATCTGGCCCGGCCCGATCCGGTCAAAGCCCGGCCCGGTCCGGTCCCGGCCCGGACTTCGGGCCTCGACGGACCCTATATTTTTACGCAAAGCCCGGCCCGACTCGGCCCGGTTAAAAGCCCGGACTTCGGCCCGGCCCGGCCTGATTAAAAGCACGAAAAAACCCGGTTATAATCTGTTAGAAATATATGTGCATTAGTTTGATGATATGTTTAACAAAACACTTAAGTAGAAATCTAGTGTTTGTAGCCTCAACGGATAAGACCACTTTGGCTATCCGTTGATGGTGTAGCTTTACTTAGAAATAAGTCTAGTGTTGTAGCACATTTCAGTCTCTGAATTTGAGATATAATTCTTAAATGTTGAGGGAAATTATAAGTCATGTTGACTACTAAAGGATATGCAGATAGGAAGGTCAATTGTAAATATTTCATGCCTTGTAATTTTGTATAAATGAAATGGTGTCAACGGATAACTTAAAAACCTTCAACGGATGAGAAACAAAGCTTCAACGGATGTCTCTAAAGCTTCAACGGATAACATCCTTCAACGGATGAGTGCATCAACGGATAGAGCTTCAACTGCTAACACATCAACGGATAAAGCCATCAACGGATGAAGGCTTCAACGGATGTTCTGTTAAATAGCAGTTGACAAGTGGTAGTTGTACCTACAAACAGAGGCACATGGGTTGACAGAGACAACTGAGATGTGATAGCCTATTTCAGGAACATCAGAAAAAGCAGCCGTTCTACTCTAGTATAAAGAGGCAATAGTCAACAATGCACTGGAGTAAAATGGAGAAGAAACAAGTGGAGAACTTATTTTATTATTGTACTTTTTATC
Organism: Apium graveolens; assembly: GCF_009905375.1. Taxonomy (NCBI): domain Eukaryota; kingdom Viridiplantae; phylum Streptophyta; class Magnoliopsida; order Apiales; family Apiaceae; genus Apium; species Apium graveolens. Next base: position 2,702,392 of record NC_133657.1, read on the forward strand.
TTTGTCTTCACTTGTAAACTTGGTGTTATATAAACCAAGTAGCAGCTAGTAATTAGAATAGAATTTTTCCAGAGCTGTTTAGAAAAATCTTGAGAAAAATTATCTAGTTTGTACTAGGATGCAGCTGTGATCAACTTCTTGAATCACAGATTTTCTGAAATACCATCTCTGGTGGAACAACAAATCCACCAGAAAAGTTTTTAAGGTCTGTTGTGTTCTGTACTTTTGTGCTTGAATATATATATCTGTCTGTATTAGCTTAAAGCAATTTACACACTTGTTTATTTTAAACACACAACCTTTGAAACTGCTCAAAACTTGAAAAAGTTTTGAGATTTACATTCAACCCCCCTTCTGTAAATCTCATTGTTAGTTCACTAGGAATAACAATTGGTATCAGAGCTAATAGACCTAATAACATCTATTATGCTAGATTCTTTATGTTATTGGCTAACCATGTTGCTGAAGGTTTGGTCATTACGAATGAGAATAATAAACTCAAGTGCTGGGCACAAGAGAAAAGAGTTCTTGCAGACTTATTGAGAATGGATCTCAACAGCAGTGTGCCATTGGTATATTTACCAATCATGAATGCACCACAGGTAGGTGAGGTAATTGCTTCTACAACTCCTACTTCTTCCAACCCCTCTATTTCTTTATCTTCTAGTGTGGCCATTGAATCTGTGACAATGCCCCAACAGATTCCTACCAAGGTCACCAAAACTAAACTTTCAAAATCAAAGACAAAGAAAACCACCTCTGTTGTTTCTCAAAAGACAACAGTTGTAATACCTACCATTAACCCTGAGGGAAGTGAACAGGGTGTGAGAGGTGAGGGGAGGGGTGAACATCAAAGAAACCCCCAGGATAAGGAAGGAGAGAAAAGTGCTTCCCAAGTTAGCCAAGCCACAGTTTCTCAAAAAGCTGTGGTGGTTGAAAAGGTTACTAGCATATCCCTAGCTGCATCCTCCCAAAAGGATGTAACTATTGAAAATAGTTCCCAACCAGGAACACACAAACGAGGGAGGGACACTAAAGCCAAACACTCACCAACAAAAGCCTTTATTAGAAGAAAGAGAGCTAGAACCCAATCTTCTACACAGGGTGCACACACTGCACATATACATCCATCTGTATCTATGCATTCTCAAACTCAGTTTGGTGTGGCTCCAACAAATATGGAGTCACAGCCCCATTCTCTCACAATTAACACACATCAATCACCACACACTTCTTCACCATCTCTAGATATGGATATGTTATTCCCATCAATTCCTGATTCTCCCTCTTTACAACTCAGGGAGGAGCCCCACTCAAATACAGGTGATCATCATCTTTTAGATGATTTGTTGGATCACCCACAAATTCTTTCAGATGTAATTGAAGGATCTGTGTCACCAAAACTCATATCAATCTACACAGATTCAACAGTTATATCACTTTCAATTTCTACTTCTTTTCCTTCTTCAACGGATATCACTCATCCGTTGACAAGTGGTTGTTCTTCAACGGATAAGCTTAACAGCAGTTATCCGTTGATACCATCAGTTTCACCTTCAACGGCTATTCCTCATCCGTTGATAGTCTCTACACACACAACTGAAACAATTCCAAGTGTAGAAGACTTGATTACTGTACAATCACTTCTAGGACTGAGGGAAGGGAGTGACAATTTGAGTGAGAGGCTGGGTTGCTCCCAGGCAAAAGGAGAGACTGAGAGCTCAAATATGCATGCTATTTCTTCCAGCATGGCAAAAGAAAGTGAGAGGAGTATCACCTTAGTAGGTGAAGGTGAGGGAGTGAGTTGTGTGAGCCAGGGGGAGCCCCTGATGCAAGAACATAGAGAAAATGAGAGAAAGGCAGGTACAACAGATATAAGGATGGATCCAGCCATTGCTAGTGAGTCAATGATTGTGAATGATGCTGAAAAGAAAAGACAATTTCAGCAACATTACAAAGCTGTAATTGATAACATTTCCTTGGATGCTGACACTTTTACTCATCCTGTTTCGGCCTATCAAGTATTGGCTGCACAGGGCAATGTGGAGGCAGAAAAGACACTACATCTAGTACATACAACAGCATCTCTTCAAAGGGACAAAACTACTATTAACAAGATGCCTTCAACAGCTGGTGAGTCATTTGAAGAATTTGGAGTAAATTCTGATGATGATGACTTTGTTTCTTCTGATGGAAGCATGAACTTAGGGGGAGATGAAGGCCCTAGTTCTATTCCAAATCTACCTGAATGGGCCTTCACAAAGGAGTCTACAACAGGGCAATTCAATGTCTCCTTAGTCAAACAAATCAGTACTATCAAACAGGCCATTCAGAAAACTTCTCATGCTGGTACAAAGGCTATCCTTACAGCTCACTTGGATTCACTGCATCTCATGAAGTTGCAGCAAGTAAGACAGAATCTGAGTGTGGATGAACTCAGAAAGGATATTGCTGACTTGAAATCCTACAATTCTGAAAAATTGGATTCAGTCATGCCCTTTAGTACAATGCAGGACATTTTGTTGAGATTGAAAAAGGAATCACATACTGAAAAGAGGCTGGCCAAATTGGAAGACAGAGTTCAAGTTATTGAAGATTCTGTGGCCACCATTCTTCACAACCAACAATCTCAAACAAATCTACTTATGCAGCTGGCAAAAGCACAGGGCTTGACCCCTCTCCTTGATGATAACAAAAAGGGGGAGAGTAAAAGGGAAGGGGAAGGAGAGCCATCTACAAAAATCCAAATATCTAAAGTGCTAGTTCCTGCCATCACTACTTCTCCAATCATTCAAATCAAAGGAAAGCCTGATGGAATTGATTTAATCCAGCTAGCAGCAGCTGAAATTCAGGTGAAAGAGCAAAGGAGGAGAATTGATGAAAGGATGCAACAGCTGTTTGGCTCAACACAAGATAAATCAATATCTGTGAAACATAGCACAAAGGTTGAACCAATCAATATGGAGCACAAGCCAGAAAGGAGAAATAAGGTTGGAGAGACTTCTTTCAAGAATCTAAAACCTATGGTTCTCAAGCCCAACACCAGATCCAGCAAGGACTCCACAAAGAACCCTCTAGACTTTGCTCAGATGAAAGAAGTGGACTTTCCTCTTCCAAAACCTGATGAAGACAAAGTTTTGGGTACAAGCATCATAAAACACAAGGAGACCATGGATGAGGCAGTAAGGAGAAACATGGCTATTATCTTTAGAGAGGGAAAGAGCATATGTGTGATGCAAGGACATTCCAAATTCTCAATAGCCAAGAGGGAAGAAACCAAAAGGTTAAAGAAAGAAGCTGAAAAACTCAAGGCTGACAAAAGAGCACAAGCAAAGCTTGAACAAAAGCTAAAGTCAAGTCTAGTTGAAAATGAGAAAGGAATTGAAGTCAGGGGTGAAGACAAGATTGCAAACTTAGATGAGGTTTTTGGGAGTATATTTGGTGAAAGTATGGAGGAAAAAGAGGAATGGCAGAAGGGAAACAGAAGAAAGGCCAAGGCACATAGAAGGAGTGAAGGCAACACTGAAGAAACTAAATCTCTACCTTCCATACCTGAACCCTTTGTTGCTGATCCCACTATAAACATCCATGGTGAACCAATCATCCCAAAAGAGGAATCTATTGATTGGGACACCATCAATTTGCCTACCTTTTTAACCACTCTTCCACTACCAAAGAAACAGAAAAGAAAATCCAAATCTACACCTCCCCTAAACTCTAAGAAATTCACTCAAAAACATAAACCTAACCCTAAGCCACCAATTTCTAAAGATGATTATGTTCACATCTGTGACATAAAAGAAATTTCAGACATTGAACTCTATCTGGATGAGCTGGAGGATGTAAGGGGAATTGTTGCTTACAGACAGCTACCAGAGAGATTGGTGTTCAGATACAAAGGAGCTGGGGAAAGAACATGGCCTCTCTACAGGATTCTGAATGAAGGCTACTCTACCTTGATCAGAGTCTTCTCAGCCATACAAAAGGATTCTGGCTTTACCAGGACTGCCAAGACTGAAATTCTCAACAAGATTGCCAACATAAGGAAAACTTGGAGGGAGCCCAATGCTTTGCCCAGAACCTTACTCATTCAAGAAAGGGGAACTACAATTCACAAATCACCTCATTGGTTGATGGAATTCAGAGATGATAAAGGAGTCAGAAGATTTTTCAGACTTGAAGACCAACTCAAGATTGCCAGCAATGAAACTCTCAAAGAAATGCAATCTAAGTTGGATATCAGTGATGAAGATGAAGCTGAATTCTTCAGACAACTCCAACTCCAAATTGAGGAAAATGACAAAGGGCTAGGAAAGAAAACCAGGGATCAAAGAAGAAAAAGATGATTTGCTCGGGCTAGAGGAGCACCCTTGGAAACACTGTAAATCTTCAATTACCTTCTAGTACATACACTTTTGCAGCACTTTTAAATTTCTACTTAGTTTCAGTTCATATATTTGTTAAGTGTTTTGTTATCATCAAGTTAACCTTGAATTTATGTCTACAATTCTTATAGACATAAATAGGGGGAGATTATTAGGAATATATGTGCATTAGTTTGATGATATGTTTAACAAAACACTTAAGTAGAAATCTAGTGTTTGTAGCCTCAATGGATAAGACCACTTTGGCTATCCGTTGATGGTGTAGCTTTACTTAGAAATAAGTCTAGTGTTGTAGCACATTCCAGTCTCTGAATTTGAGATATAATTCTTAAATGTTGAGGGAAATTATAAGTCATGTTGACTACTAAAGGATATGCAGATAGGAAGGTCAATTGTAAATATTTCATGCCTTGTAATTTTGTATAAATGAAATGGTGTCAACGGATAACTTAAAAACCTTCAACGGATGAGAAACAAAGCTTCAACGGATGTCTCTAAAACTTCAACGGATAACATCCTTCAACGGATGAGTGCATCAACGGATAGAGCTTCAACTGCTAACACATCAACGGATAAAGCCATCAACGGATGAAGGCTTCAACGGATGTTCTGTTAAATAGCAGTTGACAAGTGATAGTTGTACCTACAAACAGAGGCACATGGGTTGACAGAGACAACTGAGATGTGGTAGCCTATTTCAGGAACATCAGAAAAAGTAGCCGTTCTACTCTAGTATAAAGAGGCAATAGTTAACAATGCACTGGAGTAAAATGGAGAAGAAACAAGTGGAGAACTTATTTTATTATTGTACTTTTTATCTTTGTCTTCACTTGTAAACTTGGTGTTATATAAACCAAGTAGCAGCTAGTAATTAGAATATAATTTTTCCAGAGCTGTTTAGAAAAATCTTGAGAAAAATTATCTAGTTTGTACTAGGATGCAGCTTGATCAACTTCTTGAATCACAGATTTTCTGAAATACCATCTCTGGTGGAACAACAAATCCACCAGAAAAGTTTTTAAGGTCTGTTGTGTTCTGTACTTTTGTGCTTGAATATATATATCTGTCTGTATTAGCTTAAAGAAATTCACACACTTGTTTATTTTAAACACACAACCTTTGAAACTGCTCAAAACTTGAAAAAGTTTTGAGATTTACATTCAACCCCCTTCTGTAAATCTCATTGTTAGTTCACTAGGAATAACATAATCTGATTATTCTAATATATTTTCTTATATATTTATAAATTCACATTTACTATAATTATAAATAATACTTTAAACACATATATATTTACATATTTGTGATTAATAATATTATCTATATAATTCGTTGCATAAATAATGAAAGAAGATATAATAAGTACACTATATATATTTGAATATCATTGTCATGAATATTTGAATATCATTGTTATCATTGTTATCATAACAATGATAAAATATATTATATAAACATGTTTGTTTTTTGCCGAACTTAAATGTTTTCAACGAAGTAATGTTTTCCTAAAATATTCCATGTAAACTAATACATTTTTACGATGATCTATGTAAACTAATACATTTTTACGATGATCTAGTCGCTAACATATGTATTCTTTGGAATCTCTAATAATACAAGATCCGATTTAAATTAGATAAAAACCCGGCTCGATCCGATCCGGCCCGAAAAAATGCCCGGTTAGGCCCGTCTCGAGGGCTCAAACGGGTTTTGACATTTCCAGAAAGCCCGGTCCAGCCCGGTCCGGTCAAAGTCAAAGTCCAAAAAGCCCTGTCCGGTCAAAGTCCGGTAAGGCCCGGTGAAAGCTGGGCCCGGTGGGCATCTCTACCCGTAGTCTACAAAATTTTAAAAAAAAAGCCCGATTTTTTTCGCATACAATTTGCAGAACTGAGAACACACCACGCCCTAACAGAAAACTGAGAATGAAGTTTCGATCACTAAGTTTAGTAATACTGAGATCAACCCAATTCACAAAACACAGCCCTCACATTCTCATCCCACCAAAATCTCAATTCCAAATACGACGTCGTATCACTCAATGTGACAGTACTAGTTCAACTGGGCACTTGGACAATCAAGCAATCAAAATTCAAACAATTCTCCAAACAAAAGCAAACCAAAATGTTTACGAAATCGAGAGAGCTTTAAACCAGTGCCATATCTCTTTAACAGAGGACTTGGTGCTCAATGTGCTAAAACGACACCGTTCCGATTGGAAAGCCGCCTATGCATTCTTCATTTGGGTCTCTAGAGGTGAAGATGGGAGAGATTATGTGCCGGGTAGCGGCGCGTATAATCAGATTCTTGATGTGCTAGGTAAATTGAAGAGATTTGATGAGGTCCACCAGGTGCTTGATGAAATGTCTAAGAGAAAAAAGGGGGTTTTCAATGAAATTACGTACCGGGTTGTGGTTAATAGGTATGCTGCAGCACATAGAGTGGAGGAAGCGACTGAGTTTTTTTATAGGAGGGTGCAGTTTGGTTTGAGACTCGACTTGGTTGCGTTTCAGACTTTGTTGTTGGCGTTGTGTCGGTATAAGCATGTGGAGGCTGCGGAGTTTTTGTTTCATAGTAAGCAGAAGGAGTTTAAGATGGATATTAAGACGAGGAATATTGTGTTGAATGGATGGTGTGTTTTGGGTAGTTTACGTGAGGCGAAGAGGTTTTGGAATGATATTGTTACGTCTAAATGTAAGCCGGATAAGTTTACGTATGGGATTTTTATTAACTCGTTGAGTAAAGCGGGGAAGTTGAGTACTGCGGTTAAGTTGTTTAGAGCAATGTGGGAGAAGGGTTGTGACCCTGATGTGGCGATATGTAATTGTATTATTGATGGTTTGTGTTTTAAGAAGAGGATTCCTGAAGCGATTGAGATTTTTAAAGAAATGAATGATCGAGATTGTTTTCCGGATGTAGCGACCTACAATTCGCTTATAAAGCATATATGCAAGATTGGTCGAATGGAAAAGGTTTATGAGCTTTTAGATGATATGGAACAGAAAGGAGGGAGCTGTACGCCGAATGATAGAACTTATGGTTATTTGTTGAGCTCAACGAAGAAGCCTGAAGATGTTCAACCAATATTGGAGAGGATGGAGAGAAATGGCTGCAAGATGACAAGCGATGTTTTTAATTTGTTGCTGAGACTTTTTATGGAATGGGGTAATGAAGAAAGAGTGAAATCAACTTGGGTTGAGATGGAGCGGAGTGGTCTGGGACCTGATCAACGATCCTATACAATTATGGTTCACGGTCTTTTTGAGAATGGTAAGTTAAAGGATGCACTGCAGTATTTCAATCAGATGACATTGAAGAGTCTAGTGCCTGAGCCAAGGACCAAATTATTGGTTAACGCCATCCACATTAAGTTGCAAAATAAGAAGAATGAATCAGGGGATATAGGAGATATCGGAGATGTAATGGACAAAGTAAGTTCGTTAATTGCTTCACGGAGGGATAGAAAGAAAAACAGAAAGGATAGGTAGTGTTTGTGCAAGTTATAGATTAGAACATTTAGACACAATTTACTCGCATGATAAAAATTGATACCATAGCCAAGACAAGCTACTCCAATTTAATTTAAGGTTTGAGGATTAAGTTTGTTTACGTTGATGTTCTCATTTTATGGAAAGTCAAATTCATTTTTTATTTGAAATGGACACTGTCGTAATGCATGCGTCATTCCCTGACTCTCGAGTTATAAGTTATAGTCGAATTTCTCAACTATCTACACTTTACAGACTTATAAAGCTTGCTCTTTTCTAAATGAAACTATCACCGTGGCAATCTAGTTACTACAACTATTACCACGGACACTCTCGTAATTATGTTGATGCACTAAAAGAATTCCCGAAATCACCATCAAGCAATTGATGGAGAAAGCAGTGCCACAATGTCTTCATTATTGTATTGTTGTCAGCTCATCTCCACTATACTTGTTCCTTTACTGGAAGAGGTGAACAAACAATTAGTGCGACTGAAGAAAACCAACTGCGGATAGGAGTTGAACTTCGAGCTAATAAGTTTTATTGACTTTCAGGTTTAATAGGGAGCACAACAAAGAGGTTGCTATAAAAGTGATTGATCTTGGAGATGCGTGAGTCTATATTGTAAACAACTTTGTTCTTTGTTTTGTATTTCTACACACTATCATGTTTCTTACTTTGACGCACTTAATTGCATACATTGCAGTCAGTACAGTAAATTCTTACAAGGTCTAACGTCTCTTGATGTTACCAATCTGGAATCTATGTATCCATAGGATAAAGGTATAGCTTAGCTACAACCTTGATATTGTTTTGAAGTTGGGATTTATCGAAATCTCTTTATCAGCGCTATGAAAAGCATGCCAATTAAGCATAAGATCTGTGAGTTAAAGAAAGTGCTTTATCAACAAAAACTTGCAAAAGCTCACGAGTTTTTGCTAAAGACAAAATTGCCCTTGATGAAAGAAATCCAGAAACAGAACCCCACCTGCATCTGCCTCTCCTCCTCCGTAAAAGAGAACCTGTTAGGAAACATAATAAATAGAATAAATATTAAGTCAGTTACGAATCTGAATAATTAGTGTGTGCATCAGTTATGGATTTCAAAGGGAGGATTTGGTGGGAATAATAATATTTTAGCTTTAATTTAGGGATTGTGAGTTGAGATTGGGGTTATAAATAGGGAAGCCATTTATATGTTTGGGGGATGAAGAAATAAGATTGACTTATGTGTGTGGAGAATGGGTGGTCTCTCGAATACCACCTAGTTGTGTGTGCGTGTGTTTATCGATAAAAGAATTCGTTTCTTTTTATATATATATCCAAAGAGCGGGCCTGGACAGGTCCTAACAGTGGTATCAGAGCACCTCTGTTCTTGGGGCAACGACAACTGCAAAATAAGTTGAAAATCGAATCGACGACTTCCAGGGAATTTTTTTTTTTGTAAAGATGCAAGCAAAATTTTTGAAGTTGGATATTGAAAAGTTTCAAAATGACATTTCTTTCCTCAAAGAAGGTATGGTTGCTATACTTGCAAAATGGACAACTATAGTCGCAAGACTACTGGACCATTTTCGTCTGCTCGTGAGGATTCGCAAGGTTTGGAACAGGCCCAGAAGTCGGTCCACGAAACTGAGGAGAAGCTGAAGGGAGTAAAAGCGAATGATAGAGAACTTAAATCAGATTTTCAAAAAATTGATTTTGGAAAACTTCAAGAAGATGAAAGGTCTCATCAGCAACCACCAGTATTGGAGGTTTTAGGGCAGACTCCATTAAATTCTAATAGTGGCAACAACAAAGAACAAGAGACTTGTTTGTTTGATGTCTCATCACCTCCAAGCTCATCCATGTACTCTTTATCACAAAGACTTGAAATATTCGAAGGCTTAAAACTTGAAGGTGGGTCGTTGAAGGCTGAAAGTTATTTTGACAGCTATTTTGAATTAGTAAACCTCTCAACACCAACTAAGAAGGTATGGTTGGCTGTAGTATACTTGAGAAATGATCTTTTGTTCTTGGACTATTGCGGGGAATATCAGCGGCCTTCTTGTAACTGGGAGGAATTTAGAAAATTATTGGCGGAGAGGCAGGGGTTCTGGATTAGAAAGAAAAGGAAAAAGAAAGAATGAGACAATTTTCTCATTTGAACCTTGAGGACAAGGTTCAAGTTTGGGCGGTGGGTAATGTTAGGAAACATAATAAATAGAATAAATATTAAGTCAGTTACGAATCTGAATAATTAGTGTGTGCATCAGTTATGGATTTCAAAGGGAGGATTTGGTGGGAATAATAATATTTTAGCTTTAATTTAGGGATTGTGAGTTGAGATTGGGGTTATAAATAGGGAAGCCATTTATATGTTTGAGAGAGGCAGAAATAAGATTGACTTATGTGTGTTTGTGGAGAGTGGTGGTCTCTCGAATACCACCTAGTTGTGTGTGTATTTATCAATAAAAGAATTCATTTCTTTATATATATATATACAAATATAAGGACCGGATAGGTCCTAACAGAACCTTAGTATCTCCCGTCTCACATTTTTCCTCGCCATACCTTTATTGAAGTTTTTGTGAGTTTGCGACTTTCGCACACTGCGGTGTAGTCTATTACCTCTCTTAAGTTTAGCACCATATTGGGTCAATTGTTTTGTGTTTTCTTGTCCATTTAAAATATGACATGGTCAACTTAAAACTGTTAAAAGTCTACAAAATCATTTTGGCAGGAAGTAGGAATGTTGAATTTTCTTCTATGATGAACGTTTTTATTGTTTTTTTTCCTGTAAATACTGCATATTTGATTCCATCCATTAATATATTTTCTTATCTATGAGTTATTTTTTCTTGTTTATTTGATTGTATTTGTCAAGAAATTTTAAGGTAGCAAAACCTTTAACTTGTCTTAGTCTCATTTGTTGTTTTATTAACCCTGATGTTTGTCTTTATATTCTACAGAGAGGATGAAATTGGAGACATCTAGAAGGCATATCCATCTTATATGGAATCCCAGATTAGATGGACTCTTACCATCTTATATGGAATCCCAGATTAGATGGACTCTTACGTAGACTCTTACTAAAATGTACATTTTTCATGAAATTGCAGTTTTGTCACAATGGCGGTCTCCTTATATTACAGAGTACTACGGATCTTATCTCAGCAACCTAAAGTATGGATAATAATGGAATACATGGCTGGTGGCTCAGTTGCTGATTCAGTGAGTTTTACTGTTGTTTCTTCTGATGTTCAATTTATCAACTCTGAACTGTTGCGACAAGGCCAAATTTTTAAAAAGTACAGTTATGATATATTTAAATTGGTGCATAAGAAAACCACGTTTAAAGCCCTGCATGATAAATGGAGCTTCTAGTGACCTGATTCCTTGCTATTATATATACTCTGCTATCAGACGTAAAGCGATTTAAAACTTGGATATTTTGGGCGGTGCCTAGTTTTTGGCTTTGCGTTTAATTGTTTTTTATGTTATATTCTAGATTTCTTGGGTCCTTGTGAACTTCTGAATTTTTTATTATAGCAGGGTTTTTAATTTGTATACAGACTTTGTTGTTCTGTTTTTGCTTAATTTTGTACTCAGAGATATGATATCGTATGAGCACAAGATGTAATGCTAACCACCTTCTACTACAGATGTTTCTTGTGCAGATTCAGCCAAATCATCCATTAGATGAAATGTCCATGGCTTGCATTTTGCGGGACTTGCTCCATGCCGTTGAATATCTTCATAATGAAGGGAAATTTCACAGAGATATTAAAGGTTAGCATCCTCATTTGTCTATATTTAAACATCAGTAGTATTCTGGAGAAGATTATCACTGGTACTCGATCTCCAGTAAGAGGCAGCAGTGAATTCTAAGTCGGCCTGTCCAGCGTATGTCAGTTGATAGCTAAGAGGCTAGGATAATAAGCCAGTTTTGTATAGGAATATGTGAAAGAGGACATGTATCTATTCTTAGATTTCTGTAACTAATTAACTTTTTCTTTATTTACTCCTAAAATTTTATTGATGATTCTTTTGGTTAAGAAGAAACAACCACTTTTTCCTTCCTGGAATTTACACCAGAGTGTTTTTTGACAGCATCTCTATTTTATTTTCCAGCTGCTTATATTTTATTGACGGAGAATGGTGATGTTAAGCTAAATCTATGTTTTAGAAAAAAAGTCTGTATTAGCCTTTCTTGAGCAACAACAATTATGATAAATGCATTTATGTTGTTGATAATGCAACTCCCAGTGCTAATTTGCTTATTTAGTGTGTCACTCTATTATTCTGCCAGGTTGCTGATTTTGGTGTTTCTGCACAATTAACAAGAACAATCTCTCGGAGGAAGGTACCACTCGTCTTTAATATGCTTTGGTTGTTCTGATTTTGACAGTTGGAAGTGGTACTTCTAATGTACACTTATGTATCAGGTATGAGCCCTTTGTTTTCAAGTTTTTTTCAAACTTTACACCGCATGGCCTTTAATCTCGTTTTACCATAAACGAGCAAATTTTAAGGGTATTAAAGGCTACTCTGTTAATTGTGCGGATAGTTTTAGGATGCCATCCAAATTCCAGTATACCTTATGATGCCTTTTATTTCCCCTTGTCTTAGTAGATTCTCGTTTTTGAAGTGTTTATCTATTAAACTTCGTTTCAAAATTAGTTGCGTCGGTACTTGATTTATATTTCCCCACTCTTCTTTATCCGGTTTGTGGACTTCTAGTTGCTTTCCATATTCTTTTTCATATTTGCCTTATTTTGGCGATTTGCCGTTTCGCCTTTACTGGCCACCAGGAAGCAGCTATAGATGGCTATCTAAAATCATCTGTACAGACATATTCTCCAGTTGTCATGCCATTTATAAAAAAACTTTGTGTTCTGTGGGGATCTAAGGATTTGATAACCAGTATTAAGGGCTGACAATTGAGTGCGCTCGTATTCAAATTGCCTTGTTCATGTGCATTACTTTTGATTACATCAATGACAGCTCAATGTTTAAAAAAACTAATGTTTCCTGGGATCCATAATGCTGTTGGACAGTCCGCCCTACTGTAAGCAGTTATCCAGTAAAACTGATCTGTTTACATCAAAATAGAGAAATGATTAAATTGACTGCATTTGGGTTTGGGTACAAGTATGAGATGTCTCGCTTCACATTTCTCTAAATGGTAAAGCTTGCCTAGATTTCTATTAGCTTGTTAAGTACTGGACACTACGTGAATTGAACAAACGGTTGACCACAAAGGAATTTTCAATTTTGAAAATTGTCTTGGAAAGAATGATAGTCACCGTACAGGATGCTATAGAACTGATGCATAATGAGAGTGTGTGTATATATCTATCAATAATACATCTATCTGTATGTAGATAGATAGTCTAAGCTCTCTCTATCTATAGATAGTTGGATATATGTAAATAAATTTTATTGCTCTCTCTCATTACAAAAATTGTACTTACACTTCACTGTTATCAATTTTTCCTCGTATGACCAAATTTCCAAATAAAGGAAGATGGAGAAACCATTAGAACTGGTACACAGGCTTTAAGGAAGCTTCTGGCACAGTAAAGGTGACAAGGAATCCAAAAGTTGAAGATACTTTTTTAGTTTCTTTTTCTTTTTCTGTCAATCAATTTAAAGTATTCGCCCTGGATATGTTGATTGCGTAGCTAAGTGGTGCCTATGTTCACAGTGGTTAGGTGAAAACTCTAAAATCTGCTGGTTAGGTGGGTCTAGCACCGGAACAGTGTGTTGTAAAACCACCTCAAGCTTGAGACAGGAGAGCAGAGGTTTCAGTCAATCAAGCCCCGCCAAGGAGAGCAGAGGTTTCAGTCAATCAAGCCCCGCCAAGGAGAGCAGTGGTCTGGGACCTGATCAACGATCCTATACAATTATGGTTCAAGGTTTTTTGAGAATGGAAAGTTGAAAGATGTACTGCAGATTTTCAATCAGATGACATGAAGGGCCTGGTGCCAGAGCCAAGGACCTAATTGTTGGTTAATGCCATACACTTCAAGTTGCAAGATAAACAGAATGAATCGGGGGATATAGTAGATGTAATGAACAAAGTTCGTTAATTGCTTCACGGAGGGATAGAAAGGAAAACAGAAAAGCTAGGTAGGCTTGTGCAAGTTATAGTTTAGAACATTTTAAAGTTATTTACTTGCATGGAAGAAATTGATACCATAGCCAAGACAAGCTACTCTATTGTAATTTAAGCTTCCAGGATTAAGTGTGTTTGCGTTCATTTTTATCACGAAGACGAAGGTACTCAGGTACTCACGCTGACTAGTCGACACGAAGGTACTCAGGCGCCGATGGTCTTGAAGCCCGACTTGTCATCGACTAGTTGAAATGAAGGTCGCCCAAGAGTCTCGTAACCCGACTTGTCTTCATAACAATAATTGTGGTGTACCGTGCATATTTTGAACTTACTATTCTATTACTTTTGATTTAAATTATAAAACCAATATTTTCTAATATATTATTTATTAAATCAAGTAATTATATGTATAATGAACATTTTGTCGACTTTTTACGACTAGTCGGGCGACTTATCGACTAGTCTTCATGAATTTACTCGGACGTCGAGGGTCGACTTGGCGCCGTGATAACCTTGTTTGCGTTGATGTTCTCATGTTACGGAAACTTCAATTACCGAAGTCCATTTATCCTAGGCTTGTGTCGACACATGTTCGCAACAATCCTAAGTCACACACATGTTTATCAACACGCATTCTTGCAATCAGAAATCGCTGCAGTAATGCAATCTAGGCAACTTCAGTATATGATTTATTAGAGAAGAGCTTCTGCAGCATCAATCCTTAGTATATGATTATCAAAAAAGAGCGCCTCCAGCATCAACAAACGCATAAAGTTATCAGGCATCAACGGTGCTGCTCCGGGGAAGAAAAGAATGCCTGTTAAATGCATGTGATTATTAAGCTTACCTAATCACATGGATTGATTGTAACTCTAAGTTGAAAGCATGATATATAGACGATATTATGAATTGTTTTATTCTGCCATTATGTTATGAATTTATAATTGCATGATTATCTGATTCGAATGCTAATAACATGATATTTTATTATAGATGATATTTTATGTAAAGTTTTCATTATTTGAACACTAACAACATGATATTTTATCACATAGATGATATTTTATGTAAAGTTTTTATTATTTTACTATATCGCATTAATTTTACTAAACGTTTATAATATAATAAGAAGTTGGAGTGAACTAAGTCCTAATGTATAAATTAGCCGACGTTCTATAAATTTAAAAGAATGTTATATGTACAAATTAGATGATGCTAATTTAAAAGCATGTTGATTTGCAAGCTAATTAAAGCATTAAAGTTAGGGGTGTTTGTTATGAGGTAATTAATAAGAGAATCAATTGAACACATTCTGTTGTTGATGTTTGTTTAGTGAAAAATAAAAATTGTCATTCTCTTTCCCGTTTTTAGTTTTAAATTTATCCCAAATCCCTCAATGCCCATATTTGCTTTCCCTTTCAATTTTTTTTATTTTAATTATATTTTAAATACGGCAATCCAAAAAATAGATTCATACTTAAATTATTTTTCAAAAATAAAAAAATATTTTTTTATTTAGTTTTTATAAGACAGAGTCAGTTCAAGTCGAGAAATCGTCAGGCAAGTTCTCCTCCAGGCTCTCCTCAAAACAATTTTAATATTTAATTTATATGTTAATTTTTTTTTAAAATAAAGATGTTATAAATTATTATATTAATTTATTTTAATTAAATAAATTATATAGTTATAAATATAAAATATATTGACTATTTTTACATTATATGATATTAGAAAAATCAAATACCAATATAATCAAGTAATTTTTCATTCCGTTTCCGAATCTGAACCATACAAGTAAAACAATTTATGATCATTTTTTTCCTTTATTCTCCTTTCCCTTTCTGTATTCTATTTCATTTCCCTAGGACGAACCAAAAACCCCCTTAGTTTTAGTTTCATGTGTATACTTATAAAAATAATTTTTGGTTTAACTTTTAATTGATGAATATTTTATAAAAACTAGATTTAGTAATTATTAGCATGTTGATAGTACATATAGCTCCTGCAAGAGGCAGACCCGGACTCATAACTACATCCAGTCCCACACACCACTAGTCCTAACTGGCCCAGTCCCGCAAGCCCAACCTTGAGAGGTCCCAACACGTGAGGCACACGCCAAAACGCATGATAGGGGTAACTGTCACCCATCAATGATGGGAATAATCAGATCACGTGTAAGAGGATCCTCAGAACATTCCTCGGCCAGTCCCGCGCTGACACGTGTAAAGCATCCACTCCAGCCAAGTGTCATCCGCTCTTAGAGCCAATGGCCACAATTCGAAGGTACCCACCCAAGAAGGTAAGGTTTTGGGGTTAATCACTCTCTTACACTCATACACACACAAAACCACCTTTCATTCATATCTAACTTCATTTTCCCCAAAAGCGAGTTCTTACTCTCACACCGGAGGAGCCGCAGGACCCAAACCCCCCTTCCGGTGTTGTTTTGTAGGAACCCCACGACAGCTACACCACCACCGCGGTGAAGGATCCAGGAACGGCGTCGAAGGAGCAGCCCCGCCACCAGGAGTTATCATTTGGTGCTAGAAAGAGGGCTCTCCATCCTTGGGTCTCGGTGCCCCTGGATTCACCTTCATCAGCAAACTCTTGAAAGAGTCCATTTATTTAACTTGTAAGAACTCAAGTAACCAAACTCTTCCATAAACATGAATGTTGTTTATTTAAGCCACGTTTGTGTGTGCTCGTTATTTTAGGTCACGTTTGTGTGAGCCCTGTTTTGCTGATTTAAGCCATGTTTGTATGTGCTATTGTTAGCTTTGATCATTTTAGAACCCCGATTTCGCTCTAGTTTGAATATTGCCTTTGTGTTCTAAAACCCCGCTACGCTTATTCTACCACATTGTCGAGTAGTCCCAGAAGATTGTTTAGACTAGTCCCAGAAAGCTGTTCGTTATTGCTTGTTATTTTTTGGGATAGTTTTTACGATTTTCGTGAAGCAACCTTAGATCCATATTGTTAGTTGAATTTTTTTGTTAAATGTTGTTGGTATTTTTGAGAAATTGCAAGACCAGGAAAGCATACTTCTGGGAGACCATCTGCTAGTACTCAGGTCCAGGAGCCAGACCACTCCCAGGCCCTTGATCCAGGAGCCGACAGAGAAGCGTTCCAGGAGCAACCATTGCAACACACTCCCGTTGTGGAGAGAATTGTAAACACCCGGGATGCCAGAAGCCTTATTAAGCTGAACCAGTACAAATACACTAATGTCCCGGTGGTCGAAGATCCCATGGCCAACCTTACAAGTGATGAACTGGCAGAAGTAATCTGGCTCTACAGGCAGGAGCAAACCCGGCTCCAAGAAGAAGCCGAACTTGAGGAAGATTCGGAGGAGTCTGGGGACTCCCAACAATCTAAGAGATCTGTCTTTGACCGGATTGGAGCTAAGGGGAAAAAAAGAAAAAAGGATCAGGGTAATAAGAAAGAAGCAGAAGCAGCTAAGCAGAAAAGGTTGGAAGAGATGCGGGAGCAAATCAGAAAAGAGGAAGAAGCAAAGCTCGAGCTGAAGATCCAAAAAAGAATGCAGTTAGAAGAAGAAAAGCTACTGGCCAAGTCTAGGACCAAGAGAACCCGGAGGGATCCCACTCCGGAGCTGATTTCTGATGATGAAGAAGAGGAGAAACATAAAGACTTAAAATATATGATCTATAAATTGCAAAGGAAGATGGAAAGAGACTCAAGAGTAGAAATTGGGGAAACATTAACTCCTTTCAGCCACTCCTTGGAGGCTATTCCCGGCAGCGGGACTTGAAACATTATAATTTTGATTCTTTTGATGGTCTGGGAGACCTAAAGGAGCACTTGAACTACTTTGAGCAAATCGCGCAAATATATTACTACAATGACTTGACGAAATCAAGGTTCTTCGCATCAACTCTTATGGGAGGGCCCCAGAGATGGTTCAGCAGGATCCCCTCCCGCAACATCCATAATTGGAAGGAGTTCCGCACTTCCTTTCTTCAGATATTTCGATCAAACAAGATGCATGAAATGCATATGTGTCACCTGGAAACCATCCAGCAGCATGATAATGAGTCTCTCTCTACATATATGCGTCGGTTCCAGGAAACAATCAACAAAGTCTTGAGCTTGGATGAGCGCGAAGCTCTGAGCATTTTCAGGAAAAACTTGGACCCAGAGCACAATGAGAGATATATTGTCGAATTGATCAATAAGGAGCCACAAAGTCTGGCAACAGCTTACTCCATGGCTGCCATATTCAAAAAGGAAACAGATGTATTACAGGCAATGAGGATGACCTGGAGTGGGGGATCCAGGAGTAAGAACACTGATGACCGACCGAAAGGGGGTTACCATCAGGACAAAAAGTTCAAGCAAAACCAACAGAACCAAGAAAGATAAACTACTCCGGTTTTTCAAAGACTCGGTCCTAAGCCGGAGTCCAAGAGCGACCCAGGACCCGCGAAGCAGCCCCGGGAGCCGAAGCAGGAGCCGGACTGGACTCCTATCAACATGACCCAGGAAGAAATCTTGAAGGAGGTAAAAGGCAAACCTTTCTATTATCCTCTGAAGCCAATGCAAACTCCTCCGGAGAGCAGGCCTTATAATAGGCAGTGCGATTATCATGAGACCCATGAACACAAGACTGAGAACTGCTTATCACTCAAGTACTTCATTGAGGACCAAGTGAAGAAAGGAAATATGAACAAGTACTTAGCCCGAGACAACAACAACAATAACAGAGGCGAGGCGCAGAAGAGAGGAAAAAACGTAGTTAATGTAGTCCTAGGAGGCTCCCACTCCCCACCTCGGAGCCCGGACTTCGGCGAAGAAGTCCTCTCAATCCAATCACTCCCAGATCTGGTGATATCCTTCAGCAATAAGGACTATGAAGGAGTCAACCCTCATCACAATGCAGCTTTAGTTGTCACCCTGAAAATCTTTGATAATGAAGTAAGAAGAATGCTCATAGACAATGGTTCGTTAGTAAATATTCTCTTCAAGCACACAATGGATCAAATGCAGTTAGGGAGTATCCACTCAAATGATTGCCGGGAGGATCCACTCTATGGGTTCGGACACAACTTAGTCCTGATTCAAGGGACTTTATATCTACCAGTCATTTTTGGAACTGCTCCTAACCAAGTAACTCATCTCATAAAATTCTATGTCATCAACACTCCTTCATCATATAATGGAATTATCGGCAGGTCAACTCTAACTATGATGCAAGCAATAACTTCAATCTCCCATCTCAAAATTAAGTTCCCAACCCCGACAGGAGTCAGGAAGATAAAAGGAGATTATGGAGTTGCCGAAACATGTTACAGTCAGGGGTTAGTAATGACAGAAACCCACCAGGACAACAAAAGGAAGGCCACAGTCCTTCGCAAATAACAAAGCATCAAGAAGCACTAAACCCGTCTAAGGGAAGAAACAACAAAAAAGGTGTAACTCATTGAATCAAGTCCGAACCAAGAAGCAAACATACCAAGTCCGCAAGGACCGGCAAGCAACCAAGTCATTTGGTAGTCGACAAGGCAAATCAGGTCCTAGACCAAGCTAGTCCTACCATGCAAGCAACCAAAACAAAAGAATCAGAACAGGTGAACTCCTACCTAAAGAATAACTCCGAAGCCCGAATTCATCAAATGGTTTCAAACAAAGAACAAGCAAAAATCGAAGTTGCAGTTAAAACAAAAGAAGTCCAGATTGATGAAAGCAGCCCTAACAAGAAGATTAAAGTTGGGCCGGGACTCGAAGAGTCCTTCAAAGAAAGACTAGTGTCCTTGCTCCGGGAGTACAAAGATGTTTTTTCATGGAGTCCAAGAGACATGCCCGGACTACATGAGTCCATAGCAATGCACAGCTTGGACGTCAACCCCAACTAAAAACCAGTCAAACAGAAGAGAAAGGAATTTCACCCCGGAGAGGCAAAAAGCCACAGACGAAGAAGTAGAGAGGTTACTCAAAACAGGAATCATCAGAGAAATCAAATATCTGGAGTGGCTAGCTAATGTTATTTTGGTGAAGAAGTCCAACGACAAATGGAGAATGTGTGTGGACTACACTGATCTGAATGATGCATGCCCGAAGGACCCATACCCTCTACCCAATATTGATCAATTAATAGATGCCACCTTCGGACACATCATGCTAAATTTTATGGATGCCTTCTCCGGGTATAACCAGATCAAAATGAACCCGAAGGACATACCTAAGACATCATTCATAACTCACAGAGCGGTCTATGCTTATGTGATGTTACCATTCGGGCTGACAAGCGCATAATCCACTTACCAAAGAGCCATGCACAAGATATTCAAGTCCCAAATCGGGAGAAACTTGGAGTGCTATGTCGACGACATGATTTCCAAATCAACAACTATACCAGGACATGTGGAAGATCTGAAGGAGTGCTTTGACAACCTAAGGAAGAACCAACTTAAACTCAATCCGAAGAAGTGTACCTTCGGAGTAGGAGCAGGCAAGTTTTTAGGATTCATGATCAACAACAGAGGTATAAAAGCTAATCCGGAGAAGATAAAAGCAATCCAGGAGATGAGGGCTCCCAAGACCCAAAAAGATGCTCAAAAGCTAGCAGGTTCCCTAGCAGCACTCAGGAGATTTGTCTCAAAACTAGCAGAGAGGTGCTTCCCATTCTTCGATTTACTCAAGGGAGCAAGTAACAAGAAAGAGGTAAACTGGAGTCCGGAGTGCCAAAAGGCATTTGAGGAAATTAAGTCATACCTCTCTCAACCACCAGTCCTAACTAAAGCTCAACCGGGAGAGCCTACTTATACTTATCAGCAGGAGCACAAGCAGTAGGAGCTGCCCTAATCAGGGAAGAGAATGGAAAATAACAACCAGTATACTACGTAAGTCAAGTTCTTAAAGATGCGGAAACTAGATATCCAAGACTAGAAAATTTTGCCTTCGCATTAGTCACAAATTCAAGAAAACTCAGGCACTACTTCCAAGGAAGAGAAATAAGAGTAGTAACAAATCAGCCGCTAAGGAAGATAATTCACAAGCCAGATGTCTCGGGAAGACTAGTCAATTGGGCTGTGGAGCTGAGCCAGTTCAATTTAAGCTTCATTCCCAGGACTGCCATTAAAGCTCAAGCACTTGCAGATTTCATAATCGGATGCAACTTCCCGGAAGAAGAACTGGAACCAATGAACATAGATTCGGAGACAAACCAAGAAGCAAATCCGGGAGCCTGGACCTTAAAAGTAGATGGATCTTCAACAAGCGAGAGGTAGGGAGCCGGACTCATACTGAAAAGTCCTGAGGGATTCATCATTCAAACAAATATATCTTTCGGGTTCCCGGCAGCAAACAATCAGGCGAAATATGAGGCATTGATTGCAGGACTAAAGCTCTCCAGGACTCTGAGTGTCCAGGACTTAAAAATCTACAGCGACTCCCAGATAGTGGTCAAGCAAACAAACGGAGAATATATAGCAAAGGGCCCTATTCTGGCAAAGTATCAAGCACTGGTTCAAAGTTACCTAGCTTCAATCCCAAAACATCAAGTCCTGCAAATATGTAGAGAAGAAAATGAAGAAGCGGATATTCTATTCAAGTTAGTCCGGAACTCATTAGACCTGGACTGCTTAGTTTACTTTGAAGAACTCCACAAACCATCTATTGATTCTGGGGAAATCTTGGAGATCGAAAGCAACCAAAGCTGGATGACTCCCTTCATCAACTACTTAGAGAAAAGGGAGCTTCCAGGATACAAAGGAAATGCCCAAAGACTGAAAGCCAAAGCGGCCAAGTTCTTCCTCGAAGAAAGGACTACTCTACCGCATGACTTTCTTATCTCCTATTCTCAAATGCGTTGGCCCAAAAGAAGCAAAATACTGTTTGATGGAAGTACATGAAGGGATATGCGGAGATCACACGTCCGCAGAGGCCCTAACTCATAAGATCATAAGACAAGGTTACTACTGGCCGACTATTCACCAGGATGCAATAGAATTCATGAAAAAATGCAAGGAATGCCAACTCATCAGCAACGTATCCCGGATCAGCCCAGTCCTACCCTCATCAATCCTATCACCAATCCCCTTTGCTGTCTGAGGTATTGATATAATGAGACCCTTTCCCCGGGCCAAAGGAGACCTCAGGTACTTGTTATTCTCAATTGATTACATGACCAAATGGGTTGAAGCGAAATCAATGAGGACCATTAACCAGCAAGACTGTATTGTTAGATATATTTTTGATGTCATGTCTAATATGATTTGTGTTTAGTTTTCAGATCTTACTTAAACAGGACAAATCAGTACTTAACTGGAAATCAACACTTATACTGAAGTCAGGACTTAAGATATCAGAACTTAAGTTATCAGAACTTAAGTTATCAAAAGATATTTATCAGAAGATAATATCAGGACTTAAGGAGATGTTCAGATAAGGCAGGCGGCTGATTGAAAGGAAAGAAGATCGAGACAAAGACAGAAAGAAATATGCATGAAGAAGAATTCTATTAAGAATATGATACTTGGAAGAGAAGATATCTGATTGATATATTTTATGAAGCAGAATTGTATTCAATATCAATTAGAAGATTATCTTGTAACTGTGTGTCTATATAAACACAGGCCTAGGGTTTACACTATAAGTGTTATCATTATCGAGAATATTATTCATTATAACCCTAGCAGCTCTCGTGATAATTTGTTCATCACTGAGAGAGAACAATTCTTTGTAACAGAGTTTATTGTGTTGAATAAAATCTGTGATCTGTTACTTAAGTTCTTATATTCGATTTGATTGTAGTAAACACTGTATTCAACCCCCTTCTACAGTGTGTGAGACCTAACAAGTGGTATCAGAGCAGATCTGTTAACACACATACAGTTTAAGATCCAAAAATAATCATGTCTGAAACAGAAACTTTAACCAAGCCCACCAAAACTGAAGAACCTCCAAAAACCATAACCCATAGTCGATATGAGACTATAAGAGTTCCCATGTTGAGACCCTCTGAGTATTCCATATGGAAAGTGAAGATGACTATGTTTCTGGAAGCTACATATCCCGAATATCTCGACAGGATTAATGAAGGACCACATATGCCAACCAAACTCTCTGTGGAAGTTGCAGGTCAGCCAGCAAAGTCTGTACCAAAGGAGAAAAGTGATTACAGTGCTGAAGATATCTCATCAATTGTAAATGATGCAAAGGTAAGATACTTGCTGCATAGTGCCATTGATAATGTTATGTCAAACAGGGTAATTTAATATAAGACTGCAAATGAGATATGGGATGCTTTAGAAACAAGGTGTCAGGAAACTGATGCAATCAAGAAGAATAGGAAGACAATACTCACTCAAGAGTATGAGCACTTTGACTCAAAGCCTGATGAGTCATTAACTGATTTATATGACATATTTGTCAAACTCTTTAATGATTTGTCACTTGTTGACAAAGAGTATGAAATTGAAGATTCAAATCTTAAATTCCTGTTAGCTCTTCCTGAAAGATGGGATTTGAAGGCCACAATAATAATAAACAACTATAATATTGATGAAACAACTCTTGATGAAATTTATGGGTTGCTCAAGACTCATGAACTTGAGATGGAATAAAGAAGCAAGAGGAATGGAAGAAAGTCAAGGATAGTTGCCTTTGTGGCTGAGGAGGAAAGTCCCAAAGTTGCTGCCTCAAAGAAAGGCAAGGGAAAAGCTCTCATCACAAAGTCTGATACTGAGTCATCAAGTTCTGATAGTGATGATGAATCTGAAACTGAAAGTTTACCTGAGATGGACCCTGATGAGGAGATGATGAAGCTGTGTGCTCTAATGGTGAAAGGGATCACAAAGATTGCATACAGGAAATTTAGGAGAGGAAAGAAATCTTCCAGGAAAGGTGCAAGTTCTGATAAGAAAGGTTTCAGAAAATCTGAAGGCAAAGGAGGAAAAACTGACAAAGGAGATTACTCAAATGTCAAATGCTACAATTATGGTGAGAAAGGACACATATCTCCTGATTGCAGAAAAGTGAAGAGTGATAAAGGCAAGGCTCTTGTCACAAAGAAGAAAAGCTGGTCAGATGCTTCAGATTCTGAGGATGAGGAAAACTATGCCTTAATGGCAAATGCTGATAGCAGTTCTGATACTGCTGAAATTAAGGTACCTCAAACTACTTATGTCTTTCATACTGATGATATTACTGAGTTGAGGTTACATCTTAAAACCATGTTTATTAGCTATAGAGATCAAACTTTAACATGTGAAAGATTAACCTCTGAAAATCTTGCTTTTAAAAAGAGGAATGATTATTTAGAAAAAGAGTTAGTTAAGTTCCAACAAGCTCAGAAAGATAGAGATGATGCCTATTATGTTCGGGATTAAGTGCTAAAAATGAATGAATCTCTAAAAACTGAGCTAGAAAAGGATAGAGAAATTATCAGGACTTGGACTCACTCTGGTAAAGCAACTCAGGATATTCTTAGTAGTGGAAACTGGAAAGAGGGCTTAGGTTATGGAGATGATAAGAACAGTAAGGGAACTGTAGAGATTGAGCCTATAGTTGTTAAACAAAAGCCGAAGGTAAATCCTGTTAAGTTTGTAACTACAAAGTCTGATATTGAGAAATCAGGAGTTAAAGAGAACTTAACTTTTGACAAACTAAAATAGGATAAGCCAACTGAAGTTAATATAGGCTTAATGACAAAGAAGCAGCTTAAGCATAAGCTGAAAGAAGTTAAAAATGTAAACAAGGTAAAGCCATCTAGGAAAAACAGGAATGGAAAGGAAGGTGTGAACAAAAGTAACAATTATAAGCCTGTTCCTAATGCTCCTAGAAAATATGTCATAACCGTAGAAATTCTAACCATCTGGCTTTTTTTTTGCAGGAAGAATAAGAACATAAACTCTTTACCCTCAAAGTCAGGAGTTAAGAGTCAGTCTATTAGATATAAGCCACAAAATCCTTGTTTTCATTGTGGTAGTTTATGACATTCCATTTATACTTGTAAGGAATATCATAGTTTGTACTATGATTATTATAAAATAAAACCTTCTGTAAAGAAAGTTAGCATTATTCCTTCTAGTGTAAGTTCTGATGCAAAGTCTAATATTGCGAATTCTGATAAGAAAATTGTTAACATAAACTCTGATGCTAAATCCGCTGCAAATGTTAACAAACTTAATAAGGCCAAATGATCCAAGCAAGTCTGGGTCCTTAAAACTAATCATTAGTAGTCTTTGTGATTGCAGGGTAACAGGAAAAACATCCTACTTCTGGACAGTGGATGTTCAGGACATATGACTGGAAATAAAGCCCTGCTATCAGACTTTGTGGAGAAAGCTGGCCCAGGTGTTTCTTATGGAGATGACAATATGGGAAAAACTCTGGGATATGGCAATATCAATCTTGGGAATGTCATCATTGAGAAAGTAGCTCTAGTCTCAGGACTAAAACACAATCTGCTGAGTGTTAGTCAAATCTGTGACAGAGGTTATCATGTGGATTTCTTTGAAGAACACTGTGAAGTTGTAAGCAAATCTACAGGCAAAGTTGTTTTGAAGGGATACAGGCATGGTAACATTTATGAAGCCAAGCTTTCAACAAGTTCTGATGGTTCTGCAATCTGTCTGTTAAGCAGAGCATCAATTGAAGAAAGCTGGAATTGGCACAAGAAACTCTCTCATTTTTGGCTTATGCTGCTCACAAACAGTTTACAGTCTTTCAAATGGATGTAAAAAGTGCTTTTCTAAATGGAGAACTGGTAGAGGAAGTCTATGTTGAACAACCTCCAGGTTCTGCAGACTCAAATTTTCCTACTCATGTCTACAGACTTGATAAAGCACTTTATGACCTTAAGCAAGCTCCAAGAGCATGGTATGAGACCTTAGCTCAGTTTCTTCTGGAAAGTGAATTTAACAGAGGAACTATTGACAAAACATTATTTTATCTCAACCATGAAAAGGACTTACTTTTGGTGCAGATATATGTTGATGATATCATTTTTGGTTCTACAAATGACAGACTTTGTAAGAAGTTTGCCAAACTAATGCAGTCAAGATATCAAATGAGTATGATGGGAGAACTTAGCTATTTTCTGGGCCTTCCAGTCAAGCAGAATAAAGAAGGAACTTTTATTTGTCAATCTAAGTATACCAGAAAATTGTTGAAGAAGTTTGGAATGCAAGATTGTTCAAGTGCATCCACTCCTATGGCCACTACAACAAAATTGGATAAGAATACTGGTATATCAGTAGATATTACTGATTACAGAGGTATGATTGGCTCACTACTCTATCTAACTGCAAGTAGACCTGATATCATGTATGCTACCTGTCTTTGTGCAAGATTTCAAGCAGATCCAAGAGAACCTCACTTAACAGATGTGAAAAGGATTTTCAAGTACCTTAAGGGTACAGCTGATCTGGGATTGTGGTATCCTAGAGAATCAGACTTTAAGCTAATAGGTTAATCATATGCAGATTTTGCAGGATGCAAAATTGACAGGAAAAGTACAAGTGGAAGCTGCCAATTTCTTAGAGGCGGATTGGTTTCTTGGTTTAGCAAGAAACATAAGTCAATTTCCACATCAACTGCAGAAGCAGAATACATTGCTGCAGGAAGCTGTTGTGCACAGATTCTTTGGATGAAGAATCAGTTACTCGATTATGGGTTAACATATTCTAAAATCTCTATTTACTGTGATAATCAAAGTGCTATTGCTATGACAGGTAATCCAGTTTAGCACTCAATGACAAAGCACATCAGCATAAGGTACCACTTCATAAGGGAACATGTGGATGAAGGTACAATGGAATTGCATTTTGTTCCAACAGATCAACAACTAGCAGACATCTTCACCAAACCACTGTGTGAAGCTACTTTTACTAGATTGGTAAATGAACTTGGAATGGTTTCAGGTTCTATCTCTAAATCTGCTTAGTTTATGTTCGGATACATCAGATTTTATGATCAGTATTTACATATATTACTATATTTGTGTATTCTGTGCTTAATTTGAAATTTTCCTAAGGGCTGATTGTTGTCTGATGTGAATTTTTAAACTCTGATAGTGATATGCATGTTTCTGTGACTATTCTATCCAATGAGGATAACTGTGCTAGATGCTGACCTAGTAGTCTCTAATATACTGATATCACATGTTTGAAGTAATTATTTATGTGGAAATACTGTTAACACAAGCAAATTCTGATATTGAGCTTAGTTAGGTTTACTTTGTATATCTTATTACTAAGTCAAAAACTAGAATAATGCTTCTTATCTATTAAGTACTGATGTTGGTAAATCTTATGAATGTACTAAGTGCTGATAAACCTCACTTATCAAAAGAAAAAGTAAAGAAAAAGAAATAAATGTCAGGTACTCCTTTGAGATCTAGAGTAAAAATGTGGAAGGGAAGACCCAAGTGCATTGCTGGTATTAAGTAATATGCATTAGAAAAGCAAATTTTTCTTGGTGACTTTTCACACTCTATGATTACTGGAGAAATAATTTGACTACAACATAAATTCTGATAAACAGTCGTGACTCACTTACACTGAGAAGCCACTGTAAAAAGGAATTTCAAAAGATTCATAAAATGAGCCCAAAACAGTTAATGATAACTCATGCATAAAATTCATTCTACAGTAGACTTCAGCATAATAACAGATTTTGAGCACAATTCTTAGTTATGCCTTATTTCTAAGACGTACTGAAGTAAATCAGACTTTACTCTTTGTCTGATATTTAGCTTATTGCACACACTTACACTTCACATGAATGATGAAAATTATTGTGATGATAAATTTTGTTTTAGATGAACAGTTTAAGTGTTAGTTGCATAAATTCTGAGGACAAGTTCTGATGATTAAGTTCTGAGGAAACCATATCAGTACTTGTGTGAAGAATTACAGGGATAAACATTCACTTTTCGAGTTAAGGAGCCATATTCTGATGACTTTTAAATCCTGATAATAATCAAGTTCTAATACTGACGTGACAATATTTATTTACTTGGTTAATTTTTGGTCATTACTTCAACGGTCATATTTTTCTTTCGGAATATTGATTTATGTGAGATAAATCAGTCATAATCATTATGGGTTAGTGGTTAACGTGTATGTCCTGAAAAACTGCATGTGCACGGTAATTATTGCTTATTTTACGTGCCCATTAACTCTTGCTCTAACCGTTTACTGACTGTTCACATGGTGCCAGGTGTAAAGTGTATCCCATGCTTCAAAAATACAACTGTTGAGTGGAGAGAGTATATATATGAGAGATAAAAGATTTTCTAATCTTTTACTTACTTTTCTATTCTAAATCTCTTTTACTTTCTCTCTCTCTCTCTCTCTCTCTCTCTCTCTTATTTTCTGAAGTTGTTTTTTCTCTCAGGCCTTTTCACAAACACTTTGCGCATATTCTCGCAATCACTTAATTTCTCACAGAGATGGCACCAAAAGACGTAATTTTCAATGGGGCTAAGTTTGTTCCTAATAACTTCTCCGCTATTCCTAGCAAGTCAGAAGCCCCATCCGAGCTTCACTTCATTCAGGACTTTCTTACTAGTTCTGATATTGGGTACGCTTTGACCCAACCTGATGCAGTCTCTGATACTCAAGTGCTGGAGTTCTGGAGAAGCGGAGTATATGATGATGGTGGTGCTCAAGGTTCCCCAAGTATTATTTTTTCATCAGGGGAGGATGAGCATGTCGTGACATTGGCCACGGTTCGACAAGCACTGCAACTTCTCGAAAACTGTGTTTATACTACTGTTGAGGAGCCAATTCTTCAAAACATGATGGCCAGTCTGGGGTATGAGAGGACATTGGCAAAGCTGGGTCAGTTGAAGAGATCTTATATAAGAGGGAATGGAGTTTCTTCTTTGACTGCATAACCAAGGCTTTTGCAAACAAATGTTCTAATTTCGATGCAATCCCCATATTCAGCCAACAAATCGGGTATGCTCTCATTAACCAAACTGATTTTGATTATGCAAGTGATGTCTTAGGTTTCATTGGGGATAGAATGACAGAAGACAGAAATACTGTTTATTTTGCCAGATTTTGCCAGCTTATTTATAGTTTTTATTGTGATGATAAGCCCCAATCAGCTAGTGAATTAATTCCATCATTCAGACTAGCTAAAAGAGCTTTTAATGACTTACTATCTACTGATAATAAGAAGGTTGTGTTAAGACCCCTCCAAGTTCCTTTATCTGTCAAACAAGCCTTAATAACCTATGATCCACTTAAATACACTGAACTATATCCTGATGTCCCACCATCAGAACCTCAACCATCAGCACCTCCCACCTCTACACAAATACCTCCAACTTCTCAACCGCAACCTTCAGAATCAACAGTGAAGCCTTCATATTCCAAACCTAAGAGGACTAAGATAGTCCCTCAGATTGAACAGAAAAGAAGGAAAATTATTCTGAGAGATGAATCGGATGATGAGGAACAGGTTCTAATAACAAAACCTGTTGTTGTAGAAGCTGAGAAGATCTTTTCTCAGAGAGATACTGTAACTGGGAGTTCTAGGCCTCTTAAAAGGCTTAGAAAGCTAATTCCCGATGATAAAACTCCTACAGTGTCTCCACCTTTAAAGAAATTGAAGAAATAGAGAGCTCACAGGGACATAGTTGAGTTAGATTCAGAGGATGTAGTGGAAGCAGCTAAGGAAGGGGGTCAGAAATCTCTGATCTCAATAGAACCAGTTGTTATTGAATCACTTCCTTCTGCACAACCAGAAACTGCTCAAGACAGAATACATACACCTCCTATGTCATCTATAGTTGAACCAGTATATACTGAAGACCCTGGTGCAAGTTCTGAAATTGACATACATAACTTGGTTGTATCTGAGTTTTTGTACTTTGGAGCTCCACAAACTCACATCACTCCACCAACAACACCAATTCCTGATGCTGATTTCAATCCAGAAATGCCTACAACACCTTCTCTGCATCTGGATATTGAAGATCGGATTTTAGGTGAGCATCAGAATATGGATGTTGATCAGAACTTAGCTGCAGATCAAAATTTAGAGGATGATGTTGAAGCCTCTATAGCCTCACATACTGATATTTTATCAGAGGATGATGATGCTGCAGGCTCTGTAAGTTCTGATGCAGATAATGCTGAACTTACTGGTGAAGCTGCTATAAATGAAGATGCTGATACAGCTGGTCCATCTGGACATGCACCTCAACAAATACTCAACAAAGCTGAATTAATCAAGAAGTTTGTTAGACATGATGCACCAGTACCTTGGAGTGAAACTCCTAGAGGACAGGAGTGGACTAAGGAATGGAACTCAGTTAGTTTTGTTCCTACTAAAAAAATTCTTGCTGAGCACCTTGCCAAAGCTGATGAAATGATGATAAATGATGATTTCAAGGCACAACTGAGAGTTACTGCATTGAGTACTAGGCACCTTCTAGGTCAACACTCAACAACTCATGCTAAGGTGAATAAAATTCAAGAAACCTTGATCCAACAAGATATGAATGTGAAACTTGAAAAGAACAGGTTTTTCAAGCCAGCCTTTGACAAAATTGGGTATATTGAAAAGACTCAGGAGAAGCAACAAGCTCAGATAGATGAAATTCTAAAGAATCAAGTTTCTCAACAAAATCAACTCAATGAGATCCAATCCTCAGTGGAATTGATTGTCTCTCTTCTTTTACCTGCTGATGCCAAAAAGGGGGAGAAAGTGATTAAGTCCAAATGCAAATCTATTAAGTCACTGAAGGGTAAGGATGATGGAAAAGATGATCAGGGAAACTCTGGAATGGGTGGAGGTCATGGTCAAGGCAAAGATTTTTTATCAAGCAAAGCTGGAACTACAAGTCAAAGAACAAGTTCTAATACTGGGAGAAGAATATGTTCGGATACTGGTAAAAGGATAAGTTCTACTGAACATCTGGAACTTGATGAAGAGATTTCTAAGAGATTATTTCTTAAAGAAAATCCTGGAATGGACTTTGAAAGTCTAAAAGAAGAAGAAGCTAGACTTAAAGCAGAAAAAGTCAAATCCAAGTCTAAAGCTTCTGTTGTTGAAAAGAAACTTCCAAAGCCTAAGGGCATTGTGATAAAAGAAAGGTCAATTTCTGAGGCAACTAAAGCCAAATCACAAGTGGAGGTAGATCCTAGATCCAAGGGCAAAGAAAAAGTTGATGAACCTGTAAAGGTATATATGCCAATCATGGATCTGGAGACAAAATCTGATGAAGATGCTAGTCTGATTTTGAAGAAGAAGGATATTCAAACAACATCTGACAGAGCTCATATTGTTCAAGATCAAGACTTAGTAAATTCTGATATGACAATGAAGCAAGCAACCTCTGACATAGCTCAAGTTGGCTTGATATCAGAAGATAAGGAAAATGAAAACTCTGACATTGCTCATGTTAAACCTACAAAAATGCTACTACCAGGATTCACAAAAGCTCAACAGACTCAACCTTTGAAGACTACATCAAGTGATTTGAAGCAAGAGTTGTTACATGAAAGGAAGCAAGAGACAAATCTGGATTGGGTAGTTCTAAAGAGAAGAGAATTCACAACACTACTAATGATCCAACTTCCTTGAGTGAACCAGGTGTGGGAACAACTCCTGAGAGATTGAATCGACTGGAATCTGTACAAATGGTTTACCATTCTGTGTTGAAAGAACATATTTTATTATACTTTATGACAGATGGAAGGGCCATATCAGGCAGAATGCTATTCCACTGAAGTAGTTTGAAGAACTGGAACATGTTCTATTCCTACTTCAAGTGAAAGACAGGTTAACAAATAGTGCTGTTGGTTATTTAAAGTCACAAATTCAAAGACAGAAGAAGCTTTACTCTGTAAAGTCTGACAACACATATTGTCCTAATTACAGAGATCACAAGGGTGATATTCTCGAAATGAAGCCTAACTCTGCTAAAATCATATCTACTTTTCTGGGTTATAAGGCTGTGGAATTCAATCTAGAGTCTGATAAGGCATATCTAATTAGACTAGAGCAGGAGATAAGAAAAGCTAAAATAAATGATCTAAGGGCTGCTATTTTTCAAACTGGTGAAGATACAGCTGAACTAAAAGATGCAAAAAGGAGGATGGTTAATGAACTTGAATATGTTGAGAGAAGTCTTTTAAGGAATTATCTCAGAACAACTCCTGACATCAAAGAGATCAGAAATTGAAGCAAAGTCAAAGATCTACAACTACTTAAATTCTGAAGTGTATACAGACTGAAGCTTTTATCAAACTTTAAGGATGGTAAAGCTATAAGGACTATAAGTTGTAGTTATCTAGTCAAATTCGCATGCATTTGTACTTAATGTTTTTGACATCATCAAATATCTGTTGAACTTGTATATTATGCTAATTTACAAGTTGGGGGAGATTGTTAGATATTTTTGTGATGTCATATCTAATATGATTTGTGTTTAGTTTTCAGATCTTACTTAAACAGGACAAATCAGTACTTAACTGAAAATCAGCACTTATACTGAAGTCAGGACTTAAGATATCAGAACTTAAGTTATCAGAACTTAAGTTATCAGAAGATATTTATCAGGAGATAATATCAGGACTTAAGGAGATGTTCAGATAAGGCAGAGAGCTGATTGAAAGGAAAGAAGATCGAGACAAAGACAAAAAGAAATATGCATGAAGAAGAATTCTATGAAGAATAGGATACTTGGAAGAGAAGATATCTGATTGATATATTTTAGGAAGCAGAATTGTATTCAATATCAATTAGAAGATTATCTTGTAACTGTGTGTCTATTAAACACAGGCATAGGGTTTACACTATAATTGTTATCATTATCGAGAATATTATTCATTGTAACCCTAGCAGCTCTCGTGATAATTTTTTCATCACTGAGAGAGAATAATTCTTTGTAACAGAGTTTATTGTGTTGAATAAAATCTGTGATCTATTACTTAAGTTCTTATATTCGATTTGATTGTAGTAAACACTGTATTCAACCCCCTTCTACAGTGTGTGAGACCTAACATGCATAAAGTTTATGGACAACATTTTGATGAGGTTCAGGATTCCACGAGTCCTAGTATCAGATAACGGACCACAGTTCATTGGATCAGAATTCGAGTCCTACCTTCAGGAGCGCGGGATCAAGCACAAAAAAATATCAGTAGCATATCCCCAAGGAAATGGGCAAGTAGAAGTCACCAATAAAATCCTGCTCCGGGGTATTGAAAAGAGACTCAAAAAGAGCAAGAGCAAATGGCCAGAAGAATTGCCAAGCGTACTATGGTCCTACAGGCTACAGGACAAGCCCCGGGATAAGCACCAGAGATACTCCATTCAAACTACCTTATGACACAGAAGCAATGCTTCCTATTGAGGTGAGATCTCCTTTTCACAGAGCAATAAACTTTGAGGAAGAAGCCAACAAAGAAGGAATCAGAACAAACATGGAGCTAATTGATGAGGTCCGGGACCAAGCTGTAGAAAGGATGGAAAGATACAAGGAGAAGACCAGAGAGCACTTCAGTAAGAAGTCTTGAATAAAAAACTTCCGAGTGGGAGACTTAGTTCTTCGAGACACAGAAGCATCAGATCCTACAAACACTGGAAAGCTAATGCCCAAATGGGAAGGACCATACAAGGTCAAAGAAGTTTTGAGGCCAGGAACCTACAAACTCTTGAACATGGATGGCTCAGAAGTCCCCAATACTTGGCATGGACTAAGACTAAGGAAATTCTACCAATAGGAAAAAACAAACAAAGCAACCAACATCTTGTAGCCAATATGGCAAGCAACCAATTTGTTTTTACTTATGCTTTGTATGAATGAAACTCCAGATTAATGAAAAGCATTTCTCTCTTTACATATGTTAAAACTATCCACTAGCCCGGACCAACCACGAGTATGGACTAGAGCAACCATATTTACTTAGAATTAATTTCCTAAGTAAATAAGCCATCACCAATCCGGACTAGATATTAGCCAGGACTAGAACAACCAAATTTACTCAGAATTAACTTTCTAAGTAAATAAGCCATCACTAGTCCGGACTAGATATTAGTCAGGACTAGAACAACCAAATTTACTTAGAATTAATTTTCTAAATAAATAAGCCACCACTAGTCCGGCTCAACCATGAGTCTGGACTAGAGCAACCATATTTACTTAAAATTAATTTTCTAAGTAAAGAAGCCACCACTAGTCCGGACCAACCACGTGTCTGGACTAGAGCAACCATATTTACTTAGAATTAATTTCCTAAGTAAATAAACCATCACTAGTCTGGACTAAATATTAGTCAGGACTAGAGCAAAAATAGTCACTTAGAATTAATTTTCTAAGGAAGCAATTACTAGTCCGGACGAAATATTGGTCAGGACTAGAGAAACAATATTTACTTTTTAATTAATTTTCTAAGTAAAAATAAGCACCTACTAATCTGGACCAAATACGAGTCTGGACTATAGCAAACATCATTAAATTAGAAAAACTTATAAGGCAAAAGTAAACTGCAATAGCAGAGCATAATAAAAGCAATCAAAATCAAAAACTTAAAAGTTAACCGGGCTAAAATAGCCCGGAGCCAAGTACAAATATTGCAATCATAAATCATTAAAAGTTTCAACCAACAACAAGTCACAATTCTGATAAAAATCTAAGAGTCCGGGGCAGATGGCGGAAGGAAGCTAGGACAAGGACCGTCTAAGGGCTCCGGCTCCCCGAGCCCAGCTTCGATATCTTGCTTAGCCTTTATAAATTCTTGCACAAAGCTATCCCAGTCCGCCTCCAGATTGGTCTTTATGTGCTTCTCCACAACAACCCAGCAACGCCCGATCTCGGAGCACCAACATTGGCTATAGCCCTGTCATATTCTTCAGATTTCTTGAAGGCCTCAATAACTTCTGCCTCCGGCCTCACAGAAGAAAGCTGTTTTCGGATCTCAGCTAAATTAGACTTTAAATCTGCAGCCTCCTTCTCTGCATTCTCATCCCGGGTTATAACCTCGGTGAGATGCTTATTCAGTCCGCGGAGAGATGTATCCTTAACAATGATCTGATCTCTGAGCTGACCAATCTCAATATCTTTATCAGCGATAGAAGTCCGGGCATCCTTCAACTCATTGTAAGCAAGTGAAGCAGATCCGGCCATATTGCCACCAAGCTGCAAAAAAATAAATGCATTCTTACAAAATATTCTAAGGCAAAACAATAAGAGCAGAACAAGAACATAAACATATTATACCTGACCCCAGAGCCGGGTACACTCCTTCATAGTGGCATCAAATCCGGAGTGATTCATCTTCTTCCACTCGTTCTCAGTCGGGATCCCAGCCATGAAATGAGCAACCTTAATCTCCAACTCCGGACTAGATCTCTCGGGACGCTCCTCAGCCATACCCTTCCCTTTGTCCACTCCGGACCCAGCACCACCGGTAGCAGCATTCTCAGCCCGGGGAGGTTTGGAACCAACGTTTCGGAGACGCTTCCTTTTCCGGACAACATCTACTTCAGGAACCTCCCCAAGAGGCTCAAACTCCTCCAAGTTCTTAAACTCGTCACCAATCTCAACTTCGTGATCCTGCTCCGGAACCCTTTCATTACCGACAAACTCCGGCCTGGAAACAGCGTTGCTCTGTGACCCCTCCTCCGGGGCAGCAGTGGAACCGGACCCACCAGCAACAGTCTTCTTTGTCAGCTTGAAGGCGCTCCCCAAACCCTTCAAAGTATCACTACACGTCGAAGAAGACATGTCCGGATTATAATGCGGTAAACCTGCCAGAAAATAAAACAAAAGACAAGTCAAAACAAACAATTTACAAAGACCAACCACTATAGAGCAGTGCAGCAAAGGAAAACAGTCCGGACACAAAAAGAAATAACTTACACCCTAGCCTATGCATAGTCCTGTGCATCATAAAAGTATCACGAGTCAGCTGGAAACCCAAACATTCACAAAAAGTAAAAACTAGCCGGATAGCATCTCCCCGGAGAACATCCTTAGGAAACCTAGTCCGGACTCCCTCATCAGCAATATAAGGGAGGTACTGCAAATCCAAGCCCCTCGGCATAATCAGCTCCCCATTCCGGTGCTTCAATGAAGACTGTTGAATGACAGGCCTGTAAGAAGAACCGTAGCCGCACTCCGAAGCCCGGAATCGAATTTCATACAGCGGCATTTGGCTAGACCGGACCAAGTTAAAGATATGATGCCACAACTTAAAAGTGGGCTGAACCTTAAACTGGTTGCAAGAAGCAATGAACCAGGTCATCCACTTTATCCCATTGGGAGTTATCTGCATTGGAGAAAGTTTATATTTATACTTACAAAGATGTTTAACCTTAGTCCTGATTGCCCGAACTCAACCCAATCCGGACTGGGGGGCAAGAAAAGCTCAAATTCTTCTACAGACAACCAACCTTAGTCCTGATCATCTGAACTCAAAGCAATCCGGACTAGACCAAGAAAAGCTCAAATCCTGCTAAAGACAACTAACCTTAGTCCTGATTGGCTGAACCCAACGCAATCCGGACTGGGGGCAAGAAAAGCACAAATTCTTCTAAAGAAAACCAACCTTAGCCCTGATTGGCCGTACTCAACCCAATCCGGACTGGGGGGGGGGGCAAGAAAAACTCAAATTCTTCTACAGACAACCAACCTTAGTCCTGATCATCTGAACTCAACGCAATCCGGGCTGGGCCAAGAAAAACCCAAATCCTGCTAAAGACAACTAACCTTAGTCCTAATTGGTTGAACTCAACGCAATCCGGACTAGGGGCAAGAAAAGCAGAAATTCTTCTAAAGACACCAATCAAAAGCTCATATTCTTAAAGCAAAACCAACATTACTCCCCCATCCAGAAAATCTGCATAAGGGAGTGGGGGGCACATGATAGTACATGTAGCTCCTGCAAGAGCCAGACCCGGACTCATAACTACATCCAGTCCCACACACCACTAGTCCTAACTGGCCCAGTCCCGCAAGCCCAACCTTGAGAGGTCCCAGCACGTGAGGCACACGCCAAAACGCATGATTGGGACAACTGTCACCCATCAATGTTGAGAATAATCAGGGCACGTGTCAGAGGATCCTCAGAACATTCCTCGGCCAGTCCAACGCTGACACATGTAAAGAATCAACTCCAACCAGGTGTACTCCGCTCCCAGAGCCAATGGCCACAATTCGAAGGTACCAACCCCAAAACCATATCCTTGGGCTATAAATAACCCTAGAATGTAAGGTTTTGGGGTTAATCACTCTGTTACACTCATACACACACAAAGCCAACTTTCATTCATATCTATCTTCATTTTCCCCAAAAGCGAGTTCTTACTCTCACACCGGAGGCGCCGCGGGACCTAAACCCCCCTTCCGGTGTTATTTTGTAGGAACCCCACGACAGCTACACCACCACTGCAGCGAAGGATCCAGGAACGGCGTCGAAGGGACAGCCCCACCACCAGGAGTTATCGTATCTCTCTAAAATTCAACAAAATCTTTGAACTCTAACAAACCGAGCTTGAATATAATTTTTATTTAGGTCGTTTAATTGAATTTGACTTGAAATTTAAATTTCACTTAAAATATTGTGACGAATCAAGAATGAGTAGCACATTGTAACATATATGACAAATATTAGCAGATTTTGATGGAATTGGTTGAGATCATGGATAGAGATGATTGATAATATATACTCCCTTCCTTCTGGTTTATATATCTTTGGGTTTGACTTTTTGTGATCAAAGTAACCCTACTTTGATTGAAAATTTCATATAATATGTCATTAAAAGTATTTATAAAAATTTTATCATGAAAAAGTATGTTAAATCTACCATGTTTTTTAATTTTTCAAAATAATAAAAGAATGAAATTTTATTTATAGTCAAAATTTGGTCAAACTTACAAAAAATACGGTTAAATCAGGATGGGGCAAGACCTGGATTTCAAAAATTCAAACATTAAAATTATCATACAGAGTGCAGAATTTTCAATAGTTCATCAAAAAAATATCATCAATCCAAATCAATCGTAAAGTTATAAATATATATGAAACCCCTGAAGCATATCCTCAAGCGCACTTTTGCATGCTGTAAATTTTTTCATTATTTATTATCAGTAAATTATATTTTATGTGCATACAATGAGTTGTTGGAGTGAACTAGTTAGTAATGTACAAATTAGCCAACGTTCTAGAAAAGATTATATGTACAGATTAGATGGTGTCCAAATGAAAGTTATAAACATGTTATTTTAAAGGTAGGTTGATTTTTCTGCTAATTAAAGCATTAAGAAGTTAGTTTCACGTGTATACTTTGTAAAAATAAATTTTGGTTTAACTTTTAATTGATGAATACGGTATAAAAACTAGATTTAGTAATTATTAGCACTAACTTACGGTACATGTAATGTACATGTCTTGATTAATATATATATTTTTTTATTTCTATTTTATATAAATTTATTAAAATTTAATATAAATAATTAATTATTAGATAATGATTATATAATTATAATCTCATTGGGTATAGTTTCAAGTCGAGTTTAAATAATATAAATAATATATAATTGATAAGATCTTATTCATTAATTTAATATAAATATTTGTTATTGGAAAGATTGAACCTAGAACTTACATGCATCTTTTTAAATAACAATATAAATGTTTGTTGTACGGGATTCTAATATGAGAATCAGTGTATTTTTTTAGTATTTGAATATAAAGTCTCTGAATATTTGATGAAGAAAATTCGACGATCATGATAGAATATCATAACCGGTTAATTAAACTACAAATTATAACTCATTCAGATTATTATAGTATTAGTAGAGATACACATTTAGGTACCTCTCAAATTCAAATCATAATTCATGGACTCTAGAAACCGAGCTTGAATATAAATTTTATTCGGATTTAGTAATTATTAGCCTTCATTGAGATACGCTTTTCAATCCTCTCGTTCAAAATCTCATTCTTGGGTAAAATAGGTGCCATCTTTTGGGACATTAATTTACATTTCGTGTCACAATAAATTGTGAAAAATATTGGGGTGACAGAGATCGAAATATGAGTTCTAATATGAGTTTTGAGTTTTGTGTGGTCTGAACTTTAATATCATATTTGAGAAATTAGTAGCTCTAAAACCAAAAGGCGTTAGCGGAAGACCCTTTTCAATATTTTATATTAAGATTTTAATATATCAGGAGGTGAAGTGCAAGAATTTGAATTTTGGGTAATTGACTGGAAATGGAGGATAAAATAACTTACGAGGAGATGAATTAATGCAGGAAAATTGGAATAGGCTGAACTAAACTGACGAATCAAGAATGAGTAGCACAATGTAACATATAAGACAAATGTTAGCAGATTTTGATCGAATTAGGATGAGATTATGGATGAAGATTATTGATGATATATATTAATGAAATATTTTAAGGTGTATAAATCACATTATCCTATATATCAACCGAACAAAACATAGAGCATTACAGCATGAATAGGATACAAAACATGAATAGGGTTCTGTTAAATAAAGATTGTAATATACCTTTTTAACCTGAGTTCTTACTAGTGATTTCTGGGCTCTATTAAAAAGACGTCTCTTGGCAGACTGACGAGCCCTTTTAGCACCAGAACTAAGTTTTTTGGGTTTATTTTTATCATCTTTATCAACATTGAAGCCAGTACCAGTTGGGCTTCGACTCCGAGCAGTCTTATTTGAGCCTGCAATTTTTACACGATCCGTGAAAAAACATAAAAGATTGCAGATAATGAGAGGGTAGACGAGGTTGTAATTAAAGTTACCTTTGGAGAAGAGTCTGTAAGAGGTGTTGGCTGAGAAGCCAAGGGGTTTTTGTGTAAAACAAGGAGTAGTAGTAGTAGGTTTAATGTAGTTGTTGAGTGATAAAGATTGAAACTTTGAAGAGGCTAGGGACATGCAAGAAGATGATGAGTTGCAGACTGCTCCTCCCATGATTCTTTTGGTTGCTATACGAGATAGAGACGATGATAATAAAGACCTGCTAAAGCTATACATAGTTGCCTCAACTTTTAAGGGTTCGAATTGCAGCAAATAAGAGTTGGTTCAGAATTTTTAATAATTGATCATCAATATATATATATATATATATATATATATATATATATATATATATATATATATATATAACACATGAATAGAGGAGAGAGGAGATATTTTTTTGACTTTCGAGAACTCTAGTTTTTATATATATCAAATTCATCTATTATTTTTAATGATTTTTCGGCACATAATAAAAGCGGAAATTTATTATTTTAAGTCAATTTAATTGGTTATTTTTAGTCATGAATCCCTGCATTTACACTAACTCTACCAATTAAATTAGCCTAAAACTATAAGCTTATCATGTGTTTATGGGCACAAGAAGGCACAAGAAAAACCGTTTTTTTTAAATCAGTTACCTTTTTTACCATAGATTTATAGATCGATGATACTATCATAACACATAATCAAACTTATCGTAGCACATAATTGAACTTAATCCTAGCTAGTCATCTACTTAATAACCTAACACACGCATCACATACATAAAAGTACCAACAGACAATGTTCAATCAAAGTTAAACATGACAAATTAATTAAAAGAGCCTCTCCATATGCAATCAAGCTCAGTGAGTCCAGGCTTCTGAGTGTCTATCATCGAACCATTCGCGGTGTTTAATGCATAGATGTTCCCTACGCCTCCATGCATTGCAGACGGGGTCACGCCCGGGAAGAAGAAGCTAGGCAAGTGAAGGTTCTCCTCCAATGAACTCAGATTTGGGAATGCAGTGCTCATTTGACAGACTCCATTAGTGTTGCCTTGGAGGTGAGATGATGATGATGACATTGGCAACGAGGTGCGGTCGACCATCAATGGGGGAGGAAGGCCACCCTCGAATAGAGTGTGGTAATTGAAGCTGCTAGGAGCAGCTGCAGATCTGGAGAAACAGGACACGTGCTCCTTATCGACGGTGATCCTGTCGAGGTAGGAGTAGTCGATTACGTGATGATCAGTTGTTGATGTGGTGTAGGTAGTGGAGTCCTGGAGAGGTGGCAGAGAAACGGAGGAAGAAGAGCTCATTTCAGTATACATGTTGGTCATGCCAGAACTTGGTGTTTTGTCACCAGGGCCTGCAGTGCCACTTTTCTTGAACAGCCTTGATATCACCCACTCGTCCTAAAATTAACATGAATCATATGATCATTAATATTGACATGTTAAAAAACAATCACTACAAGAAAAACGCACATTTCTGACCATCAAATTTGGTCAGAAATGATCTTATTCGGTCGGAAATAAGGGTAAAAACCGACCACAACCGACCAAATAAGGGTCAAAACCAACCACAACCGAACCGACCGATAAGAGTGTTTGATACATTAATGTTTACTGAGTGGTTCGAGTTATTGCCTTGCTGGTTCTAAAAGTACTCATAATAAAATCAGCTTGCACTCTATATGGAACTAGGATACCATGAAACATTAGAGATTTTTTTAAGTGATCCTAGTAGCTAGCTAACACCAGCAACACCTAGCTAAATGCACTTTTTGGTTAAGTTAATAATAGTACAAGTGAGAACAACAATACTCTTGCAGACTGCAGTCCTACATTGTACCAACCATAAGCTAACTACTTAAAACAACTTATGAAAACTTCAACTTTTCTTTAGCAATGTGCATATATAGTATTAGCTACAATGATTATCAATAACATATTTAGCTATGTGCATATATAGTTTTGAACACGAGTACCTTGGAGTTTCTGGAAAGATATTGGTAAGCCAGCTTGCCATCAAGGCGATATTCATGCATCACCCAGTTAGTTTTCTCTCCTTTAGGAGCACGGCCTCTGTAGAACACAAGGGTTTTCTTCATTCCCACGAGAGAAGATGTCTTGGAGTTGTAAATCTCTCTGTCCTTTCCTGTGGCCTTCCAGTAGCCAGCTTCTGTTGCTCGGTTTGTCCTCAACCCTGTCGGATACTTCCGGTCCCTCAAGCTATAGAAGTACCAGTCTTTCTCTCCCATTTTCGCTTTCTCTGCATTCCAAAATTGTGAGACTTGAGCAATAGAACAGACTAAACTAGAAAAAGTTGCATTAACTAAATCAATTACCAGGAAGGTGCCATGGTTCACATTTGTTGAGGTCAACTTGTGCAATGGCTCTGCAAGTGAAGTTGTGATCAAGAACTTTCTTGAGAAGGTAGTAAGTGATGAGTTCTTCATCTGTGGGGTGAAACCTGAAGCCTGGAGGCAGTTGGGAATCTGCAGCATTGTTCTGGTAACAAATGTCCATCTCTCAGCCTACCAGAGAGGTTGACAAAACCTCCTACACTACTATTCTCTAAAAAGCCTACAACTGGACTTTGGTGAAAATGTAGACTAGGCAGAAGTGAACTAATGTACATGTATATATAATGGCTAAAAATGACTAGGAAAGAGAAGAGTGAAGAGTTGAGTGTAATGCAGGAGAAAAAGAAGAGGAAAATAATACTGATAATTACAAAAAGAGGTTTCTGGGTAGCTGTAAAAATCAGGGTTTTGTGGCTTGTCCTCTTCAGCTCTACTGATGATCTATTCTCTCTGCAACATGGCCCTTTTTTCAGTACTACCATTTATGCATATAGCTATGCATGCCTAGCCTTTGGTAGAGATCATCCGAGGGGTTGACATAAGGTGTGTATATATTTTTTTAATCACACACACGCATAGAGATTGTGATTAGAGTGTTCTGAGCAGTAGGCCCTGACTCTGTTTTGAGTATGCGTGCGTGTGCTAACAAATGTGCAGGTATCCCACCTGTCAAGATACTCCCTCGGTCCCTAAAATCGTTTTTTATTTGTGTTGGACACGTTTGTCAATGCACACTTTTGATTATTAATATCTTTAATTTCGTATTAATATTAAATATAAAAATTTCACTGTATTAAAGTACTGATAAATACGAATCAAACGGGATCACTCATGACTATGTTTTTTTTTTCTATGTTTGATATTATAGATTAGACGTAAATTAGTAGTCAATCGCTTACCATGAACAGTACCGAAAGTCAAATTAGGAACTAAGATTTTGTTTTATTCTAACATGTTTTATTCAATAGTATTTTCTGCAACTAATTCGAGTTCCATAAGTTAAAATTAATAATCTAGTTGTTTGAATTATTTTTTTAGCAGAACTCTAAGGCTGTGTTCCCGAATCTAGGGTTGAAAAGAAAAAAATAGAAAATAACCAATTTTCCTTTCTCCCCTAATCTTTCCAAAAGTGGGAAGAAGATTTTGGAGACAAAAATAAAGAAAACTTCTTCCCAAATCTGCAGCATTATTTTCTTTTATT
Source organism: Apium graveolens (assembly GCF_009905375.1). Taxonomy (NCBI): domain Eukaryota; kingdom Viridiplantae; phylum Streptophyta; class Magnoliopsida; order Apiales; family Apiaceae; genus Apium; species Apium graveolens. The sequence continues at coordinate 2,745,670 of NC_133657.1, forward strand.
TCATAAAAATTGTTCGAAAATAAGCTGAAGAAATGTATTTTTTACATTTCTTTTCTTTTCTCTCCAAAAAAGTTTCTGGAACACAGCGTAAGATCTCGAATGTTTGAGATGAAGGTAAGTTAGAGAACTCGCAATGAAAAGATTGAGACGAGGGTATATTAGAGAATTGGGCATGAAAAGATCGAGAAAGCTGAATAATATCTCAAATATGAGGTACAGGATAAGATAATACAACGGACAATGACAATTGACAGGGCTCTCCGTTTAAAACATTTTCCCTTCCTTTATTTACCATGGTCCTCTCCTCTTCTTGCATGCCTCTTTCCTCACCCTCCATGTCGTGATCGTGTACTATTTGATTCCCCAGCTTATCATTACTCCCGAATTCAAATCTTGTGTTTTAATCTGTTCTGTCTTCTCTTGTCCGTGTTCCTAAACGCATAAACGATCTTAAGACGGACCGACTTATTCAGATGTTTAAAATCCGGTCTTCTCTTGTCCGTATTCCTAAACTCACTACAAAAAGAGGGGTCATAAACGACCTCAAGACCGACCGACTTATTCGGATGTTTAAAGTCTAGTCTTCTCTTGTCCGTATTCCTAAACTCACTAAAAAAAAGGTCATAAACGATTTCAAGACAGAAGGATTTTTTCAGATGTTTAAAGTGATCGCTTTTGACCCGACGATCATTTGCAACCAATATTTAAAGTCAGTTATGAAATTTCAGTTTCGTAAATAATGGACCCACATGCCAAGGTGTCAAGCCATGTCAGCCACATTTATATTGTGGAGTCGGAAATGTAACATGTAACAGTCACTTTTAAATTGGTCGCTTTTGACTCATTTTTCCTGTAATTGAATAAAGAAAACTGATTTTTGCATTTCTTAACTCAATTAATTATAGTACCAATCACACGTACAACTATACAAGGATAGTAATATGTTTATAAACATCCTTTAAATTGATCAGGAAAGTTGTTAAGAAGATTACCAGTATCTTGAAGCAGCAGAATGAATAGCTGTTACAACTTTAACTTACACATGAAGACTTTGCATAAGTTGAAACAGTACAGCAACACTGTACGGATTTTATTTACTGTAAGTCGGCTGCTCACACTTTACGTTACCACTGTGTTGGTTACTGCAATACATGACTGAATTATTATTGTTGAGAAAAGTAACAGATTTGAAATGGGCACTTCACCAAGACAGTGAGGAAAAGATTTGAGTAAGAAAACACCAAATGGCAGGGGAAAGGAGTACTAAACCAAGTAATACGTGTTTGTCAAGGCACATGCATGACATGACATGGAACCTTCAAATAAACGATGCCTTGACATGATCCTCCACTTGTGGACTTATGCATCATAACTTGATACTAGCATTCATCCACTCCACCCTTGTAAGTTGTAACTTAGCAAACACAACATTACAAAAAAAATACATCGTGGTGAAATATTGTGACGGTCCGTAATAAAATATTGTGGTCAGTGTATCCCAGCCAAGCTAAGCTGGAGATAATTTGCGTAATTTAGAAACCTATCTCTAAAGATGTGACATGCTTATTTAGGATACATGTCAAGATACATTTTATCTTTTTTAACCACGTATCTGGGTTAGCTTAGGACTTGGGACGGTAAATCCCTAAAATCCGGCTCTCAGTCAGCTGAGTTATCCGAGGTGAATCAATTTTATGTTTTTCATGTTTTACTTGGGGTAAATCACATTTGTTCAATTTGATTTTGTTATTAAAACAATAATTTCACAAAGCATATGCATATATGATATATCACTGCGTGGTTATGTGTAGTACTAGCTTTGATTTGATTGTCTGGAAAACAATGGCAGTTAAATTAGTGTACTCTCACAATCAAAATAAAGAAGAAGAGATGGTGAGTAACTCTAAATTAATTGGTTGAAAAACAGTGGATGCATGCATGTCTCAATTCAGCAATCACATCCATCGGTCGCAGTCGCAGAAAAGGGGAAGATAATTAGACGCCTCATGCATGCTCGAAAAATGGAGGAGAAGCAAAAGCTTCTAATTTGTAACTAGCTCATCGATCAGTCCCTTTCTCTTCACTGCCCCTCCGTATTGTATCCTTTTCAACCTGTCTCTCCTTTCTTGTGCCTGTACTAATTTGCCCCCATATATATTGCCCAAACTAACTTAATATCTTTTTCCACATACGTCTAAACATTTTCTGTTGGAGTGGATCAGACATGTACAAAAAGTCTGGGCCGAACGGAAAAAACCCGATAAAGCCCGCTTCGAGCGCCCAAATCAGCTTTGATATTTTCGGAAAGTCCGGTAAAAGTCAAAGTCCGAAAAGCCTGGTCCGGTCAAACCCGACATTTTTAAGATCCGGTCAAAATCCGGCCTAGTGGAGTGGGTTTTTTATGCATTCTCTAGAATGCATACATGTCTATATAACTCAATACCGGTTAGCTACTCAAAGCCGAACAAAAAATCGAATTAAAATCGAAAATGACAAAAATGAGAAAAAACCGAGCTGATTAAAATTGATTAAAAAAACTAAAAATAAATAATCGAACCGATTTAATGGAGTCCAGTTCCAGTTACGAAGTCTAATCGAACCGAAAAAAATCGATCTGAACCGAACCGATTATATAAATAAATTAGTTAAATTATTTTATGTAATTTATATGAATATTTTAAATATTTCAAATAAAATAAAAACATCATTTTGTATTTTCGGCCAAGGTCTATTTTGTTATTTTCTAGATTAAATTGTGTTTAAGTTGTAAATTCAACTTATAAGTTGGGCCGACAAACATTCGTCAATAAGCTGTTACGGGCTTATAAGCCAATAAGCTGACTTATAAGATTTTCCAAACAGGCCCATAATTTAGCTATTCCTTGGATTGCCTTCATATTGTATCGATGGATTTCCATTGGGTTACCTAATCGATTTTGGTCATCTCCGGCGCATTTATATAATGTACTAGTTTTATTCCTCTGTGATGCATGGAATAATTTATTATAATTTTTTACACTAACTTGTTTATTTTATTTAATATTTTTTAAATTTTATATCAATATATAATTTTTAAAATTGTTAACTTTGTTAGTCATACTTCTTAACTAAATTTAATTATTATAATGTACAATTAAAAATTTTAATATTGTAGAGAAATTGAAAAGTTTATTTACAAATTACAATCACAATTTTTGTAATAAGATGCACAATTTAATAATATTTTTGATTTTATTTATTGTTAGTTAAAAAATATAATTACAAAATAATATATATATTATAAATTTGCCTATGATGACCATATCACGCCACTTTAACTTCTTTACTCCAATTATATATAGAATATAACGTGTTTTTAATATGTCGGTATAGTATTTGGTGATGTAAAATAGAACTTACGTTAGAACATCTCCAATAGAGACACCCTCTAAGATTTACCAACTCACTAAAAATAATAGTTTTATATTTTATTTTTTTTTCATGTCAAATGTAGCAATTTTTTATCTCCAATAGTCAGCAACCTTTAAGTTGCCTAAGTGGTCCCCATATTTGATAAATAAATGAATATGATACAATAAAAGAGGAAATTGTAATTCACACACATCCCGTACAAAATGTATTTTAGCTATTAAGTGGGGATGACAAGAAGTTGCCAAAAGTCCGTCTCGATAATTACATTGTGTGATGCCCTTTCTTCCAACCAGGCTCAATGCTTCGTACATTCTTACGGTGAAAGATGAAGCCCTTGCGCAAATACCATCGACCTTAACTTTACACTAACCTATCCCTGATTTTTGCTAACACACCTTCTGCTTTTCTCTATGAGCGCAAATCGAACCGTGATCCAAAAATTTAAATTTAGGACAGATTATCCCAAATTTCATTCCAACAGTCATCTAAATAGTGATCCAAATTTGGGTTAGTGAACAGTAGTGATCAAATTTGGATCAGTGAATCCAAATTTGATCACTTGATTTAATATAAAATAATGGTTTTATTATTGGTAATTTATGAGATTTTAAATTGATTATTAATTTTTTAATTATATAATTAATAACAGAATATAATTAATAGTTAACAAAATTTATTTTTAAAATAAAATTTAAAATAATGAAAAACATAATTTCATTAAAATTTAATAAAAGTACATTACATAAAATAAAAGTACATAAAATGCATAAAAGAATTTACAAACACAAAATGAGTCGAAAATGATACTAGAATTTAAGAATTTGTTGAATACTCGATTTCAAGAATTTCTGAACCGCCATACAAAAATAAAAAATAAAGAGGCGCATATTGCACTTAGAGATGCATTAATTGAGTATTTGTGGGAAGAATATACTAATTCGGAAAATTAGTGTGTATCAATGATATTTTGTATGTTAATTATTGCAATAAATGTGTTTTTCGTAAATTAAGTGCACAATTTTAATATTTTTATGTGTATTAATTTTTTTTTGATTTATTTAATTTATGAAATATTATATAAATTGTTAATAATGATTAGACGATAAATTTAAGATAAAATTACTTAATATGATATTTATATATTATTATATGTAAAAAGTAATTTGGATCAAATATTTGGATCACACTGCTGGAGTTGGTCAGAAATTTGGATCAGTTGATAATTCAAATTTGAATTTTTGGATCACAGCAGTTGGAGATAGACTTAGTGCTCAGAGTTTGCCTACGTTGATGTTTTACTTGAGAGCTTCTTGCCAATCTATTAGTATTTGTCTAGAGCTCAACTCCATCGGTGCACCTAGATTTCTGACAGTACCTTAGCTATATTTATCACTGTACTCTCATTGTAGTTTTAAAAGTCTTGTTTAGATTAGGAAGTTTCATTTTTGGTTATAATGACGTGGTAATTTCATGTTTAACTTTATATTTGTAGAATTTCATGTTTCAGAAAAGTATATAACTAGTTTTATTCTACCATGAATGTATATGGTTCACGGGTCCATGTTTGAGCTGATTTAATTAGCCTAATTAGCCTAATTAGCCCAATTAGCTTTCATGCTTAAGTTTGTATCATTTATTGACGTCCATGATTGATAGCTTTTTGTACCATTTTTTGAGTGATCATTTTTGATAACTTGTAATTGGAGTTAAATTTAATTTATATTTTTGGACCTTAATAATTTTTAATACGTAAATAATGATGACTACTTAAAAGTTATATATTTATGTACTAGATTTTAAGCTCTTATTTTCAATCTATTATAATTTATTAAAAAATATAATTAAGTAAATGATTTTTAATAATTATAAGCTTATATATTACTCGACACAAGAAATTTATTGTTTTACTAATTTATAGTCTAGTAATTATGGTTATTATTAATTTAATGTTAAAGGATATATAGTTAATTATAAATGTTTGTATGATTTTATATTTGTAAATATCTCTTGATTTTCATCTTATTTTAATATATAAATTTTAAAGAATAGTAAAATGTTATTATCTACTAATGTTGTATATTAAAAGATTTGATTATACTACTTCGAAGTATATATCTAAATTGAAGAATAATATTTGATTCATTCATATAATTATTAAAAAAAGTTTGGTAGTATAACTTAGTATTCATTAAATAAATGTCTAACTAAAGCACACCCTTTGGTAAGAGTATTATTTATTTTATTAAATATTGTGTAAGTGTCTAATAAAAGAAATTCCCTTTTAGTTAGAGTATTATTTATTACTATAAATATGATGAGTACAGTAAAATAATTATAAGTAGAAATTTGTTTGATTTCTTTTTCGTGTTTCTATTTTTTAGGCGCGATAATCGTATAGTTGGACGGGAAGATTTTTTTTTTTACTAATTGATAATACACGCACATGCCAAGGATCGAACTCCTGGCCTGTCGCAAGGGGATACAAGAGCTCAACCACTGCACCAACACTTCGTTCACAAGATTTATTCATTTTAGCTTAAATCAAGATATTTGTAAAATTCTTCCTATTTTATTAGGGCTCGTATTTCATATTTTTTTGGGTATTTTTTTCAGATATTTAATTTTATTGTCTAAATTTTCGGAGGCATCCAACATATCTTTCGGTTAGACTTATAAACTTTCTTGAATGAAATAAAATCTATTGTTTGAGTTTGGTTCTTTTCTGTCGCTTGACAAAAAAAGAAGGAAATATTGATTTTATCGGCCATCGTATACATATTTGTGTTTTGTGTTTATGTAAAAGTAGCTCTAAACCCGTGTAAGGAACGTGAAATGCACTTTAATTCATTTCGTAACTCTAAAATTTTGAGAAACATTATTAGTTGTACTTGTTAAAACAATTATTATTTTTATCAGTGTTTAAACCGTGTCCAACTTTAAAACAACTTTTTTATTCATAAAATTTAGCAAAAAATGCCATTCCGACCTTTTATTCCTCTTGCACAAATACCAATGATCATATTTGGGTTCATATATAACTCGAGTCACATTTTTTGCTCTTATCACCTTTGTCAATTGTAATCAACTATTTTTTGGCAAAAAAATATATAAATGATCTATCCAGTACTAAAAATACAAACAACAATTGACAAATATAACAAAAAAAAACTATTTCGCAACAATACTTGTGTAGTTTAACCAAAAAAAGTTTCGATAAAAGAATATTAAAAACTTCAAAACTTTTCTCTCCTATTCTATATGAGAGCGTGAGTTTTTCTCTCATCTTCTTTCCGTAAGGAAGTGTGAGAGGGTCTGTGATTTCAACCATGGACAACCTTGATGCCTTGATGGATGATCTAGATATATCAAATGAGGAGAATGAAGAGCTTGTTTTCGATGAAGAGTTTAAGGAGAAGAGTAACATATTTGAATTGTGTTTGGTGGGAAAGTTTCTAACGGAGAAAAATCTGAATGTACGGGCTATGAAATCCAAACTAGCAGATTTATGGAAGCCGGCAATGGGAATTACCATCAAAGTGCTGAAACCAAGAATATTCTTATTTCAATTCTATCATAAAGATGATTTGAAATGGATGTTATCCAATGGCCCTTGGTCGTTTGATGGGGCTATGTTAGTTGTTAATTACATCAAGGTGGGAGAGGACTCTACGATGGTGTTGTTAAATGAAATGGAGATTTGAGTTCAAATTTTAAATCTTCCAGTTGGATTCATGGCTGAGACGGTGGGTAAGCAACTAAGAAACTTTTTTGGTAGGTTCATATCATATGATCCTAGTAACAATTCGAGTATATGGCGTGAGTATATGCGAATCCGGATCGCAGTGGATGTCAGATATCCGTTAAAGAGAAAGAAGAAGATTAGCAGGAAGAATAAAACCGAGGTAAGGGTCAACTGCAAATACGAAAAGCTGGAAGATTTTTGTTTTCTATGTGGTTTACTCACTTATATTGAGAGATTCTGTAAGAGAAAGTTTGAAGGAGACATTGAGAAAATCAAGAGGGAATGGGGAATTTAGTTACGTGCTCCGGCAAGAAGGGGTGGGGGGCAAGAACGAAGCAAATGGCTCAGGGAGGAGCGAAAAGATGGATGGAACGGAAATTTCGGAGGGGATAGAAATCAGGGATCTCGGTTTCCTGATTTTGTGCAAGATAAAATTATATAGCGAGATAATAGGGGAACTACAAGTGGGAAGGCGCCAATTTTGGAGAATTTAAATGACAAAATAGATAGTATGGATGAGGGAAATTCTAATCCGACTTTAGTTATTGGGCCTGAGAATTCAGAACTAGATGAGCTTGAATTAGAGGAGAGGAAAAAAAAAAGTTAGCCCGATGTTAATTGAAAAGGAGGTCCAACAAGTTACAAGGTACAATTAAGATCCTGTGCTTTCTACAGTTGATTGTTCAAGAACTTCAAACACTTTATTGGCTCAGCTTGCTAAGCAAGCGAGCCATTCATCATGAATATCTTAAGTTGGAACTGTCGGGGACTCTGGAAACCCCGTACAGTTCGAGCGTTAAACGATCTTGTTAGAGATCGTAGACCCGAGGTGCTTTTTTTAGTTGAGACGATATCAGAACAGACAAAAATAGAAGAGTTTCGTGTAAAATTTGGTTATTCAAATTATTTTTCAGTTGATCGTAGAGGCAAAAGTGGGGATTGGCGGTGTTTTGGAACAGTAGGTTGGAAGGAATTTTTTTTTGATATTCCAATAATCACATAGATATTATCTTTGAGGAGAATAAGGTTGAGGCTTGGAGACTCTCATATTTCTATGGGTTTCCTGAGCGTAACAGACGAAAAGAATCCTGGAACTTTCTGCATGCTCTTTCCAAACTGTCTAGCATACCATGGTGCGTAATCGGTGACTTTAATGATCTCTTGTATAGTACAAATAAGAAGGGGGTGCATGAACATCCTAATACATTGCTGGAGGGGTTTAAGAGAGCTATAGATGACTGCGAATTAGTGGGAATAGATTTATGCAGAGGTCATTTCACATGGGAGAAGTGTAGAGGTAGTAAAGATTGGGTTGAAGAAAAACTAGATAGAGCTTTTTCTTCTAGTAGCTGGTGGAATAAATTTCCGCTTTGAAAGCTGAACTTAATCGATGTTCCTGTGTCAGATCACAATCCTATTTTCCTGGTTTTAGTCGATATTACTATATCAAGGAAAATGTTTCGATTCAGGTTCGAGAATATGTGGCTTAAAGAACCATCGTTTGCGAAAGAAACTGCTGATTACTGGAAAAAGATTCCAGTTATGCATCTCATCCCGAAAATGAAAGAAGTGTCAAGATTTATGGGTAAATGGGGCGGAACCTTTTTCAACAAATTCAAAGAGAAAATGAGAGTGCAAAAGGAGTTGCTGGAAAAGATGAAAGATAGACGGGATGAGGTGGGAGTTAAGAATTATATGCTTGAGAGAGAAAGATTAAATGATTTACTGCTCCAAGAAGAAACCTATTGGAAATAAAGAGCTAAGATCTTTTGGCTGAGAGAAAGGGATGAGAATACACGTTTTTTTCATGCGAGTGCATCAACAAGGAAAAAACCCAACCACATCTCTCATTTGATTAACGAGTCAGGAGTAAGGATAGAAGATAATGAAGAAATGTGAATTATTGTGTGAGATTATTTTAAAAATATCTTTGCGAGAGCTGATACAAGGCTTGCTATGGAGAATGACACTAGCCCAAGACTGGTAACTGAGGCTCCGAACAAGAAATTAATGGAAGAGGTAACTTTTGAAGAATTTACGAATGCTATTAATCAAATGCATCCAGATAAAGCCTCTAGTCCTGATGGGCTTAATCTGGCATTCTACCAGAATTTTTTGAAAATGATGGGGATGGAGGTATTTTAATGTTGCAAGAAATGGCTATAAGGTGACCCGTTCCCTGCAGATTTAAATAGCACGAATGTAGTCCTGATTCCTAAAACTAATAATGCAGCCACTATGAAATAATTCAGACCGATAGCCTTGTGTAATGTTTTATAAAAAATCATGGCTAAAGTCCTTGCCAATAGAATAAAATATTTTGTTCCGAAAGTTATAGCAGAAAATCAGTCTGCTTTCATGGCAGCTACGAACATTACGGACAATTTTTTAGTGGCATTTAAGGTCATACATCATATGAGGAACACAATAAGGACAGTAGGGTGAAATTGCGTTGAAACCTGGTGTCAGTAAAGCATACGACAGAGTTGACTGGACTTATTTGCAACAACGGATGAGATCTATAGGAATTTATGAAGGATGGATTAAGTGGATGATGAGATGTATAACCACCGTGATTTATGAGTTTTGTTTTAATGAAATGTCAGCTGGTCCAATTATTCCACGTAGAGGGCTCCGGCAAGGAGACCCTCTCTCCCCATACTTATTCTTGATCTGTGTTGAAGGGATCTCAAACACTCTTGATAGAGCTGTAGAAAGATGAGAGATTACTGGGTGTCGAGTTAGTGCAACAACTCCAGAAGTCACACATCTGCTCTTTGGAGACGATAGCTTTCTCTTTTTTAAAGACAAAGTAAATGAAGTTTTGAAGTTTAAATCAATACTGGAGGAGTATGCTGATCAGCCGGGACAGTCTATCAATTTTCAGAAGTCTAGCATCTTTTATAGCTCAAATGTTCGAAGAGATAAACAGCTTGAATTCTCGGAGTTACTGGGGGTGCAAAATGATATTTCTAATAACAACTACTTGGGGCTTCCTTATTTGATTGTCAGATCTAAAAAAAGAACGTTTGGATTTTTAAAAGAGAAAATTAGTTGAAGGCTGCAGGCTTGGAGTGCAAAAACTATATCAAGGGCAGGTAAAATAGTGCTTTTGAAAAATGCAGCACAACATATGCCTAGTTACTGCATGATGTGTTTTCTGTTACCTAAGCAGCCGCGTCAAGAGATTGAAAAAATATTCAATGAATTCTGGTGGAAATCAAGGAAAGGTCAACGCAAAGGAGTTCACTGGAATTCATGGGAATCAATGAGTATGTCTAAAGGCAGAGGGGGTTAGGTTTTAGAAGCTTACATGGCTTCAATGTTGCTCTGTTGGGAAAACAAGTTTGGAGATGCATGAACTGTCCAGATGTCCTAGCTTCTCGAGTGTTAAAAGCAAGGTACTTCCCTGAATTGAGTATGTTAAACGCAGCTAAAGGAAGTAATTCTAGCTCAGTTTGGGTGGGGATTTGGCAAGCAAAGAAGATGCTGGAGAATGGTTACAGGTGGGTAATGGGGGATGACAATAATATAGTTGCTACCAAATATCAATGGTTGAGAGAGAAAGATGGATTTTGTGTGGAGGAGTCCCATGGATACACTGGTAGGTCCAATTGTGTTAGCTATTTATTTTTTCCAGGCACTAAAACTTGGGACGAGGAGAGAATAAAACATATGTTCACGATGGTCGATGCTAATACTATTCTGGCAACTAGGGTGCCACAACATGTTGTTGAAGACATAATAGTATGGTCTAGCTCTAAAGATGGAATCTATACGGTGAAATATGGATACAAATTTGGCATGACAAAAATATTGGTAATTTTGCAATTCCTCAGTCAAAGGGTTGGCACAGAATCTGGCAGCTAGTACTTCCACACAAATTCAAAATTTTTATATGGAGATTCTGTCGTAATAATTTGCCAGTGAGAGTGAGACTTAAAGGTAAAGGAGTTCCTATCCCACTCATATGTCCTATGTGTAATGCTGATGTGGAACATCTTTGCGATGTATTTTTTGAATGTGAGTTTGCTTTGAGCTGCTGGCAAAGTGCTAATTTGTTATTTGACACGACCGAGATGTATGAAGCTAACGTATGGCTCCTGGAGGAATCAGAGAGAGCACATCAGAATGAAGTTTTGATAATGTGTACAGTGTTATATGGGATATGGTACTGGCGTAACAAGTGAGTATGGGAAGATAAGGTAATGTCTGGTAAGTCAGTGATAGATTTCTGCTTTAAAATATTGCAGGACTAGGAGGCAAGATCTAAAGGGGCGACAGAAGGTTTGAGCCAAAATCAGAACTCGCTATGCAATTCAAGAAGGTGGCAGACACCATAGGCTGGGGTATACAAGGTAAATGTCGATGCTTCATGGTTTCAAGGGCTGAATCTTTTAATGTTGGCATGATTTTCCGAGATAATAGCGGGCATTTCATTGAAGGTCTGATAAGGATAAATAAATTATGATAGTATAATTAAATACTGCAAGGTATGGGCTGCTAGGCCCAATAAAAAGATATATGACATTCAGACCCAAAAGGTTAAGCCTGATGGACCAGATCAAGCCTGATGGAATAAAGAAGGCCCAAAAGCCCTGATTATTAATTAATTTCGTAATTAATTAATAAGAAAAAAATCAGCTATTGAGAAGAGTCCCGATAAGGATATAAATCCTTATAAATTAGCCTCAAGGGGACCTAAAAGGATAAGGAATCAGTTTCCTACTATCTAGGACTCCAAAGTCCATTCTAACTATGAGACTTGCCCACCAAGTCTCCTATACCAAGTCCAATTCAAGGACTCCCAACATCTATATAAGGGGGCTCACCCCATAGATCAGAACTATGTTTTTTGACTTGATCCTTGGCAATCAGCAAGGTACGTAGGCATCTTGTTAAGGCAGATTGAGTCACGAAATACAAGAGCAGTCAAATCGAGCCTTGAAGCTCACGTTCCTTATTATTAAACACAACAATTATATATATTAGTTTTAATCCATAACATTTGGCGCCGTCTGTGGGAAGGCACAACAATAACCATGGCGAGAACACGGAGAACAATTAGAGCTCTGGAGGAAGGAACGCCATCAGGGACAACCCAGGTGATTTCGTCAACCGTGGAGATTCCTCCCCACTTAACTTATGCATCTACTCAAGGGGAAGCCCAGACAGGGGAAACTCAACCTCAGCCACAAGGGACGACGCCCCCAACTATTCAAGGTACGAATCCTCAAGTTCAACAAGTACATATACCTGTGAATTCCCGACCCATCGGGAATGAATACTCAACTATTGTTACTACTAACCCCCCTTATGGGATTCCCCTTCACCCCGAGATTGGAGGAAGTGGATATGCTGGGCGAAGTGAGGCACGAGGGCAATCGCCCCCCTATATACGAGGTTTGGCTCCTATCCCCGAGGATCGGGAATTTTCTGGTCCTTACACTGAGAGAGACTCCGAATCTTCGGATGATGAAGTGGCCCCGAGAAGGAGGCGTCCTGGAAAAGAGCCAATGGCCGATGGAAGGCAACGTCTTCAAAGCACCCCAGAGGCGAATCCCCAAGAAGTGCAGGAAAGGATCAGGGCTCATGAGGCTGAGATCCAAAGGCTGAGGCGTGATTTGGAGGCTCACCAGGCCACCAGACCCCAGATACCTCCTAGTGGGAGAAATCCTCCTCCTGTCATAGACCTGGATGGTCCAGTACGAAGAAGGGCTGTCGTCCCAAGAACTGATCCAAGCAATCTTCTCCCCCTTGGAGATCCTGATGATCCAACTCCACCCTTCACAGAAGAGATAATGAATGCCCATATCTCAAGAAAATTCAAGATGCCCACTATCAAAGCCTATGACGGCACGGGTGACCCCGCTAATCATGTTAGGACATTCTCTAATGCACTGCTGCTGTAACCCGTGAATGATGCTATAAAGTGTCGGGCCTTCCCTCAAACCCTGTCGGGTATGGCTCAAAGATGGTACAGTCGCTTGCCTCCAAACTCTATTGGATCATTCAGAGAATTAAGTCAGGCTTTTATTAAGCAATTCATCAGTGGAAGAGTCCATGAGAAAAGTTCAACATCTCTTATGAGTCTTGTGCAGGGAGCTAAGGAATCCTTGAGAGATTACCTAAATCGCTTCACAAAGGAGACTTTAAAAGTCCCGGACCTTGATGATAAATAGCCATGATAGCACTGCAACAAGGCACTAGGGATGAGTTTTTTAAGATGTCCTTGGCCAAACGCCCCCCTGAAAGCATGTTGCAGCTCCAGGAGAGGGCAGGGAAGTATATCAAAGTTGAAGAAAGCATGAGGAAGACCGTGGTAAGTAATGAGCCCACCGGAGGTAAGAAGCGAAAAACTGATCTGGAGTATATCGCTAAGGACAAGTATCCTAGAACCGAGCAAAACCCTGATTCAACCCCCAAGAAGGGAGGACCTGGGCAAAAGTTCACCGAATACGCTAAGCTGAATGCTCCTAGAAGCCAGATCTTGATGGAAATCGAGAAAGATCGAGATATTCGTTGGCCTAAGCCCCTGAAGGCCGATCCTGCCAAGCTAGACAAAGGCAAATATTACAGATTTCACAAAGATATTGGTCACAACACCGATGAGTGTAGGCAGCTGAAAGATGAAATTGAGTTCCTCATTCGAAAAGGAAGATTGAACAAATATACTGGAGAAGGAGGGGATAGGAATAATAATGGAAGGAAGAACTTTGAGGATCGTAGGAGGGACCAAGACGATCAGGGGCGAAACCCCCAGCCTAGAGGACCAGTTATAAACACCATTTATGGAGGGCCGAGACCTCGAGGGCCTGTGATAAACACGATCTTTGGAGGTCCAACTGCTGCTGGATTGTCCAAAAATTCCAGAAAGGCATATACTAGAGAGGTTATGCATATTGTTGGAGAAGCCCCGAAAAGGGCTAGGACAGAAGTAACATTGGCTTTTGATGATTCTGACCTAGAGGGAGTCAAGTTTCCTCATGACGACCCGCTGGTCATAACACCGATAATAGGAAATAGCCCGGTCAAGAGGGTCCTTGTGGATAATGGTGCTTCTGTGGATATCTTGCTCCATGACGCCTTTCTAAGGATGGGGTATAACGATTCCCAGTTAACACCAACCGACATGCCGATATATGGATTTGCTGGAGTAGAATGTCCTGTAGAAGGGCTAATCAAGTTGCCAACCACCATAGGTACGGAACCAAGGCAAGCAATGCAGATGTTGGACTTTGTGGTGGTAAAAGCTAGTTCAACCTACAATGCCATCATGGGAAGAACAGGAATACATGCCTTCAAGGCAGTTCCTTCTTCCTATCATTCAGTCATGAAGTTTCCCACCCGGAACGGGATTGGAGAAGAGAAAGGAGATCAAAAAATGGCTAGAAGTTATTATGTGGCCTCTTTGAGGGCAGATGGAGCCGGGGGCAGGTTCTTCCTATTGAAGATATGGATGTCCGAGAAAATGATGAGAAGAGAGGAAAGCCAGCAGAAGACTTGGTTTCTATTCCTTTAGACCCCGAGAAGTCTGAGAGGATGACTTTCATTGGAGCCACATTAAAGGAGCCCCTTAGAGGGAAGTTGGTGGAATTTTTGCAAGAAAATAGTGATGTCTTTGCATGGTCAGCAGCTGATATGCCAGGCATAGACCCAGAGCTGATTACTCACAAGCTAAACGTGGATCCAAGCCGGAAGACAGTGAAACAAAAGAAAAGAAATTTTGCCCCGGAAAGACAAGAGGCTATAAAGCAGGAAATAGAAAAGCTTTTAGAGGCTGGTTTCATTGAGGAGATTCAATTTCCAGAGTGGTTAGCAAACCCTGTAATGGTGAAAAAGACTAATGGAAAGTGGAGGATGTGTATAGACTTTACTGATCTGAATGATGCATGCCCTAAAGACTGTTTTCCGCTGCCAAGAATTGATACTTTGATTGATGCCACTGCTGGACATGAGATGCTGAGTTTCATGGATGGATTTAACGGATACAACCAGATCAAAATGCATAAGGATGACATTCCAAAGGTATCATTCATCACTGACTTTGGTGTTTATTGTTATCTTGTTATGGCGTTTGGTCTCAAGAATGCAGGAGCCACCTATCAAAGGTTGGTAAACAAAATTTTTAAGGATCTTATTGGTAAGACTATGGAAGTCTATGTTGATGACATGTTAGTCAAGAGTCTAGTAAAGACTGATCACATAACCCATTTGAGGGAAGCTTTTGAGGTCCTGAGGTACCACAAGATGATGTTGAATCCTACGAAGTGTGCTTTCGGAGTAGGATCTGGAAAATTCTTGGGATTGATGGTCTCAAAAAGGGGAATTGAGGATAACCCCGATAAAATAAAGGCGATCCTGGACATGGAACCACCAAAAACTATCAAGGATGTTCAGAAGCTCACAGGAAGGGTTGCTGCGCTAGGACGATTCATCTCCAAGTCAGGAGATAAGTGCTTGTCATTCTTCAAGTCACTAAAGAACATCAAAGACTTTGTATGGAGTGAGGAAAATCAGAAGGCATTTGAAGAGTTAAAGAAGTATATGGCCCAGGCCCCGTTGTTGGCCAAGCTAGTTCTAAGTGAAGTTTTATTCTTGTACTTGGCTGTTTCAGAGAGCGCCTTGAGCGCGGTGTTGGTTAAGGAGGAACTGAAAGTCCAGAAACCCGTATACTAT
Organism: Apium graveolens; assembly: GCF_009905375.1. Taxonomy (NCBI): domain Eukaryota; kingdom Viridiplantae; phylum Streptophyta; class Magnoliopsida; order Apiales; family Apiaceae; genus Apium; species Apium graveolens. Next base: position 2,761,502 of record NC_133657.1, read on the forward strand.
GTCAGCAAAATTTTGCATGGTGCTGAGTTGAATTATTCAACTATTGAGAAATTCGCTTTAGCCTTGGTAATGGCTTCAAGAAAGCTGCGTCCTTATTTTCAGGCTCACCAGATTGAAGTGCTAACAAATCAGCCCCTGAGAAATATCATTCACAGTCCCAAGGCAAGTGGGAGACTAATTAAGTGGGCCATAGAGCTGGGAGAGTTCGATCTCAAGTATAAGCCACGTACGGCAATAAAAGCCCAGACACTAGCTGACTTCGTGGTGGAATGTACCATACCCAACCAAGAAGTCGGGGGGCAGGAAGATGCCATACCTCAAGACAAGAGAGTCGATAATGGGGGCAAAGAGAAGGATGGGAAAGAATATTGGGTTCTCTATTTTAACGGAGCATCAAAAACAAACTCCAGTGGAGCAGGATTGGTTTTGCAAAGCCATGATGGGTTCTTAATTGAGTATGCTATGAAGCTAGACTTCCCAACAACAAATAATGAGGCAGAATATGAAGCCCTGATAGCTGGCCTTGGTCTAGCTGGGACGCTTAGAGTCAAAAACTTAAAGGTCCGCGGAGACTCAAAGCTGATCATATCCCAGGTAAAGGGAGAATTTGAGGCAAGGGATGATACGATGGCTAAGTATGTACGCCTAGTAAGGGCTGTGATGACCCAATTTAATGAATGCCATGTTGAACACATTCCAAGGGAAGAAAATGCTAAGGCAGATGCGTTATCAAAGTTTGCTTCATCTGAGATTGAAGAAAGTTCAGGAAGTGTGTACTTCCGTGTTTTGAAGACACGAAGCATAGATGTTAAGCTAGTGGCTCCCATAGGCTTGGGGACGTCATGGATTGATCCCATCAAGGCTCACATTCAGACCGGTTGGTTGCCAAGCGATGCAACTGAAGCATGGAAGTTAACTATTCGAGCACTAAGGTACTCTTTGATAGATGGGATTCTGTATAAAAGATCTTTCGTGGTTCCTTACTTGAGGTGTCTCAGGCCCGATGAGGCACGCTTGGCTCTTGAGGAAGTGCATGAAGGTATTTGTGGGCAACACTTGGGGGGCAGGGCCTTGGCTCATAAGATAACCCGTTTAGGCTTCTATTGGCCAGAAATGATGGCTGATGCCAAAGAATATGTGAAGAAGTGTGATCGCTGTCAGAAGCATGCACCAGTTGTTAGACAACCCCCCGAGATGCTGACCTCTATCAACTCGCCTATTCCCTTTGCTATGTGGGGGATGGATATTCTAGGGCCTTTTCCTATGGCCATGGCACAAAGGAAGTTTCTGATTGTAGCCATTGATTATTTCACTAAGTGGATCGAAGCCAAACCCTTGGCCAAAATCACAACTAAGCAGGTTGCACAATTCCTGTGGGAATACATTATGTGCCGATATGGAATTCTGTAGGATTTTTAATCGCAGCGGGGCATGGAAAAATACTTTTACACACACAAAATCCAAATAAAAGCATATAAATCGTGAATAAAAATTCGAGGGATCGAATCTAACCTTTTAAAATAATTCGGAGACAACGATCAGAGATCCTTAGCAGTTGCTCCTCAAGTGTGAAGCACTCCACCGGTATCCACCAAGAAAACGACTTTTAGGAGGAGGAGGAGGTGGAGAGAATTTGGTTTTCTAAAACTTTTGGGTTTCTGGGGTTAGAATAAAATAGGGTCTATAATAGTGTATTTATAGGCAAAATTTTCAGCTGAAATTTTCTCATAAATATTATTATTATTATTATTATTATCCCATTTATTATTTTCATTAATAATTAAAACACCTTTTAATTATTAATCCTTTTTCTAAACACTTTAGAAATAATTCTCTCTCTTGATTTAATTTCCAAAAATTAAATCCTTAATTAATAATATTAAGAAGTTTTCTTAATTAATTTATAATCAATTAAATCTCATTTAATCAATTATTAAATTTGCCAATTAATTATTTATTTCATAAATAAATAATTATTAGGCATTATTAATTAATTTCTCCACCAATAAATCATTCTCTTTTAATGGTGTGACCCTGTAGGTTCAATATTAAGCCGGTAGTAGAAATAAATAATAATAAAACTATTTTATCATTATTTACATAAATTCTCTAATTTATTAAATATGATTAATTAATTAATCACATTTATTCTAAATCGTGAGTAATGCTTCTCAACATATCGCGACTATCCGGATAATATGAATTCACTGCTTAGAATACCAAGAACCTGTCAGTGAATAGTTACCGTACAATAAACTCCTTCTACCCTACAATGTCCCGATTAAATACAAGGCATGGATCTCGTGTCAAGCCTATCTAATTTAATCACTTGCTTACCATTTATTATGCGTAGTTCTATGCAAATCAGAAACTCCTTTCTAATTTCATTTACTCTGGCCAGAGATTCCTGAACTAGCATAAGTGGATTAGCCTTGAACATTCACTTCCTTCACTGGAAGGGGTAGATCCTTTATTGATCATAAACTATCTTCGTGTACAAATTCCTATACCCAATAGAGCCCTAATAATTATCTCTGGAGACTAAGAACTAAACCAAAGCATAGTTCAGTGTACACAAGATGACTATGATGACCTCAAGTCTAAGGATACTTGTACAACTATCACTATGTGAACAACTGCTGACACGTGAGTGAACTCCATCAGTTGTTCAGCTGTGCGAGTCATGTTCAGTGAACTTATTCCATAATAAGCACCTACATACTAGCTATAGTGTCACCACACAAATGTCTATGAGAACAGACATCCTTCATAATGAAGCAAGCATAGTATGTACCGATCTTTGCGGATTATTAATTACCAGTTAGTAATCCTATGATCAGGAACTATTTAAGTTTAGAGTTATCATCTTTTTAGGTCTCACTATTATGATCTCATCATAATCCATAAAAAGCTTTACTCTAAACTATGGTATATCTTATTTAAACACTTAAATAGATAGAGCCCGTAACAAAACAAGTCTTTATTAATATCAATGAAATCAAAACAGATTACATAAAAGTTATTCCTAAATCCTAATACATGATTGGACTTAGGACATATTCCTTTCAAATTCCCCGTATCCTCGTCACTGACAATGGAACATAATTCAACAATGAGGAATTCAAGAAGTATTGTGAAGAAAATGAAATTGAGTTACGATTCACATCTGTGGCTCACCCGCAAGCCAATGGGCAAGCGGAGGTAGCAAATCGGATAATCCTGGATGGACTAAAGAAGAGGATCGAGAAGTCAAGAAATAATTGGGTGGATGAAATACTTCCAATATTATGGGCCTACAGGACTACCTGTAGAGTCACGACAGGAGCAACTCCCTTCATGTTGGCATATGGGGCAGAAGCAGTAGTTCCAGTAGAGATATCACATTCCTCTCCAAGGATTCAGGCTTTCAATGCAGAAGAAAATGAGGAAGGGCAGAGGTTAGCCCTGGATTTAATCGATGAAGTGCGAGATAAGGCACATGCAAAGATAGTAGAATATCAGAAAAAGGCTTCATTCTAGTACAACCTAAGGGTTAAAGAGAGGTTTTTCAAACAAGGTGACCTAGTCTTGAGAAAAATAGAGGCTTCTGGTGTCGGACAGAAAGGAAAGCTTGCCCCGAATTGGGAAGGGCCGTACAAAGTCAAGAGCGTTCAGGGTAGAGGAACCTACAAGCTGGAAACTATGGATGGTTTTGAAGTCCCGAGAACCTGGCATGCACAAAACCTGAAGGTTTACTATGTGTAAGATAGTCGAAGTACGATTCTTGCTTGTCATTGTGATAAGCAGGTTTAAAAGCACCTTGAAGCTTTGCTTGCGTAGGACTTTATATTCTATTAGAATTTACATTGTCAAGTTATTATTGATTAGGGTCGAACCCATGCTATGTAAGGTTTTGGAAAACCAGGTTTCGTATTAAAGAGTTTGAAATTATTTCGATCTAAGAAAGCTTAAAGTTTAAGTGCATATTAAGTATTATAAAGAAGAAAGAGGCAAACAGCATAGCTAATATAGCCCCGAAGGGTAACAACTTCTGACATAAACTAAATTCACATATTGTCTCAAAAAGATATACAAAAAAAAACTTAGGCCTCGGAAGGCTGAGATTCTTCAGAACCACTATCCGAGGAACCACTATCCGAGGTCTCCTCGGACGTCTCAGTGGTCCCTTCAGAAGTCCCTGCAGAAGTTCCGTCAGAACTGCCTTCAGATTCTTTGGAGGATGTGGGAGACACGGGATTCTGAGGCGCAGCCCTTGGAGGCTCTTCCACCCTGATCTTCTTCGCAGCAGGCGTAGGGTCTTCTTCGGATGAAGCCTCCTCCTCCCCAGAGCTAGAATCCAGTTCTTTCCTTTTGTGGCTTGGGCTCCCTGAAGGGCCGTGTTTGATCATATCTGTAAGCTTATTAGTAACGCCCCCCAGCTCCGGAACTCGCACAGGGCAAGGAAAGGAGGACTGCTCGAGGACCTCTGGAAAATCATCCTGGATGGCCTCCACAGCAGCATCCCAGCCCTCTTTGTAGCTAACTGGATGAAGAAGGGCATCATGCTCCACCATCAAATCCTTGAACTCCTGGGTGTCCATCCAGCCGTCAAAGGCTTTATCCTTCTGTGCCTTCAGAATGACATTTTCGGCCCGGGCCGTTTCTAGGTCAGAAGTGGAAGAGGCCAGTTGAGCTTCAAGGGCCTCTATTTTTTGGTTGGCCTCCTCCAACTTCTTGTTGGCATCTTCCAGGCCAACCTTCCACGCCTTAGCTTGGTGAATTGCCCCTTGGAAATGGGCGTTAGCCTGCAATAGAAACAGCAAAAGTTTAGAAAAGAAACATGGAAAGATAAGTATGAAGGGCATAGGTAAAGGACGTACCGTCGCCAGAGTCTGGGCTCCAAAAAGCACATTCCCCTCTAAGTCCTGTTGAAGGACAAAATCTTGATAGTCCACCGGGGAGATGGAATGCTTGGACCATTCCTTGGACAGCGCCGTGCTGCCCACGATTGAATCCTTGCCCCGGATCCCTCAGGCAGGTTGAAAATAGGCCCCTGGCCTCTGCTTGGTGCGCAAAACTTGGCTGGGGCCTTCCTCGCTTGGCTCCGTTGCCTGGAGGAGGAACTCAGGGAAGCAGTCACCAAGGCGAGGGTCTTTAAAGACCTTCCCAGCCCTCTTCATCCTGGTTGTCTCCAGGTCCTTAGGCTTGGTAGCCTCCTCAATCTTCTCAGCCACTGCAACAAACGAAGTCAGTTGAAAAATCAATGGAATAGAAAATGAAGGAAATAAAAGAGGTAAGAAAGGGAACTTACTTTTCTTATGAACGGGCGAGAGGCCGCGTTCTACCAGGACGGTCTCCCGGATAAGATCCCAAGAATGGGAAGTGCCATTATCTTGCGTCAGGAGGTTGAAAGCTCTAGCCTCCTCCTCAGACAAAGTTATATCATTTGGGCTCCCGTCCACGGCCAGCCCAAAGGACGATCGAAACAGAGAGCCCCAATCTCCACCTTCCCAAACAATGAACAAAAAATCTTTCTTCCACCCCAGGTTGTTGTCAGGGATGGACTTCCCATTCACGATATGGGGGATAGTGGGGCGCTGATTTAGAGAAACCCAACCAGGACTTTTATCAGGGCTGTTTTTGAACTGAAAAATCTTTCTGAAGACAGCAACAGATGTGGGGACATTGTGCTTGGCGCATTGCGACAGATAGCACATAATCAGCCTCCAAGAATTAGGGGGAAGTTGGCAAGGGCTGATGCCCACATCAGCCAATAGCAAAGGAATGAATGGATGAAAGGGGAGTCTAATACCAGCCCTTAGAGTATCCCTATAGACGCATAGCGCGTCCTTCTTCCACTGACAGGCCCTGTCGGCCGGACCTGCAAGAACCAGCTTAAAAGGTTCCTTGATTCTGAAGCAGCTGCTCAACTTTTCCAGCTCCTTGGGGTCCCGTAAGGCACTGATATGATCGTGCGCGTCCAGATGCGCATCAGAAGGGTACTCGTCCCCTCGAGTGTTGATCATGTCGATTAAAGAAGTGTACCTCGATCGGATAGGGAACTCGTTGGACTTTCTAGCCACGTTCATCTTGGCCAAGCGGGTCATTTTCTTGTCAGCCATTTGCAAAAAGGACATATACAGGATATCTTAAAAAGGGCACCCAATAAAATAGACATGAAAAGAAAAGGGAGGGATTTTACCTGAAGAAGCGCTCCTAAAAAAGGCTTTGAGCTCCGACTTACTGTTATTGCTCTGAGAATCTTAGCAGGAGGAGAAAGAAGGAAACTTAGAAATGAGAAGGTAAGAAGTAGTAGCCTCTCCTCAGTCCTTTATATAAGAGGAAAAGGAAGTTGAAGGGACGAAATCCCATTAAGGACAAAGGCCCATGGGAAAAAAGCCCAGAAAAAGGAATATTCCAGAATATTCCTAGAAATTCTAGAGGATTCTAAACAGGGAATATTAAGCCCAGATCAATATTAAACCCAGTAAGATCTGGAAAAAGCCCAATAAAGGAGGCCCAGTAAGATCTGGAAAAAGCCCAATAAAGGAGGCCCAGTAAGTTTTGGAAAAGCCCAATAAAAGAGGCCCAATAAGATTTGGAAAAATTCAATAAGGCCCAATAAAGAAGGCCAGACCCAAATCCAATTAGGATTTGGAAAATACAAAACCTTAAATTAAAGCCAAATGAAAAGGGCTAGTGGAAGACCTGGATTCAGGTCGAATTTCAGGTCGTGAATCCTGCTCGAAAACTTTCGAGCAGGCACCCGAAAATAACGGATAAAAAAGACCAGGATTCAGGTTGAAATCCAGATCGTGAATCCTGCCCGAAATTTTTCGACTAGACACACGAAAACAACGGAAAAAATAGGGCTGAATTGAGGTCGAAACTTCGACCAGGAACGAGGTCGAATTAGCCAAGCATCTTTCAAAAAAAAGAGGATTAAAAACCCAGGTCGAAGTTCGACTAGGATCCTGGTCGAATTTCAGGTCGTGGATCCTAGTCGAAATCCTTCGACCAGGAAGCAAGAAAACCAAAGAATTTTCGAACAGGATTCAGGTCGAAATGTCGACTAGAATCCTGGTCGAAATCCTAGTCGATAGGCTCAAGACCAGAAGCTAAAAAAGTGGGGGAATTTTTGACCTAGATCCAGGTCGAAATTTCGACTAGGATCCTGGTCGAAATCCAGGTCGTGGATCCTAGTCGAAATCCTTCGACCAGGATGACAAGGCTGACCCCTATTTTCGACTAGGATCCGGGTCGAAATTTCGACTAGGATCCTGGTCGAAAAAGGGCTGGAAATCTGAAAAAAAACCCAGAAAAATAGGGAAAAATCCAGAAATTAAGGATAAATCCCAGAAAATTAGGGAAAAATCCAGAAATTAAGGATAAATCCCAGAAAATTAGGGGAAAATCCAGAAATTAAGGGTAAATCCCAGAAATTAAGGATAAATCCCAGAAAATTAGGGAAAAATCCAGAAATTAGGAAAAAATCCCAGAAAATTAAGGATAAATCCCAGAAATTAAGGATAAATCCCAGAAAATTAGGGAAAAATCCAGAAATTAGGGAAAAATTCCAGAAAATTACGGAAAAATTCCTGGAAATTAGTATAATCCCTGAATAAAAGGAAGATTCACTGTAAATGTGTAGGTCGCTCCACACTTTACGCAAAAACGAAACCCTGTAAGGGAACGAGTAGACTTAACTTCTGCGAAACCTAATCGATGTTTCCCAAAAGTTGGGTGGCAAATGATAGGGATAAATAAATTATGATAGTATAATTAAATACTGCAAGGTATGGGCTGCTAGGCCCAATAAAAAGATATATGACATTCAGACCAGAAAGGTTAAGCCTGATGGAATAAAGAAGGCCCAAAAGCCCTGATTATTAATTAATTTCGTAATTAATTAATAAGGGAAAAATCAGGTATTGAGAAGAGTCCCGATAAGGATATAAATCCTTATAGATTAGCCTCAGGAATCAGTTTCTACTATCTAGGACTCCAAAGTCCATTCTAACTATGAGACTTGCCCACCAAGTCTCCTATACCAAGTGCAATTCAAGGACTCCCAACATCTATATAAGGGGGCTCACCCCACAGATCAGAACTACGTTTTTTGACTTGATCTTTGGCAATCAGCAAGGTACGTAGACATCTTGTTAAGGCAGACTGAGTCACGAAACACAAGAACAGTCAAATCGAGTGTTGAAGCTCACGTTCCTTATTATTAAACACAGCAATTATATATATTAGTTTTAATCCATAACAAGGTCGTACCATGGCTCTCTCACAAGGTGGGGAGCTGGGGATGTCTTAGAAGCTGAAGCTCTTGGTATTAGGGAAGCTCTCTCGTGGGTAAAAGATATGGGAGAAAGGAAGGTAACGGTGGAGTCAGACTCACTAGTAACACTCAATGCAATCAATGGTTTAAACAAGTATCTTTTGGAGGTTGGACACATCATTGATCATTGCAGAATGTTATTGCTAAGTTTGTTCCAAAGCAAGCTAACGAGATTGCTCATGAATTAGCTAAAATGCCTTATTTAATTAATTATTTTGTGATTTTCACGTCCCCTCCTACCCATCTGGTCGGGACTTGTAATTTTGATATGCCTTGTATAAAATTCTTAGTTTACTTCAAAAAAAATGCCGCTTTGATAGAGTAAATGTTCTGATATTATATGTTCCACATATTTAAAGTAATTTAGTCTATAATTAACTGGCTATACACTATTTACGATAGTGCCATATTTCTACCAACATGAAGATATATAATATTTACAAAAAATTAATTTGGTAGAGCACTAGTAAAATTTTATTTTCTTGTTACTGTATAAGATATTTATACTTTTGTTTGGCCACAAAAAATGTAATATTGAAATCGATGGGAATGTTAACAAAGACAGCTTTACATAAAATGTGTTGTATTTTCTATGTTATGTTTGGGGTTAATCAAGTAAAAATTTATTTAACTTGTATCAGTAGAAGCACAATACTCCCTCAATGGAACCTGAGCAACTAATTATGTACCTTAATATTAAACTCACAAAATAGAGAAAAATTACTCCTCCCAGATGAACTATAAAATAAATCTCACAGCAGAGTGGCATATGTATTGCAAACCTGACATTGAAATAGAACCATCAAATTTTTGTACCCGAAGACGCATATTATCAACCAATTTCAAAATGATATCATTTCAGAGTGTGTATGGAATAAATTAATATGTGAATGGGGCCTTCATTCTCCATATAACTATTTTTATTACTTATTTATCAAGAAGTCAACATTAATTATCTTTATAAATAAGCGAAATCTTTTTAAGTGGTATACAATTATTAATTTTGGTTTCACCAATTTTTGATACCCCTAATTTTTGATTTCACTTATATATCTTATAAATTTTACATTTGTATGCCTTATAATTTTAATTTTACTAAAACTTCTGACTACACTCTTTATTCCTTTTTTGTATATCTTATACTTCTACTATAATTTTATTTTTGTTATCATATATTTCTACATGTCTCATTATTTTATTGAGTTTGATTTTATTTTTATTTAACCCTTTTGGCTTTAACCTTTGTATTCCTAATCCTCTATATTGCTAATTCAAAATATTATGCCTACTATAACAAAAGTAATTTTATATTTTTTTAGCCTTTTTAATCATATACTTTTCTAATATAATTATTAGAATTCTATTGTAATTATACTTCTTGATTTCTAAGCAACACCCGGATCATCCTAATTTTATATATAAACATAGAAACTGTAACAGACTCCTATTTGAAAATATATTATTTTTAACTGTTTGATTTAGCATAATTAGTAGAATTCTGTTTTTATTATACTTCTTGATTTCTAAGTATCACCCGTGTACCCCGTGTATTCTTCTTTAATTTCTATATGATTTATAATGTTATATGTATTACGCATTTTTAATTGCAATTATTATATTAATTTCAACTCACTAATCCTATTTCTCATATGACTAAATAGTATATTTTAGTGAAATAATAAATTTTTTTAAATCGTATTATAATTATAATCTTTTTATTTATTGTAATTAATAACCTTTATTAATAAGTGAAAAAACTCTTTTAAGTGGTACTTTGGTTTCACATATTTCTGGTTTTATCAATTTTTGATTTAACCTCTTTTTGAATTTCATTATAACTCTAAATGTATAATTTTTATTCTTCTTCTACTTCTATATCACCTTATTTTTGTTCAACCCATATTTTGGTTTCACTCTAGTCATCCTATTTGATAAAACTCTATATTATTTTATTTTTAATAAATATAACTAAATTGTTGAAATCGTATCATAATTATTCCTATTTTTATTTTAGCTCGATAAACATATTTCCGATATGACTCTATATAACTATATAGTGTTTTTTTAATGAAATAATAAAATTATTGAAATTATATTATTATAATCTTTTATTATAAGTCTAATGCAAATAATGTATTTATCACATGTATATTACAATTTTTTATTTTTCTTAAAATAACTGTAAATAAAAATAAAATTAACAATAACTTTAATTCCTGATTTATTCTTACCTTTATTTCAGCTCTAAATTCATATATTTTGTACAGTTCTAAATTAGTTTTCAATAAATTAATCTGATTATTAGAATTATATTTGTAATTGTAATTTTTTTAATAATCAGTTATACCGTAATAAATAATATATTTAGATTATAATGGTGATGTACTGATATTTTGTTTGAACTATACACATGTTTCTTATGCATGATCACTGCAATTAAAGTTTTGAGTTTGCTGAATACGAATGTTCAACATGTGTATCATATATTAAAAGAAAATTATAAGAACATGCATGTTCAACATGTTTATGCCTATATATATACAAAACATATATCTTCGTAATGTATTACCCACATTCGTGTTTAGTGGGTATCTTGGGCAATCCTTCCCACCATTGGATAGTTTAAGTTGGGTTTTCAAAGTAGAAATTAGAAATTTTGACTAGCACCCATACTATTATGATTTTTAAAAATTATTTAAATAAATTATTTCGGCTCGTGCTTCGTATCAACCAGTGGCTCTTAAAATGTAAAGAAAGTTTCCCTAGCTTTCTTTTTTTGTATACAATAAGTGAAATTTTCTTTGTTCTTTTATGGATTTGGTCCTTCAGGATTTGCACAATCCGGACTTGTCTTGTCATTTTTTACTATATAAGATGCATGCTTGTGTAATGCAACAATATTAAAAAAATTTGAACTTTTATTAAACTTTGACAATGGATCATAGTTATTGTAATACAAATTATGATATGCATTACAAGTATAGATTAAATGACAAACACTACCACAATGAAAATAAGGGTTCTGTGGTTTATAAAATACCAATATGCCCCTAAAATCAGACTTAGAAATAACACTAGCCTTCTTTTTACTCTTCTTGAAATTAATACTAACATGGTTAGAGTTACAGTTACCACAACTAAAGCAAACTTTTATTAGAGCATCAAGAATATACTAATAATTATTTGCCTTATTAATTTCATATTTTTCATTTCTACTTCTTTTAGAACCCTAAGCATGAGGTTTCCCAGTAATCTCAGTAATTTTCATTTTAAGTTATCCTTCAGACAACAGTCCTATATTTTTCCCATTCTTTCCCGACTCTTTTATCTCTACTTTTTTTTATCAGAAATTCTAGACGTAGAGCCCTTTTCATATACTGACTTGAGTTCATTTTCAGCAGTACTGACAAATTTAACTTGGGTAACATTAGTGATTTCACAGTCTATCTTTTCATCACATGATTCATCATAACCTAGACATTCTCTCCGGTGTTTGATATTTATCATACTATGAACCTTTTTTCATGAACAAGTCTAAACTTTAAAAGTTTCTCTTTCTTTTCAATTTTTTTTAATGTGGCATTTTTAATGTGCATCTGAGTTTCATTGTGCTTAGCCTTTTTACATTATTCACCAGTTTCATACATAATGATTAACTCAGCTTTAAGATGATCATTTCTCTTTTTCAAATTAGTATTTTCAGAGAAAAAATTATCATTCAAAGAGATTTATTCTTAAATCTAACATGCAATGTTTTCTATAAGGGATTTCAGTTCAAACATTTTCCATAGTAGCAGTCTCCTCAAAGCTTTCCATCAGCGCATAACTTTCTTTTTCACTCTTAGATTATGATGACTACATCCAGTCTTTACCAGAGGGGATAAGTGCATTTACATTTCTTTTCTTGCACTCGGTAGTAAAGTGATCCATCTCATTAAAATTATAGCACTTGATCTTAGATCTGTCCAATTTGTTGGCCTTTGAGTCTTTGTCATCCCTTTTTCTGAAATTCCATTTCTCACCATCATCATCATATAATTTCCTGTTCAAACCACCCTTCTTTTGAGGTTTCTTGAACCTCATATTCCTGAAGCCTTTCATAATCATGACATCCATCTGTATGACTTGAGGATCAACAAGATCATGTAAGAAACTTCATCAGAATTTGGTGATGAGTCATCAGTATTTGACTCCACATTCATGCTTCTTCTCCTTGAGCTTTCCATCATTCTTGATTTAGATTAATTGGTTTTAATATTTAACGCAACTGATTCATCTTGTTACTTTTCTTGTTCTTCCTTTGCTGAATCTCTAAGTCATAGGTTTTCAGCATTCCATACCCCTCATATAGATTAGTAGTATCAAGGCTATACTGATGCCTGGTAATGAATGTCTGAGTATCCCATTCTTCAGAAAATGTTTTTGGAAAATTCATGTTTGAGTTCTCCTTTTCATTCTTTTTTACAACCAATGATAAATTATTCATCAATGTCAGGAATCTATCATAAGTGTTAGTGAGACTCTCATCATCTTTTCTCTCAAACGGCTCATACTCTCGAATCATGACAGTTGTCTTGTTATGTTTGATTTCCATGATTCCTTGACATTGAGTCTCCAAAGAATCCCATATTTCTTTGGAGACTCAATATGTAAATTGTTATGAAGAATATTTCTCACCTTGGCTTTTTAAGCATTATAGCCTTCTCTTCAGGAGACCACTATGTTTTGGATTCAATTGATAGTGCTCAAGAGTTGTAGTAGTCATGGAAATCAATTTAGTTAGAAAAGATGGTCTGTCCTTGTTTATCCAAATAACCAGTATCAACAGCTTCAAGGTACATAAATATATTTACCCTCCATGTAGGGTAATCAGCTTTTCTCAGTATAGGAATCTTGATGCTTTCATACTTGTTTCTAGACATTTTGATCTTTTCTAATAAGTGTCATATTAGACCGCTCTGATACCAATTGGTGCCCAAGTAAGAAACAGTTGTATAAGGGGTTATTTATTATCTTAGAATAATCGAGATATGAAGCAAATATGAAACAACTTTATTAATTTTGACATAAAGATGTTACAAACTCTCTCAAAAAATACTGATTTTCCTGAGAGATATTATGTTACAATGATACTCGAGATTAATAATCAATGTGATAACCTATTCCGTGGTTATATATTGCCCATAATCGCCTTATCAATTATATAAGATATGTTTTGCTAAATATAAACTGTTTCCATTAATATCTAAATTGATAGCCGCGATTCAATAAATTAGGAACTGACATATCATTATCTCCTATATTCCTAGGATTGTGTTAATCAGCAGATAGTGAATTATCTTCAAATCCGGACCAACTAGCAGAACCTGATGACCATCAAATATTAATCATATCAGCAAGTCCTGATCAGATTTCCTGATAAATCCTGATGATCATTTGAGCAATATTTCCAACAGAATAGCCTTTTGAAACGAGTCTAGCTTTGTTTTTGATAATAGTGCCATTATAACCTATCTTGTTTCCGAAAACCGACTTTGCACCTACAATAGACCTGTTCTTTGGTCTTGACACCAACTTCCAGACTTAATTTCTTTCAAATTCATTAAGTTCCTCTAGCATTACAGTAGCCCAATCAACATCCTTTCAGTGCATCTTCAAATTTCTTAGGCTCCTTCTTTGATAGAAAGTTGTGAAATAGACATTCATGTTGAGTTATACTTCTAGTTTGAAAACCAATATCAGGATTTCCAACAATGAGATCAGGAGTATGATCTTTTGTGCATTTCCTGTCATTTGAAAACTGATTCCTTGAGCTTGATGCTCCATATTTGGATGCATCATCAAAGTAATTTTCTGTTAAAGCTCCCAATGAATCATTGTTATCACCTCCTGGTTTAGTATCACCTTCTGATGAGGCTTATCATTCTAATGGGTTGTCTCCTCATGATGAAGTGTCTCCTCCTGATTGAGTATTAGGATTTGACTCATTTTGACTTTGAATATTTTCTAATGAGATTTGTCATAAAAAATTAGTATTTGTATCTTTTTAACTTTGATGTTGCTTCCTCTCAACATATGCATGTTCAATTACATCATCAGTATCTGACGTGTCATCAGGATATGATAAATCAACAGTATTTGAGTCTTAATCAGGATTTGCCTCATTTCTTGATTTTGCTTTTTCGTTAGCAAAAAGCAAACTTTCATGAGAGTTCTCTTCAAAAACAATGATCTTATTATCATCAAATAACGCATTAATGGATACTACAATGGTCCTTTTTCTCAGATTAAAAACTTTATAGGCTCCTAATGAAGGATAACAACAAAGATTCCTTCATCAACTTTTGTGTCAAATTTTCCAAGCTGTTCATGATGTTTTCTTAAAACGAAACAATTGCAAAAAAAAAATGAAGATGTTTTAAGCCCGACTTATTTCCTTGATCATCAGATATGGAGTCACATCATGCCTGTTAATAAGGGTCTAATTATGAGTATAATCGGTTGTGTTAACTGCTTCAGCCCAGAAACTTCAGCCCAGAAATAGGTTAAAAATATTACTTACTCTAGAATTATTCTTCCAGCTTCAATTAAGGTCATCTTTTTCCTTTCAACCACTCTATTTTGCTGAGGAGTTCCAAGATCTGAAAACTGTTGAGAAATCCTTTTTTATTTTGCAAAGTTCCTCCATTTTAGAGTTTTTGAACTCGTACCATTATCCATTCCAAGAATCTTCACACTATGATTTGAACCATCCTCAATCATTCTTATATTGTCTAAAAGTATTTCAGGAGTTTCATCTTTCATGTGTAATAATAAACCCAAGTGAATCTAGTATAATCATCAACAATTACCAGGATATAACTGCTTTTGTTGATATACATAATATTGATAGGTATAAATAGATCCAGATGTAGTAATTGATATAAGTTATCAATTGAAGATTTAGATTAGCTCTTGCATGAGGCTCTTCTTTGTTTTGCTTTCTGGAAAACATCACACAGTCCATCATGAGAATAAAACATATTTGGTAATCCCCTTACCAAATATTTCTTAACCAACTCATTGATATTGTTGAAGTTGAGATGGGAAAGTTTCTTGTGCCAGTAATTACAAGAATATTGGCTTTATATATGTTATCATGCATGTATTCAATGAGTGCAGTCTTTCTTGTCTTCTTATGAATCACTTCACAATGTGAATTATAGACAATCACATGGTAACCTCTTTCAGTAATTTGACTGATGTTTAATAGATTATGCTTCAGCCCTTCTACCAGAGCTACATATTCAATGATGACATTTCCAATGATGAAATTATCATATCCAAATGGTTTTTTCCTATGTTGTTATCTCCAGAAGATAAAGTTGGGCCAGCCTTCCTCTCAAATTCTGATAGTAGAGATTTATTTCATGTCATATGACCAGAACATCCACAATCCAGTAGTAGCACATTCTTCCAGTTACTCTGCAATCAGAAATTTAATTCAATTAGCATTTTTAAGAAACCACACTTGTGGGGTCCTTTTAAACACTTTATGTGATTTTGCATCAGAAGTCTTTTTGACAGTACATGGTCCATTAAGATTTGTCAGGTCAGTTTTTACTCTATAAGATGTATGCTTATGAGATGCAGTATTGTGAACATGTTAGGTCACACACACTGTAGAGGGGGGTGAATACAGTGTATATCACAATCAAATCGAACTCTAATAACTCAAGTAACAGAAAACAAACTTTATTCAAAACAATAAACTCTGTTACAGTATGGAACTGTCCTCTCTCAGTGATGAACAAATATCACGAGAGCTGTTAGGGTTACAATGAATAATCTTCTCGATTATGATAACACTTATAGTGTAAACCCTATGTCTGTGTTTATATACTACACAGTTGCAAGATAATTGCTAATTGATATGGAATATAATTCCGCTTCCTAAAATATATCAATCAGATATCTTTTTCTCCAAGTATTCTATTCTTCACGGAATTCCTTCTTCATGCATATCTCTTCTTACGTTTGTCTAGATCTTCTCTTCTTGTAAATCAACTGCCTTCCTTATCTGAATATTTCCTTTAAGTCCTGATATTATCTTCTGATAAATATCTCCTGAACCTTAAGTACTGATGACTTAAGTTCTGACTTCAGTATAAGTGCTGATTTCAGTTTAGTGCTGATTTGTCCTGTTTAAATAAGATCTGAAAAACTAAACATAAATCATATTAGTCATGACATTATAAAATATATCTAACAATCTCCCCAACTTGTAAATTAGCATAATATACAAGTTTAACAGATATTTGATGATGTCAAAAACATTAAGTACAAATGCATGAGAATTTGAGTAGATGACTACAACTTACATTCCTTAAAGCTTTACCAACTTTAACTTCTGATAACAACTTCAGTCTGTTTTCATATCAGAATTTGAGCAGTTGTAGATCTTGACTTGGCTTCACTTTCTGATCTCTTTGATGTCAGGAGTTGATCTGAGATAATTCTTTAACAAACATCTCTCAGCATATCTGAGTTCATCAATCATCCTCCTTTTAGCATCTTTAAGTTCTGCAGAATCTTCACCAGTTTGAAAGATTGCAGCCCTGAGATCATTAATTTTAGCTTTCCTTATGTCCTGATCCAGTCTGATCAAATATGCCTTGTTAGACTCAAGATTGAATTCCACAGCCTTGTAACCCAGAAAGGTAGTTATAATCTTAGCAGAGTTAGGCTTCATCTCAACAATATCACCCTTGTGATCTCTGTACTTTGGAAGATATATGCTGTCAGACTTAACAGAATAAAACCTTTTCTGTTTCTGAATTTGACTCTTCAAATAGTTTGCAGCACTTTCTGTTATTTTGTCATTCACTTGAAGTAAGAATAATACATGTTCCAATTCTTCAAAATACTTCAGTGGAATGGCATTTTCCCTTATATGATAGACCCTATCATCTGTCATGAAGTACAACAAGATGTGTTCTCTCAAGTAGGTATGGTAAACCATCTATACATATTCTAGTTGATTCAATCTTTCAGGAGTTGCTCCAATACCTGGTTCACTTAAAGAAGTTGGATCATTGGTTGTGTTCTGTATTCTTCTTTCATCACCACTACCCAATCCAGATTTATCTTTTGCTTCCTTTCCAGTAACCACTCTTGCTTCAAAACTACTTACAGCAGTCTTCAAAGGTTGAGTCTGTTTGGCTTTGGTGAATCCTGGTAGGAGTATCTTTGAAGGTTTAACATGAGCAATGTCAGAGGTTTCCTTTGATTTATCTTCTAATATCAAGTTAACTTGAGCTATGTCAGAGGTTACTTGCTTCTTTGAAATATCAGAATTAACTATATCTTTACTCTGAACAACTTGAGCCATGTCAGAGGTTGTCTTAGAAATTTTTTTTGAAGTCAGAGCAAGATCAGCATCTTCAACAGTAATTTCTTCATCCATAGGAGGCACATAAACCTTGATAGGTTCACCAACTTTCTCTTTACCCTTGGACCTTGGATCTATCTGCAATTGTGATTTAGCCTTGATTGCTTCAAGATTTGTTCTTTCTTTTATCACAATGCCTTTGGCCTTTGGAAGTTTCTTTTTACCAACAGAAGCTTCAGATTTAGAATTAACTTTTTCTGACTTAAGTCTAGCTTCTTCTTCCATCAGACTTTCCAAGTCCATTCCTGGATTTTCTTTCAGAAATAACTGTCTTGATATTTCTTCATCAAGATCCAAAAGGTCATCAAAACTTATCCTTTTACCAGTAGCAGAATTAATTCTTTTTTCAGCATCAGAACTTGTCCTGTGACTTGTAATTTCAGCTCTTCTTGATGAGAAACTTCTACCTTGACCATGACCTCCACCCATTCCAGAGTTTCCCTGGTCATCTTTTTCATCATCCTTCCCCTTCAGTGTCTTAACAGTTTTGCTTTTGTAACAAACTTCTTAACTAATTCAGATTTATGAACAGTTTGTTGAGGTGCATGTCCTGAAGGACCAGCTTCATCAGAATCTGCATTAATAGCAGCATCACCAGTAGTATCAGCATTTGAAGCATCAAAACTGACAGAATCAGCATCTTCTGATAAAACAACAATATGAGAAGCAATTGAGGATTCAACATCATCCTCTAAGTGCTGATCTGTTGCCAAGTTCTGATCAACAGCCATATCCTGATGCTCACCTATATTCTGATCATCAACATCAAGATGCAGAGAAGGTGTTGCAGACAATTCTGGAATTTCATTAGCATCAGTAAGTGGTGTTGTGGATGGATTAATTGCTGTTGGAGCTTCTAAGTAGAGAACCTCAGGCACAACCAGGTTGTGAATATCAATTTTAGCACTTGTGCCTGGGTCCACAGGAGATACAGTTTCATGTACAGGAGACACAGATGGTGTGTTTGCCTTATCTGTAGCAGCTTCCTGAGTTGGGGATAATGAAGAGGGAGATGCAGTAGCTTCAGCAAATTCTGGTTCTTTTGAGATCAGAGATTCCTGATCTCCTTCCTTAGGTGCTGCTTCCTCATCATCTGAAGCTGGCCTTTTAGCTCTCTGTTTCTTGTATCTCTTTGAAGGTGGGGATTTCTTGGGAGGTTCAGCAGAAGTCATTCTTCTAAGCCTTTTGAGAAGCTTAGATCCCCCAATTCTAGAATCCTTCTGAGAAGAGACCTTCTCAGCTTCTTTAACAACAGGTTCTGATGCAGAAACCTGTTCCTCACTGTCGGACTCATCTCTTAGAATAATCCTCCTTCTCTTCTGTGGTGTCTGAGGAACAGTCTTTGTCCTCTTGGGCTTGAAAGATGAAGGCTTCACAGTAGGTGCTGAGGATGAAGGTTGAGCTGTCTGTGAAGGTGTGAGATAAGTTTTGAGATATGTTCTGAGAGAGGGTTGAGGTATAGATGTATGTGTGGTATGTTCTGATGGTTGTTGTGGTGTTTGGGATGTGGTGGTAGGTTGTACATCAGGATAAACAGATCTATAGGTTTGAGGATCAGTATTTACTAGGATCTGTTTTACAGACTGAGGAATCTGTAAAGGTCTAACCACCGTTTTTTAAGATCAGCATTTACCAAGTCATTAAAAGCCCGTTTTGCAAGTTTAAATGGTGGAAATAAGTCAGTAGTAGGTTGGGGTTCATCAGCACAACATAAATTATATATAAGCTGACAGAATCTAGCAAAGTAAACTATATTTCTATCCTCTATCATCCTATCCCCAATAAAGCCTAGCACAGCACTTGCAAAATCAAAATGAGTTTGGTTAATAATAGCATACCCGATGTGCTGACTCATTATTGGAATGGCATCAAAGTTGGAACACTTATTCCCGAAGGCTTTAGTGATGCAGTCGAAGAAAAAGCTCCATTCCTTTCTGATATGTGCTCGTTTCAACTGTCCAAGCTTAGCCAAACTCTGCTCATACCCCAAATTGGCCATGAGCTGCTGTAGAGCTGGTTCCTACGGTGTTGAGAAAATGCAACCTTCTGGTAAATGTAAAGCCTTGCGAACAGTTCCAGGAGTTACCACATGCTCATCATCATTGACTTCAAAAACAATGCTGGGAGTACCAGTTGCACCACCATTATCAAAATGCCCAGTCCGCCAAAACGTCAGAACTTGTTGACTTGAAAAGACTGAAGGCTGGGTCAATGCATACTCAATTTCACTGTGTGCAAGAAGATCTTGCACAAAATGCAACTCAGATGGAGCTTCATCATGATTTAGGATTGCAGCGTAGTTGTCGGGAACGAACTTGGCTCTATCTATGATCAAATCCTTAGGTGCCATGAGAAAAAGTTGAGAATTAAGGTTGCCTGTAAGGTATTTGATAAAATGTCTGTATGAAAACCAACGTCAGGAGATGAGAGAGAGCAAAAGTAAAGAAAGAGAGATAAAGTGTAAAAGTAAATAATAGATTGTATAATCTTCTTTCTCTCTTACTTATACATGGTTAAAAAAATAACCGTTGGACACCTGTCAGACATGCAGCAATAATGAATAGTTAATGGGCACGAGAAAACAGTAATCATTACTTATCACATGCAGTTTTTCAAGGAAAAAACCGTTCCACTTACCAAGTAATCCCATTAACTAGGGTAAGTCAGTTTTAATTCAAAATTTAAACTGTTCCCATTTTTTTTAATCATTTTTACTGCAAAACCCATTTTCTGGAAAAAGAGAAAGTGTGAGAATGACCAAAAAATAAATCAAGTAAACAAGTACCGACATTTCAGAATCAGAACTTAATTTATCTCAATAATTAAAATGGTCATCAGAATATGGATATATCAGGATTTAAAAATGCAGTAGAATTGCAAAACATCTCAGAGACAAAATCTTGCAAAAATATGAAATTTCATTAATATATTAAGAGAATACATTCATGAAATTAAAATTTACATCAGAACATTACAAGATTGTCCTAAGCTACTAAACCTAACATCAACAGCTTTTGTCCTTGGCTAAGAAGCCGGACAAAGCTGACGATGAAGAAAAATAGGAAGAAGAAAACAAATTATTTCTTCTTCCGACTCTCTACAAAAAGAATAGCGAGTCGAATGATTCGCTCTTGTTGGCAGAGAGCTTCCAACCTTTCTTCTTCCAATCACTCCAGATGGCGATGGTAGTCCATGTAAAAGAACATGAGGTGTGTGAGAACCTCCTGGGGAACCGAGTCCCAAATCTCATCAGGAATGACAGTTACGTGCCATTCCTGCTGCCAGTCCTCACAGCTCAACTCCATGTTGAAGGTCTCATAGTTTAAAAACATATTGTAGTTAACCATGATTTTGTTGGTATAAAGGAAAAGAGAGTGAGTATATGAGAAAAGAAATGATGTGTAGGCTGATGTGAGGTGATGGTTTATATAGGCAATAAAATGCCAGGAGATGCGAGGATAATTTAATGGGGACATGTAGAAATAATTCTACCTCGTCTCCCTAGACTGGAAAGAAGAAAAACAGTCATTGGAAGTGTAAAACAAGGTTTAATGCGCACAAGAAACAAGTAAATATTACTGTGCATGGACGTGTTCCACTAACCCTAATTATATTGACTGTTAATATTCCACCCAAACATATTCTAAATTAAAATAATACTGTTGCAGATTTTAACCACGAATAAGTCAAGTAAAGAATCAAAATTTAATATCAGCACTTAGACTTATATCAGAATTTAACAGTCATCAGAACATGATTTCTTAACTCAAAAAGTGAATGCCTATCTCCGGAATTCTTCACACAAATTCTGATGTTGATTCTTCAGAACTTAATCATCAGAACTTCCATTAGAACTTGTCCTCAGAATTTATGCAATTTAACACATAAACGGTTCATCTAAAACAACATTGAATGCCACAGTAATTTTCATCATTCACATGGAGTGTAAGTGTGTGCATTAAGCAAAATATCAGACAAAGAGTAAAGTCTGATTCACTTCAGTACATCTTAGAAATAAGGCATAACTTAGAACTGTACTTAAAATCTGTAATTATTCTGACGCCTACTTTTGAATGAGTTCATGCATGAGTCCACCTCAACTGTTGTTGTGCTTATTTTATGCATCTTTTGAAATTCCATTTTACAGTGGCTTCTCAGTGTAAGAGGTTACGACTGCTTATCAGAATTTATGCTATTATCAGAGTATTTCTCCAGTAATCATAGAGTGTGAAAAGTCGCCAAGAAAAATATTTATTTTTGCTTTTTCTGATGCATATTACTTAATACCAGCAATGCACTTGGGTCGTCCCTTCCACATTTTTACAGTAGATCTCAAAGGAGTACCTGATTTGTATTCCTTGTTTCTTTTCCTTTTTCTTTTGATAAGTGAAGTTTATCATCATTTAGTACATTCAAAAGATTTACTAACATCATAACTTAACAGATGAGAAGCATTATTCTAGTTTTTGACTTAGTAATAAAATAGACAAAGTAAACTTAACTAAGCTCAATATCAGAATTTGCTTGTGTCAATAGATTTCCACATAAATAATTACTTCTAACGTGGGATCTCTAGTATATTAAAGACTACTAGTTTAGCATCTAGCATAGTTATCCTCATAGGATTGAATAGTCACATAAACAGTCATATCACTATCAGAGTTTAGAAATTCACATCAGACAACAATCAATACTTAAACAATTTTCAATCAAGCACAGAATACAAATAGAGTAATTTCTGTAAATACTGATCATAAAGTCTGATGCATCAGAACAAGAGCTAAGCAGATTTAGAGAAAGAACCTGAAACCATTCCAAGTTCATTTACCAATCTTGTAAAAGTAGCTTCACATAGTGGTTTTGTGAAGATATCTACTAGTTGTTGATCTGTTGGAACAAAGTGCAATTGCACTGTACCTTCATCCACATGTTCCCTTATGAAATGGTACCTAATACTGATGTGCTTTATCATTGATTGTTGAACTGGATTATCTGTCATAGCAATAGCACTTTGATTATCACAGTAAATAGGGATTTTAAAATATGTTAACCCATAATCCAGTAACTGATTCTTCATCCAAAGAATCTGTGCACAATAGCTTCCTGCAGTAATGTACTCTGCTTCTGCAGTTGATGTGGAAATTGACTTTTGTTTCTTGCTAAACCAAGAAACTAATCTGCCTCCAAGAAATTGGCAGCTTCCACTTGTGTTTTTCCTGTCAATTTTGCAACATGCGAAATCTGCATCTGAGTAACCTATTAATTTAAAATCTGATTCTCTGGGATACCACTATCCCAGATCAGCTGTTCCTTTAAGATACTTGAAAATTCTTGTCACAACTGTTAAGTGAGGTTCTCTTGGATCTGCTTGAAATCTTGCACAAAGACAGGTAGCATACATGATATCAGGTCTACTAGCAGTTAGATAGAGTAGAGAGCCAATCATACCTCTATAATCAGTAAAATCTACTGATTTACCAGTATCCTTATCCAGTTTTGTTGCAGTGGCCATGGGAGTGGATGCACTTGAACAATCTTGCATTCCAAATTTCTTCAGCAAATTTTTGGTGTACTTGGTTTGACAAATAAAAGTGCCTTCTTCATTCTTCTTGACTTGAAGGCCCGGAAAATAGCTAAGTTCCCCCATCATACTCATTTGATATCTGACTGCATCAGTTTGGCAAACTTCTTGCAAAGTCTGTCATTTATAGAACCAAAGTTGATATCATCAACATATATCTGAACCAGAAGTAAGTCCTTTCCATGGTTGAGGTAGAACAGTGTTTTGTCTATAGTTCCTCTGTGAAATCCACTTTCCAGAAGAAACTGAGCTAATGTCTCATACCATGCTCTTGGAGCTTGCTTAAGGCCATAAAGTGCTTTATCAAGCCTGTAGACATGATTAGGATATTTGGGATCTACAAAGCCTGGAGGTTGTTCAACATATACTTCCTCCTTCAATTCTCCATTGAGAAAAGCACTTTTCACATCCATTTGAAAGACAGTAAACTTTTTGTGAGCAGCATAAGCCAAAAATATCCTTATGGCTTCCAATTTAGCAACTGGTGCAAATGTTTCATCATAATCAATTCCCTCCTGTTGAGAATATCCTTTTGCAACCAACCTTGCCTTATTCCTTGTAATTATGCCATCACCATCAGTTTTGTTTCTGAATACCCACTTTGTACCAACAACAGATCTGTTCTTTGGTCTTGGCACTAGGGTCCAGACTTTGTTTCTTTCAAATTTATTTAACTCTTCCTGCATTGCTTGCACCCAATCAGCATCTTGAAGAGCTTCTTCCACTTTCTTTGGTTCAGTCTGAGAAAGAAAAGAATTGTAAAGACATTCACTTGAAGTAGTTGTTCTAGTTCTGACACCTGCATCAGGATTTCCAATTATTAAGTTAGGTGTATGTGATTTAGGCCACTTCCTTGCAGATGGAAGATTTTCTCTAGAACTGGATGCTCCCCCATGATCCATGCTATCTTCATCAACATTTTCTGATGCTCCCCCTGAAACTATGCTCTCTGAGTTGGATTCTTCAGAATTTAAGTTTTCAGAATTATCAGAACTTGGCTTATCAGAACTTGACGAATCAGAACTTGAAGAGCCAGATGTATGTTCTGATGCTTCTGGAGATATGGTTGTATCTTGAGTATGCTCCCCCTGCATAGGTGCATTTTCCTTTGGCGTAGTCACCACAGTTTCGATAACATCAGAGTTTAATCCATCAGAGTTTGCAGTATCAGGATTTAGACTGTCAGGATTTTCAGTATCAGAATTTAAGTCTTCATTTTCAAATCTCAGCTGATCATGATCATTAAAATCTTCAAGTCCAGTAATCTTCTTATCATTAAAAGAGACATTGATAGATTCCATGACCACTCTTATTCTCAAGTTATAGACTCTGAAGGCTTTTGTGGAAAGTGGATATCCAACAAAGATTCCTTCATCACCTTTTAGATCAAATTTGGATAGCTGTTCAGGGTAAGTCTTAAGAACAAAACATTTGCATCCAAATACATGAAAATACTTCGGATTTGGCTTCTTTTTCTTCACCATCTCATATGGTGTCTTTCCTTTCTTGCTAATGAGTGTTGCATTCTGAGTAAAACAAGCAGTCTGCACAGCTTCAGCCCAGAAATAGGTTGGAAGCTTTGCTTCATCAAGCATTGTACGTGCAGCTTCAATGAGAGTTCTATTCTTTCTTTCAACAACTCCATTTTGCTGTGGAGTTCCAGGAGCAGAGAATTCCTGCTTAATTCCATGGTCTTTGCAGAACTCTTCCATTATCAAATTCTTGAACTCAGTACCATTATCACTTCTTATTATCTTCACTGAATCTTTGACTAATTTATCCAGTTGCTTGACATGATCAATCAAGAGAGATGCAGTTTCACTTTTTGTGTGCAAGAAATACACCCATGTGTATCTGGTGAACTCATCCACTATGACCATAGCATATTTCTTCTTTGCAATAGACATGACATTTACTGGACCAAATAGATCAACATGTAGTAGGTGATAAGGCTCAAGAATTGATGATTCAGTCTTGCTCTTGAATGAGGATTTCCTTTGTTTAGCCTTCTGACAAGAATCACAAAGGCCATCAGGAGCAACTACTGACTTTGGCAGTCCTCTCACAAGATCTTTCTTGACTAGTTCATTTATATTGTTGAAATTTAAATGAGAGAGTTTCTTGTGCCAATTCCAGCTTTCTTCGATTGATGCTTTACTCATCAGACAGATTGTAGAACCATCAGTACTTGTTGAAAGCTTAGCTTCATAGATGTTACCATGCCTGTATCCTTTCAGAACAACTTTGCCTGTAGATTTACTAACAACTTCACAATGTTCTTCAAAGAAATCCACATGATAACCTCTGTCACAGATTTGACTAACACTCAGCAGATTGTGTTTAAGTCCTGAGACCAGAGCTACTTCTTTAATGATGACATGCCTAAGATTGATATTGCCATATCCCAATGTTTTTCCAATGTTGCCATCTCCATAGGAAACACTTGGGCCAGCCTTCTCCAAAAAGTCTGATAGCAGGGCTTTATTTCCAGTCCTATGTCCTGAACATCCACTGTCCAGAACTAGGATGTTTTTCCTGTTGCCCTGCAATCACAAAGACCACTAATGATTAGTTTTAAGGACCCAGACTTGCTTGGATCCTTTGGCGTTATTAAGTTTGTTAACATTTGCAGCGGATTTAGCATCATAGTTTATAATGTTAACATTTTTCTTATCAGAATTTACACTATCAGACTTTGAATCAGAACTTACACTAGAAGGAACAATGGTAACTTTCTTTAAAGAAGGTTTTATTTGATAATAATCATAGTACAAACTATGATATTCCTTACAAGTATAAATGGAATGCCATAAACTACCACAATGAAAACAAGGATTTTGTGGCTTATATCTAACAGACTGACTCTTAACTCCTGACTTTGAAGGTAAGGAGTTTATATTCTTATTTTTCCTGCAAAAAGAAGCCAGATGGTTAGAACTTCCACAGTTATGACATGTTTTTCTAGGGGCATCAGGAATAGGCTTATAATCATTGCTTTTATTCACACCTTCCTTTCCATTCCTATTTTTCCTAGGTGATTTTACCTTGTTTGCATTCTTAACATCTTTCAACTTATGCTTAAGCTGCTTCTTTGTCATTAAGCCTACGTTTACTTTAGTTGTCTTTTCTTGTTTTAGTTTGTCAGAAGTTAATTCCTTTTTAACTTCTGATTTCTCAGTATCAGACTTTACAGCTACAAACTTAACAGGTTTTAACTTTGGCTTTTGTTAACAACTATAGGCTTAATATCTACAGTTCCTTTATCATTCTTATCCTCTCCATAACCTAAGCCCTCTTTCCAGTTTTCACTACTTAACAAATTCTGAGTTGTTCTGCCAGAGTTAGTCCAAGTCCTGATAATCTCTCTTTCCTTTTCTAACTCAGCTTTTAGAGATTCATTCATTTTAAGCACTTCATCCCTAACATAGAAAGCATCATCTCTATCTTTCTGAGTTTGATGGAACATGACTAACTCTTTTTCTAAATAATCATTCCTCTTTTTGCAAGCAAGATTTTCAGAAGTTAATCTTTCACATGTTAAAGTTTGATCTCTATAGCTAATGAACATGGTTTTAAGATATCTTCTCAACTCATTAATATCATCAATATGAAAGGCATAAGTAGTTCAAGGTACCTTTAACTCAGCAGCTTCAGAAATGCTTTCAGCACTTGCCATATCAGCATTTGCCATCAAGGCATAATTCTCCTCACTTTCAGAATCTGAGGTGTCTGTCCAGCTTTTGTTCTTTGTGACAAGAGCCTTGCCTTTGTCACTCTTCACTTTCTTGCATTCAGGAGATATGTGGCCTTTCTCACCACAGTTGTAACATTTGACATTTGTATAATCTCCTCTGTCAGACTTTCCTCCTTTGCCCTCAGATTTTCTGAAATTCTTCTTATCAGAACTTGCACCTTTACTGGAAAACTTCTTTCCCTTCCTGAACTTCCTGTATGCAATCTTTGTGATTCCTTTCACCATAAGGGCACACAGCTTCATCATCTCTTCATCAACATCCGTCTCAGGCAAGCTTTCAGATTCTGAGTCATCATCACTATCAGAACTTGATGACTCAGTATCAGACTTTGTGAAGAGAGCTTTATCTTTGCCTTTCCTTAAGGTAGCTGCCTTGGGGGATTCTTCTTCATCCTTAAGAGCAACTGTCCTTGACTTTCCTCCTTTCCTCTTTCTTTTTTATTCCATCTCAAGTTCATGAGTCTTGAGCATCCCATAAATTTCATCAAGAGTCGTTTCATCAAGATTATAGTTGTCTCTTATTGTTGTTGCCTTCAAATCTCAGCTTTCAGGAAGAGCCAACAGGAATTTAAGGTTTGAATCTTCAAGATCATACTCTTTATCAACCAGTGACAAATCATTCAAGAGTTTGACAAATCTATCATATAAATCAGTCAATGACTCATTAGCCTTTGAGTCAAAGTGTTCATACTCTTGAGTGAGTATTGTCTTCCTGTTCTTCTTAATCGTATCAGTTCCCTGACATCTTGTTTCCAAGGCATCCCATATCTCCTTTGCAGTCTTGCAGTTTATTACCCTGTTTGACATTACATTATCAATGGCACTATGCAGTAAGTGTCGTACCTTCGCATCCTTAGAAATTGAAGCGATGTCTTTGGCAGTGTAATCGCTCTTCTCCTTTGGTACAGACTTTGCTGCTTCACCTGCAACTGCAACAGCGAGCTTTATTGGATTGTGAGGTCCTTCCTTGATTCTGTCAAGATATTCTGGATCTGTAGCTTCCAGAAACATAGTCATCCTCACCTTCCATATGGGATATTCAGACGGTTTCAATATGGGAACTCTAATAGTCTCATATCGACTATGGATTTGTGTCTTTGGTGGTTCTTCAGTTTTGGTGGGCTTGGTTGGAGTTTCTGCTTCAGACATGATTGTTTTTGGATCTTAAACTGTTTGTGTGTTAACAGATAGGTTCTGATACCACTTGTTAGGTCACACACACTGTAGAGGGGGGTGAATACAGTGTATAGCACAATCAAATCGAACTCTAATAACTCAAGTAACAGAAAACAAACTTTATTCAAAACAATAAACTCTGTTACAGTATGGAACTGTCCTCTCTCAGTGATGAACAAATATCACGAGAGCTGCTAGGGTTACAATGAATAATCTTCTCGATTATGATAACACTTATAGTGTAAACCCTATGTCTGTGTTTATATATTACACAGTTACAAGATAATCGCTAATTGATATGGAATATAATTCTGCTTCCTAAAATATATCAATCAGATATCTTTTCTTCCAAGTATTCCATTCTTCATGGAATTCCTTCTTCATGCATATCTCTTCTTACGTTTGTCTAGATCTTCTCTTCCTGTAAATCAGCTACCTTCCTTATCTGAATATTTCCTTTAAGTCCTGATATTATCTTCTGATAAATATCTCCTGAACCTTAAGTACTGATGACTTAAGTTCTGACTTCAGTATAAGTGTTGATTTCAGTTAAGTACTGATTTGTCCTGTTTAAGTAAGATCTGAAAAACTAAACATAAATCATATTAGTCATGACATTATCAAATATATCTAACAGAACATAATTTGAAATTTTATTAAATTTTGGAAAAGGATAATAGTTGTTGCAATAAAAATCATGATATGCACTACAAGTATAAATAAAATGCCATACATTACCACAATGAAAACAAGGGTTATGTGGTTTATAAAATACTGGTTTATTCCTAACATTATATTTAGAAATAACAGTAGCCTTCTTTTTACTATTCCTGCAATCAATAGCAAGATGGTTAGAGTTATCACAACTAAAACAAACCTTTCTTGGGGAATTAAGAATATACTTATAGTTGTTTGCTTTATTGATTCCCTATTTTCCATTTATACCTCTTTTGGGACCCTTAGCATGAGGTTTTCCAATAACCTCACAAATTTTCTTTTTAAGTTGTCCTTTTATAAATAGTCCTATATTTTTCCCTTGCTTTCCTAATTCATTTATCTTTATTTTCATTCTAACTCGTGTTTTAGAATAACGTCGTTTTGATGGGTTGGATTAGGTTCATTTTCGGCAGAGCTAATGAACTTAACTTGAGTAACATTATTGAATACACAATCTATGTATTTATCATTATACTCATCATAACCTAGACATTCTCTCCAGGATTTGTCACTTATTATCCTATTAACATTTTTAACTGAACATGTCCAAACTTTGAAAGTTTCTCTTTCCTTTTAAGTTTTTTTAACATGCCATATTTTGTGTACATCTGAGTTTCATTATGCTTAGCCTTATTACACTCTTCTAGAGTCTAAAGTATAAAGATTAATTCAGCTTTAAGATGGTCATTCCTCTTTTTGAAATCGGTTATCTAAAAACTGAACCTATCATTCTCAAGAGATTTATTTAAAGTGATGAGTGCCTTCTGTTTCCTTTCTTACACTCAATAGCAAACTGACCCATCTTATTGCAGTTGTAGCACATAATCTTGGATCTGTCCACCCCGTTCGTCTTTGAGTCCTTGCCATCCTTTTTCGTGAAATTCCTTTTGTCACCACCAGAGAATTTCTTGTGATTTAATAATATTCCTAAAGACTCAATGTCCTTTTATGATTTAATAAATATACTAAGTTATATTTATCAAACATTTCCAAAAAATAATATTTCAAGTAACAAATATTTTTTATTATTAATTAATTGATGAACATTATTTTGAATAATCTGTTTTAATACATTAATTGATAAATACTATTTTAAATATTCAGTTTTTGTATGCATCTAGGGGATGCGTATTCAGCTTTTTATATATTAATATACATACGCAAGAGAAACATGCATATAGGGTTTTTTTTATGGACACGCATTTCCATAATACGCATCCTATTAAAAAAATATAATAAATACGCATGTACCACATGCATATTCTTAGTTAAATTTAAAAAAACTAAATACGCATCATCCGGATGTGTACTCCATGGGTATTTTGGGTGGTTCATCCCGCCCATGGGTACTTCGGGCAGTTAAAATCCAAAAGTGGTGTATTTTGGTCATTGTTTCCAAAAACCTTGCCCCTTTTCCTTTTTATACAAAAAACCTCTCCACTCCTTCTTTCAATCTCTCAAATCCTATACTATCTCTCTTTCTCTCTCTCAATAATCGATTATCGCACTATTGTTTCGATTATGGGCTCAAATCGAGTCCCTTTAACCTCCTGCTCTTCGATTCTGCTTACATGTATGTATATTCATAGGTATATTTCGAAATTTCAAGAACCCATTTTGATTGGGCTCTAATTTTCATAAACCAAACCACGATTTTGGTGAACTAACCTTTGATTGTGTGTTATTGGTTCGAATTGGTAGAGCTTTGGCCGGAAACTCGGACTTTTCGAGGCACCCAAAGATCTACCGCCACCGACGATAAACTTTGGTGAGTCGATTGTGGATGATAAAGTAGTTACTGAGTCCTATAGTTCCTAAGAATCTCGTTTTGTTGACTGCATGTCAATTTTGAGATGAAATTCAAATTTTTAGTTTCATTTAATTCGATTTTGGTTCACTTTGTCAGATAATTCACGATATATATGTGTGTTTATGTGTTATCAATTCGAGTATGAGGTTGCATATGAAGTTTTATATTTTTCCAGAATTTAAAAATTCGAACAATACATGTTTAGTTTGAATTTTTAGGTTTTTGGTTCATTTTTGGCTTTTAGTTCGATATTATTGATTCGTTCATGCGTTTGAGTACTCGTTGAAGTGATATATGCTTATATAAATATAAGTGCAGATTTTTAGATGGTTAAACGTTAAAAATGATTATGTGATTTGGTATTTTGAGATTATTAATTTAGATATTATATTTTTCTTTGGTATTAGTATGATTAAAACGTTAATTGTTTCATTTTTGTGATTCTTGAGTTGGAATGCCTAAATTATATAATCTTAAGCATATGTTAATATTATAAATCGAAAGTTAGTATAAAGTTAGTAAAATTTCTCATTTTACAAGTTTACATGTCGATGAAGTTGTGAATAATGAAGTATGTGACCTCGTGTCATGATCTATGACTTCGAGTATTGACTCAGATGTATAGCTGCAAACAGAGCTGAGCCGAGTTCTGTTCGAATCTAGCCGGACTTTTCTTTTTTATTAAACGAGCCGACCCGAGCCGAGTTTAAGAACCGAGCCGAAAGTGATTTTCACAATCGGCTCGTTTATAACCGACCCGAGCCGGAGCCAAACACGAGTTTATTCACGAACAGCCGAGCCGTGCCGAACTCGAGCCGAGTTCGAACATGGTCGAGTTATCCACTAACAGTTCGCATAATTTTTTTAATCGACCTAACTTAAAGTATAATTTTATAATTTTACAAGATATATGAATATCGAATACTAGTCTTATCTTATAATTATATACGCACACTCACACTGTACAGATGTTTTGTGACATATTCCCTCTAGTAGGAGACTAACTTGACGATGTAGTACATTCAAATTTCAAATATGTATTTTTTATTTTGAGAAAAATACCAATAATTTTATTATTATTTTTACATGTTAGTTAAATTGAATAATCGATATTCATTTTTTAAAAAGAGATTTCAATCAATCCGAGAAAGTTACACAACTATAACAAAATAATATACAATTTCATGTACAGTTTATAAAATACACTATTGTTCATATAAATATAAATATAAATATTATATATTAATAAAAATGTTTTAAATATGATATTATAAATATTATTTTATAAGAAATTAAAAAAATATAAAAATCAAAAAATCAAACACATGTTTAGGAATATGAATATTGTACATAATATTTGTACACCTACAATTATAACTATTAATATAATATTTATAAGCGGGAGATAGTGTTTCTATTTCCCCCCAAATTGAAGTACCTATACGGTTATACTAATTAGCTTCTTCACAAGTCAATCTGTGAATATGTTATTCTTTCTTACTTTCACTTTATCCAAAATCAAAATTCTCATCGACTATCCTTCCTACTATCAATTACTTGAAAATTTTAAAAAAGGTGGTAGATGACTTGTTCCAAAAAGACTATCAGTTATATAAAAAAATATTTTATTTGTATTTATATTTTAATTTAATCAATAATTTTACTTTAAGATATATCTTAAATTTTAATTAAAAGATTAGAAAAATTTATACAAGTGATTAGTATATATTTATTATTTACTGTATATATAAATTTTATCCGAGCCGAGCTGAGTTACCGAGATCGAGCCGAGTCCGAGCCGAACATACAAAAAACTCGGTTCAGATTGTATACTTATCCGAGCTCATTTTCATGTTCATGATCGGCTCGTTTAAGCAAACAAACTGAATCGAGTTCACTTAAATGAGTTGATCCCGAGTTTTGTTCACGAACGAATCTGTTCATTTGTAGCCCTAATCTAGAATAATAGTAGTTAAAGATAGAATTGTAGTATGCGTATATAGATATAATTGAATTATGTTATTATGGATTGGTGGTGTCGATAAGATATCGACTAGTGGTCTGATAAATAGAGGAGGTGCTGCCCGATTTTCTAAAAATGTAATATGTTTCATAAAATCACGAGTACACTCCTTTATTTATCAAAAATACTTGGTTATTAGTATAAGTACCTACATATAGTTTTCTGAACTTTAATATAACTAATTTAATTTATTCTAATCTCAAGTCCTATTTAGTTAATCGTTACTTGATTAGATTAATCCCCTAAACCGACTTAGTGGGTGCATCTTACCACTTAATTATCTAAAGTTCTGATCTAACTAACCTAAATCATATTTTTGAAACTTTGTTTTCAAAAGAAAAACTTTATATATCTATACATAGTGAAATATTTTGCAAAAAGAGTTTTCAAAACCTATTTTCTATATTTAAACTTTCAGTATTTTAAATGAATGTTTAAAAAATGTTTTCAACTTGATTTCAATTACGTAAACCTTAAATGCACCTACGTGTTCACATGATAAATGTGTGATGTGCTTGAATGTTATTCAAATATACACGTGATAGTGTCCTATTATGTGTGTGTATCAGGATATTATCCGAAGGGTAGATTAAGTTAGACATTCAGAGAAGAACGTCTAGTGTTATAAAAGATACTTAAATAATGTCTTTTTTTGTATTGAATCGAAACTTGAGTACGTGAAGAGTAAAAAATAAAAGGTTGTTATAGATGGTCAAGTAAGGAAAGATGGTCAAGTAAGAAAAGTGTGGTCAAGTAAAGAAAGCGTTGTAAGAAAAGTGACCTTCTGACCCTTCCTCGTCTATATTTATAAACTTGTTCTATTCCTTTTCATTATATGATACACATTTTATACTTATTCCTTTATTTACAATCATATCATGTTTTAAAGTGTTTTGCTTTACTTTAAATTTTAATTGTAAAAATTTATAATACCTATGCTTCCCTGATAACCCTAATTTATCTATCATGTAAACTCTTTCGGAAAACAATCCTCTAAGAACTGTCCTCTGAAAATATTTTTAAGATATAATACATAAGCTTTCTCAAATTACGATCCTTCTTGAATACATTTTCCCCTTTTAAACTATTTATACCTTGTTTTCCCTAAATTGAACTTAAATAATGATATTAGACTCGAAGGAGTCTTATTCATTCAAATGACTGGTAATATTTTAAAATTAAATATTTTTTTACTAAAACTGATTTAGGAATTTTTTTTAAATATTTTCTACGAGTTTCTACAAGTTGGAAGCATAAGCAGCTGAGTAACGCCGGTCCAGAATTTTTCTTTGGTATGTGATTGGCTAGTAATGAGACTAGAGAAACTAGTTATGCAACTAGATGAGGCCAATGTGTTGTCTCGAGTACCGTAACGACGTCCAGATGGACTTTATGTCTAGTATGGGGATTTTACATGGCTGATCACCCAACATGATCCAGAGCGTTTAAAAAAACTCTAATCTTAAAACAATATTCCAGTAAAAGTTATTTTACAAACGATACTTTTGATTTACAAGTCATATTGATCTTTATAAAAAGATAGTTTCCAAACCAGCCAATCCTCTTATACATCTTGTTGAATTGTTAGTCAAATTATGAATTATGGTTGCTTGCTAAGCTATTATAGCTCACTCTTGTTTTGTTATCTCTAACCTAGCTCACTCTTGTTTTGTTATCTCTAACCAGTGATAGTTAAGCAAGAGAATGCCGAGTTATATGTGAGTATACATGAAAGGTGCATATTGCGAGTCCCCGCGTATAGTGAGAACTG
This sequence comes from Apium graveolens, assembly GCF_009905375.1. Classification (NCBI taxonomy): domain Eukaryota; kingdom Viridiplantae; phylum Streptophyta; class Magnoliopsida; order Apiales; family Apiaceae; genus Apium; species Apium graveolens. The sequence goes on from NC_133657.1 coordinate 2,796,087, forward strand.
CGATGCCGTCTCCAATAGAAGACCTTTTGGTAAATTGTTAATGTTGTAGTTGTATAAAAGATGTATTGGATTTAGTTGAGAGCTTGTAGTTAGTTAAGACATTTGTATAACTTCATATCGAAGTAGTTTTTGTAACTTGAGAATTGTTTGTAAGAATAATGGTTTGGTTTCATCAAAGATACTTGTTTGTTTCATACCATTACCTGTTTGGATCCTATGTTAAGTTAGGGGCAGAGTCCTTATATTTATTTTATATCTAGGTTTTTTATTGTCATTCGGTTGTGCCCCCCCATCTAGGCCCCATCCTGGGATGACGTCACAGATAACCAGTATGCTGGCAAGGAAGTTAATCGCATGCAATCGCACAGATAATATATAGGCTTTTCATATACTCTTGCAGCTTTGCCTCAGATGGGCCAGGTTAGTCGTATAGGTTCCAGTTGTATTAGAAATTATTATAATATAAAGGTTGTTAGTAATATTGTGAGATCTTGGAAAGTACATTTGGTTTGTAATAACAAATGTTACTTATTTTACATTGTTTCTAAGGCTATAACTTGTGTGTGTAATAGATTGGGGTTTGTGATATGATTTTTGTTGGATTATTGAGTTAATACAGGTTTCACATGATTGGATGGTTCGTAATGATCCGAATTCCTAACCGTGAATTTGGCGCATTATATTTTACTACATATAACTATATACTTGGGGGTTGCTTATATATTTCTATATAATGTCATTATTCAAGCACTACTTTTGATTTTTAGTAGTGAGTATTATGATAACATTTTAGTTGTGGTACGGATGAGCAAGAATTAAAAGACTTACATGCTTGATGATGTGTATCACGAGGCTCTAGAACATATCAGATAAGTTTGTATTATTTCGCGATTGTTTTGTCCATTAGGAGGCATAATATGAATGACATGCATGTAGTTAATTTTGTCATTTTTTGGCTAGTTGTGGTAGATGAAATCTAAAGAGTTTGTTATTTAGAATGGTGAGAAGGCATTTTGACTTGATAGTGGTTTGAAAATATATGTTATGAGAATTTATATTTGGTCGATTTATGTATTTATATATGATAATTTACAACAATTTTAATACATTATTTTTATAAAATAGAAAATGATGTTGATGTTATATTAACGGATGTATATTACACATTGTGACATTGTTTGTTTATGTCTAATGCATTGTTAAAGACCATTGACAAACTAATTTCTAAGACACTCTGAAACATCTATTCTATAAAATCCATATTGTTTAACATGTAATTAGATAACAGTGCCGAATCAATGTAAAACGCCCATGTCCTTTCTCTACATCCACGAAAACATTAATTTTCTAATGTCTATTGACCTTTTTTGTAATAGTGATCTCCATTCTTTAATAATTTTATAAAATCTTAATTGATTGCTTCCGAAATTTGGATACGATAAGATTTTAATAAAAAATATAATATTTTTAATTAGATATGATTTTTTTTATTGTAGGGAACCCGCAGCCGCTACCCTTCGGATACGCACTAGGTAAACCCCACGGACTCACGTAATAGTCTGCAAACCACGTGAACCAAGTAAACCGCATTTAAGCGACAGACTCGGACTCAGGAAACATAATCATAAATTCTTTTTCCGTAAAATTTGAACTTGTGACCAAAAGGATAGTTATTATTTCTTTAAGTAACTGAGTCAACCCTTGCGCCATTATCATATATGATTTTGATGAATACTTTTAATAAATATCATGCCAGACTGTCTAAACTCAATATCAAAAAATATCTTTCATAATCCGGATTAAATATACCTTCATAAATATAATTTAGATTAAATACGCATACAGTAATTTAGATTAAATACGCAAATAGTTTGTGAATGTAACCGCCCACGCGCCATCACGTGCTAATAAGCTAATCAAATCCTAATTTATTTTATAAATTTGTAAAATCAAATTCCACCATTTAAGTTCCCAGTCTTTATGATCGACATCATCATGCATCTAACCACTTATCTTTTCATTGTGTAAAGTTAATCAGTAATCAAATCTGCATTCATGCATACAGGCACAATAAGGTGTTAAATCTAGTTATTTCCTTCTATAATGTCATTGGTCTTTGCAGTGCTTGTCCTGAAAAATTAAACTGTTACATGACGAATTAACAATATATTCATATTTAGAGTTATATGTCACGCGCTAAATGGTAACTTAATAATCATGCAAATGGAGTATATTCTAACATCCTCGGTCTAAGAAATTAGTGACTAATTAATCATGCAATTAGAGTATGCACGTAGAGCTCACGCACAAAGAAATAAATGACTAATAATCATGCATATATCCCACGCGCTAAAAACTAGTAACCAATAATCATGCAATAAGTTGACGAGGGTAGGATGTTACTCGGAAATTCATATTCAAGTAGCACTTTAGACGGTTACTACATTTGTAACAAACCGGTGGCATAAAAATCAAAGAAAATCAATACCAGCCAATATCCAATGGATTCTATTTTTTAATTTAGCCATTTATTCAAATATCTGATTATAATCTAGATAACATATTTTAAAATCCATAATTATTGTCTAATCGGTTTTAAATCAAAACAATATTTTGAATCATATAAATATCAGGCATGGCCGACATGTAGTAATATAATAAATCAGTGTTTTATGTTGTATTACCAATGGAAAACAATAACAACCCAACATGGAACTCTTCCCAAATTGTTCAACAACTGCTCCCCCCTCCTTCACCACACCACTCTGATTCCGAAATCAATCCCCAGAACAACAGCTCTGTAGGAGGCGGCATTTCTTCCCCAAAACGTCGCCCACCAGGCCGTCCTCGTGGCTCCAAAAACAAGCCTAAACATACTAATGTCAGCAACTGTGAAAGCCCCAATACTCTCAAGATGCACTTGCTCGAAGTCTCATCTGGTGTCGACATAGTGGAGACCCTCAACAACTACGCAAGGCAGAGAGGTAGAGGCGTGTGTATCTTAAATGGGAACGGGATGGTTTCGAATGTTATCATCCGCCAGCCTGCTACTTCTTCCTTGTTTGGAGGCTTTATTACACTGCCAGGTGCTTTCGAGCTTATCTCGATTACTGGGGCTGTGCTTCCTCCCCCGGCTCCGCCGGGATCCGGGAGCCTATCGATCTTTTTATCAGGAGGACACGGGAATGTTCTTGGGGGGAACGTTGAAGGTCCTCTTATTGCCACAGGCACAGTTGTCTTAACTTTGGCTTCTTTTGCTAATGCAGTGTTTGAGCGTATACCTGTGAGGGACAACGAGGCAGTGGAGCTGGAAGATGCAGGTAGTGATGCTGCTGCACCAAGACACCCCTTTTAAATGTTGGTTCACCAACCCAGCTACTCAGAAAAAAGGTTTCTAACCATGATTTCTCTTGGCGGGTTATTTGTTAAGTTAAAATGACTGACAGAAGAGTTGCAAATTATACATTGAAATAATGGTTGTTCTTTTTGCTATTATATCAACAGAGGAAAGTTCTAGGGAGATTGGAGACTTTAAATCACATATTATGCAATCAAAACACTATAAAATATATTATTTTGTCAAGTTTTGTCAAGTATGTTTTAAGAGTATCACTAATTCATGATTCAAAAAAAAAAGAGTATCACTAATTCATTAAAATTATTAAAGATCATTTAAGTTTAATAAATAGAATGTATATATTCTGCAAGCTGAACAAATATTCTGCAAACTTAACATGTTTTGCAGAATAAAATATTTTTGTAATGTTTTACATGCAGAACATATATGATATTCAAGATTTTGAATAAAATAAGGATCTTTGTAGAGTATGATTCGCAAAATAATATATTTTGCAATATTTTTATGTAATATTTAACTTGTAGAACATAAGTGGTCTTCAAGGTCTAAAAAAAAAATGGTCTCCATAGAATTTAACCCTATATCAACAATGATTTTTTTATAATATTTTGTTAAGTCGTTAATTAGTTGCTTATTAATTGTTGAGTTTACTTGATGTTTTTGAATTAACTAATTTGTTTATTTATAAATATACACTAGCGACTAATTAACATTAATAACCAACTCATCATTTCACATTTTTTTATCCAAAAAACTAGTCCAAGAAATAAATTATTGGTCATAACTCTTGTATCAACTACTTATACAATATCTTAATATTTTTAATTAATAAATTTATTAGTTTGTAAAAAATACTTTTTGTTATCATTATCGACGAATCTTTAAATTCATGTTTCTTACATGTTTATTGCATTCTTAATCGTTTATTATAACGCAGTGTTCGGTATTTATATTTTATGTTTCTTCCTACGCCTCACGAAATGATGACTTATTAATCTGCCCTTATGATTATAAATGCTTTCTCCTACAATTTTTATGACAAAATGACAACATAACACTTCAAATAAAAATATTAAAGATCCATCGAGTAATACTACATTCACAAATTTTTTTTACAAAAAGGTTTCACAAAATGAGGTCGTTGGCCAGTGTAGTTTTGTTGTTCATCGAGCCAATTTTGCTTTATTTTAATTTCACTTTTCTATCAAAATTTACTTTTATAATTAAACTTTTCTATTCTTTCTTCTGTAATAAAAAACTTAGTATTAACGAGAAAGTTGACTTAATCCATTAAACTATACCAAACACCACTTACTTTTATATTTTGTTATCCTAATGATGAAAATCAATTAAGTTATATAATCATTCAATAATTATTTATTATAATAATAATAATAATAATTATTATTATTACATTATGTAACATAGGTTTTAACTTTGATTATTATATTAAAGTTAGTGGAAAAAAGTATTATAATATAACAATTGCTAACATAAAAAATGTAGCTCTTGGTTTAAAACTAATATGTTCACATGTTAATTATAACTAACATAATAACCCGTGCGAGCCACGAGTTATTTTCTAGAGTTTTTTATGCATGCAATTATAATATTTTTAGTTATATTTTTATTTGTAAATGTTGTATAATGTCTAATGTATTTATATGTGTATCATTTTCATACAAAACATTACTAAATTACACAACGTTTCCAATATAGCTCTTTAATAAAAATATATATATTCTTGTTTGTATTGTATAATTGTATTAATAAATGAATATAAACAGGGTAGTCAGTGTACGTTTAAAATGAAACAAATAAACTCAATATGTAGAAGTTGGTTATGGGTTGATAAATTAATTATTTGATTATGGGTTGAAGTTGGATAAAATACCAATCCTCTGTGACAACACCAGTACTATTGCCATCACTGAAAATCCATTCGAGCACTCAAGAACTAAGCACATCGACATAAGGTATCATTTTATCAGGGAACATGTGATGAATGGTACTGTGGAACTTTATTTTGTTCCAAGTGAGAAATAATTAGAAGATATATTTACCAAACCTCTTGATGAATCAACATTCAAAATTTTAATAAGTGAGCTAGGTATACATTATGCAGTCAGATTTCCTGTTATGACACTTGTTTGAAAAAGCTTTCAGACTCAGTAGACTAGACCATATCAATGGCTACTCCTAGAAGTTAATAGTTATAACGGCCATCTGGACTCTCAGTGGCTATTCTTAACAGTTGATGAACGTCTCCATCAATGTCTATGCACTTTTTCGTAGCCATTGAGAGTGGGTTATTCTGAAACGTTCGATGCGGTGTGGATACATGCATCAATCATGTGTCTATATTCACGGTCATTTCTATTAATGAGTGACCCACTTTAATTTTTACAGTCCTATTTTACACAAATTGGGAAATCTTCTTTTATTGATTTTGAGAGTATAAATAATGATTTAACTTGGTAAATTCACTTTTACACAATCTTAGGATTTCTTAAGAACAAAAAGAACTTCTCTCTCTCTCTCCCCCCTAAAACCAAACCCTTTTCTTAAAAACCCAATTCTCTCTTAACAATGGCTCCTTTTAATATCATGTCCAACATTGGGTTCATCTACGAGCAAAATAACTTTGTGGCTTATGTAGATACAGACATTGAGTATACTGAGTTTGTCCCAATTATGAAGTACATCAAGAAGTGCAAACTTTCATATGCCATGCTTGAAGCTCCAGTCTTCTACCGTGAGGTGGTTGAAGATATTTGGACTTCTGCAGAATATGACAACACTAACTTGGTACTTTCTTTCACTCTTGATGATGTTAAATACACTGTTAATTCTAATGTGGTCTCTGCATGTTTTAAGATTCCAGAAAACAAAGTATTAGTTGAACCTTCTCATGCTCAAAAAGGCAAGAGCATTGAAAAGGAAGTTAGCTCATCCCTATTGATATCCTCCCAAAAGGATTCCACTATTGAACAAGTTCCCAGACAGGAACACAAAAAAAAGGGGGAAGGACACTGTTTCCCAAGACACACATATAAAACATGTATATTCTAAGAAGGGTAAAACTTATAGGGGTGCACAGAGTTCACACACAACATAACTCATCTCAACTGTTGAGTCTGTGTCTTCTAAAAGTCATCTTGATGTGATTCTTATAAATGTGGAGTCACAGCCCCACTCTTTACAAATTACATTTGAAGCGACAAAAAATAGCTCACTTATTTCTTCCATGAAAATTGATTTAATAGCAGTTTCCCAAGCTGATTCTCCATCTTTAAATCTCATGGAGGAGCCCCATTCTAAAGCTGATGATCATCATCTTTTGAATGATTTATTGGAACATCAGCCATTTCTTTCAGTCACTCATAGTAGATCTGTGCCCTTAAATATCTTATCAATTCTCACAACTTCCACTCTAGTGACAATCTCAACTGCTATTTCATTCTCTTCGCCATTGGCTATTTTTTAGCCATTGATAAATGTTAGTCCATCAACGGCTAACTTAATAACACATCCATCGATAGATTTAATTGAATCATCAATGGCTATCACTCAACCATTGATAAATTCTTCTGTATCAATCACAGTAAGTGATGAAGACCATTTAATTGATCTAATACTAGTAGGACTTCAGAGAGGGAGTGAAAATATTTTTGAGAGTGAGAGGCTGCCTTGTGAGTAGGCAAAAGGAGAGGCGGAGAATGAAAGGCTGGCTATTACTTCCGGACCAGCAAGTGAGATTGAGAGTACCACCTTAGTAGGTGAAGGTGAGGGTGTGAGGACAGTGAGCCAAGGGCAGACCCTGATGCAAGAACAGAGAAAAATTGAGAGAAATGCAGGTACATGAGGTACAAGGATGAAGGCTCCAAATGTTTCATCAACTCTATCCAGCCGGGATTTGTATAAGGCAGAATATCATTTTGTTTTGGATAGTGTGACTTTTGATCCCTCCAAATTTCAACATCCAAACCCATCAGACACATGAGGAAGGATTTCCCCACATCACGGCCTCTGGCCTCAGGGATGAGTAGGGCTGCTTTTAACCGGCTTCCAACTGCTAGGACTTTCAGCATGATCGTTCATGACGCTATCTGGAACTCGGACGTAATAGTAGGTACCCTTATGTTAAATTTAGAATGTTCAAATATTTTATTTGATTCCGGAGAAACCAAGTCGTTTATATCTTGAGATTTTGCTAAAATGGATAAATCTTAATGATATTCCTTTATGTGAGAAATTATAAATAGAAATAGTAAATCGAGAGATTAAACCTGTTAATCAAGTACATCCCAATTGCGAGTTAAAACTAGAAGGGAAATTATTTGAGGTTGACTTGATCCCATTTGCCTTAGGAGAATTCTATGTAATCCTAGGAATGGATTGGCTATCCAGTAATGGAGCACAAATAGATTGTGAAAAGAAGAAAATAAAATAAGAGTGCAAGATGGAAAAGAGATTATGTTTAAGGGTCAATGACAAACCCAGAAGTTTCTAACCATGGTCCAGACCAGGAGGTTGTTAGGAAATGGGAATGAGGCCTATTTGACTTATGTAATGGACACCAAAAAGGAAGTTCCTGACATACATGACATACCCGTCGTGAATGAATTTGAGGATGTCTTTCTGAAAGACTTATCAAGGTTGCCACCCGATCGAGAGATAGAATTCGCTATAGAACTAGCACCGGGAATGATGCCAGTATATAAGGCCCCGTATAGGCTAGCCCTAGCCGAGATGAAGAAACCAACTTCTCAATTGCAAGAACTACGAGATAAAGGGATGATAATACCAAGTGTGTCATCATGGGGTGCATCAGTGCTGTTTGTGAAGAAAAAGGATGGTAGCATGAGGCCATGCATAGATTATCGAGAGTTGAACAAACTGACCATCAAGAATAAGTACCCTCTCCCTAGGATCGATGACCTATTCGACCAACTTAAAGGTGTCGTGCATTTTTCCAAGATAAAGTTAAGGACAAGATATTGCCATTTGAAAATCAAGACCGAAGATATACCAAAGACTGCCTTTCGTACTAGGTACGGACATTATGAGTTCTTAGTCATGTCCCTTGAGTTAACTAATACACCCACAACCTTCATGGATTTAATGAATAGAGTGTTCAAGAAGTAACTAGACATATGCGTCATAGTTTTCATAGATAATATCCTAATCTACTCAAAGACAGAGCAAGAGCACGCAGAATATTTGATGATAGTCTTAGAAATTTTGAGGAATGAGAAGTTGTATGCCAAGTTCTCAAAGTGTGAATTTTGGTTGAAAGAGGTTAGATTCTTAGGACATGTGGTAAGTAGTGAAGGAGTACTAGTCGACCCTTCCAAAATAGAGGCAGTGTTCAATTTGGAGTTTTGTGGGCTTAACAGGCTATTACCGGAGGTTTGTGCAAGATTTTGCCAAGATAGTCGGCCCATTGACTAGACTTACCCGTAAGACAGAGAAGTTTGTGTGGACGGGAAAATGTGAAGAGAGTTTTTAAGAGTCGAAAAAAAGATTGGTATTAGCACCAGTACTCGCGCTTCCAGATGGAAAGGGAGAGTTTTTGATTTACAGGGATGACTCGCACAAAGGGTTAGGATGTGTGCTCATGCAGCACATAAAAGTGATTGCGTATGCCTCTCGGCAACTAAAGGAATATGAGATAAGATACCCTACGCATGACCTAGAGCTAGTAACAATAAAATTTGCTTTGAAAATCTGGAGGCACTACCTCTACGGGGAGAAGTGCGAAATTTACACAGACTATAAGAGCCTCAAGTATATTTTTACCCAGAAAGAATTAAATATGAGACTGAGGAGATGGTTAGAGATGATAAAGGATTGCGATTGTGAAATCCTGTACCACCCGGGTAAAGCCAATGTGGTGGCTGATGCCCTTAATATAAAATAGAGACCTAAATCAATAAAAGAGGGATCCGAAGGATTATTTGAGATCAGGTTACTACCGGAACTGGCTGAGAAGATACGAGTGTGTATGGAGAAAAAATGAGTGAAGAAAGACAATCATTGATCGTAGAAGAGGTCAAGTGTGAGAAATATGCGAGAGGGGTCATGAGATATGCATCCCTAATTTGGATTCCAAATGTTCAAGAACTAAAAGATAAACTGTTGCACGAAGGACACAACTCCAAATATTCAATCCACCCCGGAAGTACGAAGATGTACTGTGACCTAAAGGAATATTATTAATTTCCTAATATGAAAAGAGACATAGCAGAGTGGGTCAGCAAGTGCTTGACCTTTTAGAGAGGAAAGGCTGAACATCAGCGATCGTGTGGACTATTACAGCCCCCGGAAATTCCATAATGGAAATGGGAGCATATAGCCATGAATTTTGTAATAGGACTACCGAGGACTAAAATGAATCACAATGCCATATGGGTCATTATAGATAGACTGACTAAGTCCGCGCATTTCCTGCCAATCAACGAAAGGTACACAGTAGACAAGCTGGTGGATATTTATCTAAAGGAGATCGTAGTGAAGCATGGAGTTCCCGTTGCCATAGTGTCCAAAAGAGATCAAAGGTTTAATTCCTGATTTTGGAGGAGCTTTCAAGAGTGTGTAGGAACTAGACTCAACACAAGTACAGCTTACCATCCCCAGACAAACGGGCAAAGTGAAAGAACCATCCAAACAATAGAGGATATGCCAAGGGTATGTGTCATTGACTTAAAATGAAGTTGGAATAACCATTTACCTCTGATTGAGTTTGCCTACAAAAATAGCTACCACGCTAGCATAAGAATGCCCTCTGTGACGCCGCCAAATCCGTGGCCAGGGATTTAGGAGGCCACGTCATCTTGAATCATGTTTAAACACTTATCCTTGTACAACATTATAAATACTTACACATCTATAACCCCGTCTAACATTATAAATACTTACACACACAAGTTATTATCTTGGAAAAGAAACAAACACATTACTAGAGTTATTGAATCCACAAGGTGATAGTTATTACAGACCAAAATTAATTATGTCTTGCCACGGGTGTAACATTTACTTAAGATTAGACCGGAGGCCAAATATACGTTTCCTCATAACTACCTTACATAAGTCATATTTATATATGAGCCGAACTAAGAACAATTGAAAATTAATCCAGCTCATACAGTGTACCTGTGGCACTGCTCCAAATAACCTATAAAAAAGTTGGTCATTTCCCACTCGCTTCCGGGCCGTTAGCTTTCTGACCGGCATTTTGGTTCACTATTGTGTTGTGATATTTTAAGAAAACAAGTGTGAGCTATATTGCCCAACATAATAATTAACAGTGTGAAAAGAGTATACAAAACTTATTATTGAACCCGTATATGGATATATATTTAATTAAAGGTTTTCTTGATGATACACACCTCTTTTCAAAACAATGCTTTTGATTGACTTATTAGTCTACAAATACCTTATTGGTAAACCCAACACCTAGGCTCAGGTTACGGTATTGCATCTCAATTTCAATTGGAAGATTAAAACATCTACCAGAGCCTTCAATTTTGAGCCAAAACGGAGTTATCCGGAGTTGTTCTAGGTTGCTGGAAAACCTCGCCGGTTTCTGGGTTTTCTAGATTCCGGCGAGTTGTTCAGGCAACCCGGAACATTCTTGGGAACCCGTTTTTGTTCTAAAAATGACCAAGATTTGATCCATTAATCCCCAATTCCACTTCTTAAAATCTGTTTTTATAGATTTTATTTTAAAAATAAATCAAAATTCTATTTTTAATTTTAAAATTCATTTTTAATTTTAAAATTAATTTGGTTAATTATTTTAATAATTAACTGAATTATTTTAAATTCAAAAAATTATTTTCTTTTATTATTTTTGAAAATCCAAATTTGATTTAATTACTTATAATTTATTTTAATTAACTATTTATTATTTAATTAATTAATTCATTTATTTAATCAATTATTTATATTTATAAATAGTTAAATGAAACATAATTATTTATAATTAAGCCAAATAATTCCTAAAAATATTTTAAGCTTTTAAAAAATATATCAAGGTATTTAAAAATCAATTAATATTATTATTAATTAATTTATTCTTATTTTTATTTATAATAAATAGACCGTTCATCCATTTAATATGAAACAAACGCGTCCAGACTTAGAAAAATATTTCACTTCCATTAAAAATATTTTCGAGACCCAAATTCTTTTGTATGAAAAGGTCATTTTCTTTGTAAGTCATTCTAAGTCGAATAATAATCGAAAATTTATATTTTTGTCCCGATCTCAGTTTTAAAAATACCGAGACCTATATTTTAACGATCTGACTTACGTGTTATATGAATAACATGATTACGTTCTATGTTATATGTATGTTATCTGTTTACAGTTTTCAATGCCATGTTTAAATAAACGGTCAGGTAGATGTTGCGACGTATAGACGTCATTCAAGTTTTATTTGGATTATTAAATAAGTGCGTTTGATTTATAGAGTCAAGATCGGGAAAGCATTCAGGTTTTAGACGAGGCTACTATCAGTTTTGCTTACCAGGAAAGTACCCCTATCCTATTTCAATTTCACAATAGATGAATGTTTATGTATTCAGAGTTAATATTACTATTAGGCAAATTCTTGCAAAACTATATATTCAAATACTCGTGGAATTATTGAATCCAGATTATTCTAGTAATTGTTCTAGTAGAAGATTATTTCCTAGTTTTGATAGATAGTGAATAAATATTCTATCCAAATATACTTTATACAATGGAATTTGATTGTTATATTTAGCGAATAACTAATCATGCTAGTTATCTCGCCATCAGTTGTTGAGATTACTCGGACCACGTGAAATTGGGAGTTAAGCATTTAAGGATATCGATTGATTCGTTTCCTTTATAAAAAATATTTTTGATTGAATGAATACGTAAGTGATCGGGATGGACGGTCCAGCGTAGGGCCATGTATTATATGAAATATTTATAACACAACTTTTTACACATGCAGGAATATTGCCTTTTTATTGGAGTAATCGTGTCGTGGGACATATTTCTACGAATCATTATCCAGTGCTATCACATGGGCTGATCAATATGTGATAGTACGTCCGTTGTTGATAGATTCCAATCTAAAACTTATTGCATACTGTTTATAGCTTATTTTAGCTTTGATTATTGTTCAGATATTGTTGTTTATCTTTTGTTTTTCATTTATCAACATAATACTGTTATTATCATTTCAAGCACATATATTATATTGCTTGATAAGCATTTCATTGCTCATACTTGTTTCATTGTGTTGATCTTTTAGAGTAAGCATGCTATGCCTCATATTCTTCATACTGCTAGAAAGAGGATGCCTTCTGAGCATCCTCGGATTTTCAGGTTCCAAATGCCACATCACGTAGGCGTCAGAGGGCAGTGTAGTCTGTACATTAGTGTGAAATGTAATAATAAAAGTGAATTAGTATGTAAAAATTATCTAGACTTTTTAATATTAGTATTACTTAATGTAGAGGTTATCATAATCGGGTTTTCAGTTGTACTAATTCATGGTTTGTTATAATGCATGTTTTATATTATAACATGTGCTCGATCCTTATGCATGCAGGGGTCATATTTAATATTATGTGCCCGTTTGGGAAATCTTAAAATAAGTAACTTATGACTTAAAATGATTAAGTGCGAAATAAGTGATAAGTTGATAAATACTTATAAGTTCTATAAGTGTTTGGATAAATTTACTTATAAGTCAGAAGTTTTTTTACTTAAATAAATTAAAATAAATAATTATTAACTACAATTATCTTAGTTCATGAATCTTAAATTAGAAAATATTTAAAAATTTATATTTTAAAATCAAAACTTTAGAAAAAAGTGAAAAAATGAAAATAAGTTGGAAAAAAGTACGTCACTGCCAACTTTCAACTTATCAGCTTATAAGTTGTAAATTCAGCTTATAAGTTGGGTCGACAAACACTCGTCGATAAGTTGTTACGGGCTTATAAGCCATAAGTGGCTTATAAGTAAGTTGCCAAACAGGCCCTATATTCTGATATGTATATTATTTTACTATTTAGCATTTAGTGACTCCCAAATCTATACCTCGGATTTGGAGGGCATCACAGGTTAGTATCAGAGCCACAGGTTATGGTCACTGAAATGGACTTAAGAGTTGTCTTAATTAATTCATATGGAGATCATATGGGATAAGTGTGTGTGTCCAACTCATATCGAGTTCAGTCCATATTGTCGGATGTAGTCTTTAGTTTTAAGTTTTTCAGATCTTTATATCTGTGGGCTGTGATGTGATTCCAGGAGGAGCTTAGTGATGGGGAGAATTCAGATGAGACAGGATATTCAGGTGGGCGGGTAGGAACCCCATCTCCTTCCTTGAGCTTAGAGAATTTAGTGCATAATGAGCTTGTGGGAGGCCGATATCAGGAAGATTTAGTATTCACAGAACCTAGGGTTGATAGGCCGGTAGACCCGGTTGTAGATTTGGTCCAGGAGGTAGTAGCACATCCGGGGTTGGTCATAGTTGCTAAGAGAGTGGTAGGCTCCGTTCAGACAGAGGTAGCTGTTGATATCTCGGAGGCGGGAGAGGCCCGAGTGATGAGAAATATGGAGGAGGCCCTCTTAGCCGTGACTAGGAAGACCATCTATGCCAGGACTAGTCATCCCCGGAGGCAGAGCCTTACACCATTTAAAGCTTTAGTTGCCTCACGAGCCCGAGCAGTAGCAGCTCCAAGTATAGTTCTATACCATGTGTATATCGCGATGGAGAAAGAGAAAAATTTCCTCAGGGGTTAGAACGTCGGTATGAGTGAATCCATACGAGAGATGACACAGGCTTCTGCCATAAGGTTATGTATTTACGGTTCTGAGGTTCAGTCCAAGGTTAGGGCTATTGAGGAGGTCATGAGGCAGAGGTTATCAGAGCTCCCATCCATTAGAGAATGGGATCCAGAGGCACGCATGTTGATCCGTTTGGTTAGTTGGTTTTGAGACGAGAGACCCAATATAGTACAAAGGGTGTCCATTTTCCTTTTTGTTGTGTATGGTGGCATGAGCCAGTAATATAGAGATTTAGTGTGGATGCGAGGGTAGTGCCAACGGCAGCTGGGTTAGTTTTGGAAGAGTTAGGGTGTCTTTTGTAGTTATATCATAATCCCTTTCCTGTCATTTCTACTAGTGAGTAGTATGTTTTGAGTTTGTATCAGATTAGTTGAGAAAACATTTTTGACACTTGTATCAGTACTTTATCCATATATATTTTGTTCAGATTATTTTCATTTATATCCAGATTATTGTTCATTTGAGCATTTTATAATAGGGACCCATTTCTTTTCTTTATTTTGTTATCATTCTGTGAGATTTTGAACAGGACAATATAGTAATTATGCAGCAGGTAATAAAAATGTAGGTAAATTTATAACGTGGATAAAAGGATTTTCTGCATAAAATTTTTTTAGTCATGTTAATAAATTGCTACATAATTACAACCATGCTGAGAAGATTATAAGAATTTCTTATTTTGCTTTCAGAAAATGGGTCCAAAGAAGAATAGTAAGTCAGGTGGAGGTCGTACCGAGAGTAGTACGGATCCATAAATTGTCCAAATATTAGGACTGATACAGCAACAGGTGTTGCATCTTACGCAGCAGCAACATCAGCAACAAGCAGCTCCACTTGCGGTGACTTTTAAAAATTTCCAAGCTGTTAATCCACCTGAGTTTAAGGGAACTGCTGATCCAGTGGAAGCCAATGCATGGCTTAAAGAGATTGAGAAACCTTTTGATTTAGTCGGAGTAGAGATTGAGCAGAAGACTAAATTTGCCAGTTATTTTTTAAAGAGTGAGGCAAACTATTGGTGGGAGTATAAGCGAGCATTGGAAATATATGAGTTTGTGACTTGGGAGAGTTTTACGAAGTTATTTTTGTAGAAATATTTCCCAAGGCATATGAAAAATCAGATGGAGATCAAGTTTTTGAGTTTGACACAAGGTAATCTAAGTGTCGCTAATTATGAGGCCAAATTTACGAAATTGGCAAGATTTGTTCTGGATCAAGTTGATTCTGTTGAAAAGCGAGCAAAAAGGTTTCAAAAGGGTTAAAATCTTGGTTCATAATAGGGTTCCTATGTTTAAGTTAACTTCTTATGTTGCGGTTGTTCAAAAGGCTATGGTTATTGAAAGTGGGAGTGACAAATCTCAGAGGGATATGGACGGAAAGAAAAGGAAAATAGAAACCTCATGAGGAGGACAACAATAGAGTAACTTTCAGGGCCATTTCAATAGAAGGCCAGAATTTCATCAGAACAGGAGTTTGGGATTTAGAAGACCACCGTCTAGGAATGGAGATCAGAATAATCAATTTAGAAACCATAATCGGCAGAGGTTCAATTCTATTCCAGTTCCATATTGCAGGATTTGTGGAGAAAAACACTTTGGGAACTGTAATACCAATGTGTTGTATTTCAAGTGTGGCAAGAAAAGACACTTTGCTAGTACGTGTCAGAATTCGACTCCAGTTCAGAAGCCAACAACTGTTTGTTTCAAGTGTGGAAAGCCAGGGCATATCTCCAGCAATTTCCCAACACAAGGTGTGATGGGTAACATACCCAGAATTATGGGTGTTTCATCTCAGGGTGTTCCCGGAATTCAAGGACCACCAACTCAACCCAAAGCCAGAACATTCAAAATGTCTATGAAAGATGTTGTTCAGAGCACTGACGTGGTTACATGTACGCTTCCAGTAAACTCTATAGATGCTAAAGTTTTAATTGATTCTGTAGCTACAAGATCATTTAATTCTAAGGATTTTGTTGATAAAATGCATTGTGAAGTTGAATTATTAGACAAAGCATTAATGATAGAATTTGCCAATAAGAACCAAGTTTCCATAGAGAAAGTGTGTCCGAGGTGTGATACTGAGATAGGAGGACATCATTTTCATGCCAACTTAATACCTTTTAAGTTAGAAGAGTTTGATGTTATCCTAGGAATGGATTGGTTGTTATAAAATAACGGTCAGATTGATTGTAAGAATAGAAAAGTGAAACTTTAAACATTGGATAAAAAGAAGAAGGTGTTATTTCGAGGAAATAAACAGGAAAAGAAGTTTTTAAGGATAACTCAAGCAAAGAAATTATTACGTCAGAATTGTGAAGCATATTTGGCCAATATGATAGATACCAACAAGGAGGTTCCATCACAAGAAGTGATTCCAGTAATTAATGAGTTTCCAGATGTTTTTCCAGATGATCTTCTAGGGTTACTTCCCGATGGAGAGATTGAGTTTGCCATTGATTTGGAACCAGGGACAGAACCAGTTTCCAAAGCTCCATATCGTATGGCCCCAGTTGAGATGAAAGAATTAGCATTCCAGTTCAAGATCTTTTGGAGAAAGGAGTTATAAGACCAAGCGTATCCCCATGGGGTGCACCAGTGTTGTTTGTTAATAAGAAAGATGGGAGTATGCGACTATGCATTGACTACCGAGAATTGAATAAGCTAACTATTAAGAATAAGTATATGTTACCAAGGATTGATGACTTGTTTGACCAACTAAAGGGTATTGTATGGTTTTCTAAGATTGACTTAAGATCTGGATATCATCAACTGAAGATTAAGTTAGAGGATATTATGAAGACAATATTCAGAACTAGATATGGACATTATGGGTTCCTAGTAATGACATTTGGATTAAAAAACACACCAGCGGCTTTTATGGATTTGATGAATCGAGTATTCAAGAAGTATTTGGAAAATTTTGTGATTGTATTCATGGATGACATTTTGGTCTACTCAAAGATGAAAGAAGAACATGCTGAACATCTAAGGATAGTTTTGGAGATACTGTGACTAAAGAAATTGTACGCAAAGTTTTCAAAGTGTGAGTTCTGGTTACGAGAAGTACAATTTCTTGGATACATTATTAGTAATGATGGAGTGAAGGTAGATCCGTCGAAGATTGAAGCTGTAATTAATTGGGAGAGACTGAAAACACCAACAGAAGTAAGAAGCTTTATGGGATTAGCAAGTTACTACAGAAGATTCGTAAAAGATTTTACGAGAATAGCTACACCACTGACAAAGCTCACCAGAAATAATTAGAAATTTGAATGGACTGAGAAGTGCAAGAAGAGTTCCCAGGAAATAAAGAAAAGATTAGTACAACACCAGTACTAGTCTACCAGATGATCAATGAAACTTTGTTATCTACAGTGACGTTTCACACAAAGGTTTAAGATGTGTTTTGATGCAACATGATAAAGTGATAGCCTACGCTTCAAGAAAATTGAAATCACATGAACAAAAATATCCAACCCATGACCTGGAACTGGCAGCTATAGTATTTGCATTATAGATATGGAAGCATTATCTTTACGAAGAAAAGTGTGAAATCTACACGGACCACAAGAGTTTGAAATATATCTTTACCCAAAAGGAATTGAACATGAGGCAGAGAAGATGGTTAGAATTGATCAAGAACTATGATTGTGCAATTAACTATCATCCATCCAAAGCAAATATGATGGTGGACGCTTTAAGTAGAAAAGAAAGGTTGAAATTGATCACTTCATTTAGGAGTTGATCAAGGAATTGGAGAAGCTTGAAAAAGAGGTCAGTATTTTAAGTGTCTACAAATATATTATATGCTATATCTTTTTAACCGGAATTAGTGGAGAAAATAAGAAGATGTCAGGAAGAAGTAATGAGCCATGAACAAGAAGAGTTGACCGGAGAAGAGATAGGGAGTCAAAAGGATGATAAAGGAATCCTAAGATTTTATTCCAGAATATGGATACCTAATGTGGCTAAACTGAAAGATAATTCTTTGAGATGCTCACAACTCCAGATACTCAATTCATCCGGGAAGTACGAAGATGTACAGAGACTTAAGAGAAAACTTTTGGTGGCCGAGCATATAGAAAGAGATTGCTGAATGGGTAAGTAAGTGTTACACTTGCCAAAGAGTCAAAGCAGAACATCAAAGGCCCAGTGAATTGATACAGCCATTGGATATTTCAGAATGGAAGTGGGAACATCTTGCAATAGACTTTGTAGTTGGATTACCGAGGAACAAGGCAAATCATGATGGTATTGGGTTATTATTGACATATTGACTAAGTCAACACATTTTCTTCCTATCAACGAGAGATTCTCATTGGATAAATTGGTTCAGCTATATCTGAAGGAAATTGTAGTTCAACAAGGAGTTCCATTATTTATAGTTTCAGATAGAGATCATTGATTTAATTCAAGGTTTTGGAAAAGTTTTCAAGATTGTCCAGGAATAAAGTTGAATACGAGTACCGCATATCATCCGTAGACAGATGGCCAAAGTGAAAGGATAATTCAAACTATTGAGGACATGTTAAGGGTATGTGCTCTATATTTTGAAGAAAGTTGGGATGAACATTTATCTTTGGTTGAATTCTCCTACAATAACAGTTATCATGTAAGTATTAGAATGCCTCCATACGAAGCTTTGTATGGTAGAAGATGTAGATCTCCAATCTATTGGGATGAAGTTGGCGAAAGAAAAATTTTGGGTCCTGAATTGATCCAGCAGAAAGTTGAACTCATTCGGAAAAGATTAGTGGCATCTCAAGATTGTCAACGCAAGTATGCTAATCCTGCCAGAAAAGATATGGAAATTGAAGTGGGAGAAGCAGTGCTACTAAAGATTTCACCTTGGAAAGGTTTATCCAGATTTGGAAAGAAAGGAAAATTGATTCCCCGTTATGTTGGCCCTTTTGAGATTTTGAGGCGTGTGGGAAAGGTCGATTACAAGCTAGTCTTACCACCACACATGCAGCATATCCATAATGTGTTCCATGTGTCTATGTTCAATAGTTATTTTCCTGATTCCAATCATGTCATAGAGTACGAGCCATTTGAGGTCCATCCAGATTTATCTTTTGTAGAACGACCGATGCAGATTCTAGACCTAGAAGGAAAAAATGCTTAGGAATTAGTCTGTATCCTTAGTGCGAGTGTTGTGGAGGAATCCCAAGGTTGAATATTCGATCTGTGAGTTGGAAAGCAAAATGCTAGACAAGTATCCTCATTTGTTTTCCTAAATAGATCCGAGGATAGAATCCTATTAAGGGGAAGGATGTAATATCTGGGAAAATTCTGTACATATTTTTTGTGATATATACAATAAATATTATCTGTTTAATTATATTAAAATGGTTATTTCTATGATTTAATGTGCGGTAGATATTAATTGTAATCCTGCAAGGACCGGGATATTTTTCGAATGTTTATTATGTGTTTAAAATGCAATTGTATGAACTGATACGTAATTTGGACGCGTGCCAGATTACGTTTGTCCTGTGTTACGTGTTAGAACTCAAATTATGTGTAATTACGTATATTATATTTGTTTTCGGGATTTCCTTTAAATTTAGGAAGTATTTTGGTTTTGTAAAAATTATCGGACCGGGACCCGACCGGGACGTAAAAGCCCACAAAATTCGTAATTGTATTTTTACAAAATCAAAGACTCTTCGAAGAGTTAGTGTTTTCATATTTTTGAAATGTATGTATTTTTTGAAAAATTTTGATATAAATATTGTAATTAATTATAAACTATATTTTAATAGCATTTCCCCATATATTATTACCTCCAGGCTTGTGATTTTAAATTATACTAACAAAAGGTACCGCTTTGTGATTTATCGGGACCGTTTATGTAAATATAAATATGTCTCGTAGTTATCTATATCAGTGAGTATAAATCCAAAAAAATCAGATAAATTATGTCAGTGGTAGGTTGGGGTTCATCAGCACAACAGAAGTTATATATAAGCTGACAGAATTTAGCAAAGTACACTACATTCTTATCTTCTGTCATCCTATCCCCTATAAAACCTAGCACAACACTTGCAAAATCAAAATGAGTTTGGTGAATAATAGCATACCCGATGTGTTGACTCATAATTGGAATGGCATCAAAGTTGGAACACTTATTGGCGAATGCCTTAGTGATGCAGTCGAAGAAAAAGCTCCATTCCTTCCTGATATGTGCCCTTTTCAACTGTCCAAGCTTGGCCAAACTTTTCTCATACCCCAAATTGGCCATGAGCTGCTGTAGAACAGGTTCCTCCGCTGTTGTAAAAGTGCAACCTTCTGGTAAGTGGAGAGCTTTACGAACTGCTCCAGGAGTTACCACATGCTCAACATCATTCACTTCAAAAATAATGCTTGGAGTACCAGTAACACCACCATTATCAAAATGCCCAGTCCCCCAGAACGTCAGAACTTGTTGGCTTGAAATGACTTGAGGTTGGGTCAACGCATGCCCAATCTCACTGTGTGCTAGAAGATCTTGCACAAAGTGCAAATCAGATGGAGCTTCAGCATTGTTCAAGATTGCAGCATAGTTGTTGGGTACAAACTTGGCTCCATCTATAATCAAATCCTTAGGTGCCATGAGAAAAGTTGAGAAATTAGGTTGCCTGTAAGGTGTTTGATAAAATGTCTGTATGAAAAAACGTCAGGAGATGAGAGAGAATAGAAGTAAAGAGAGAGAGAGAGATAAAATGTGAAAGTAAATAAAAGATTTTACAATCTTTTCTCTCTTTTACTTATACACGGTAGAAAAAGTAACTGTTGGGACACCTGTCAGACATGCAGCAGTAAAAGATAATTAATGGGCACGGGAATTCAATAATCATTACTTATCACTTGCAGTTTTTCAAGAAAAAATAGTTCCACTTACCAAGTAATCCCATTAATTAAGGTAGTTCAGTTTTATTTTAAAATTTAAAATTGTTCCCACTTAGTAAATTATTTTCACTGCGAGACCAATATTCTGTAAAAATATGACCAATGAGAGAATGACCATAAAGAAACCAAGTAAACAAATATTGCCACGTCAGAATCAGAACTTGATTTGTATCAGAGCTAAAACGGTCATCAGAATATGGGTAAATCAGGATTTAAAAATGCATCAGAATATTAAACGACTCAGAGACAAAATCTTGCATAAATATAAAAATTTCATTAATATATTGAGCAAATACATTTCATGAAATTTAAATTACATCACAAAATTACAAGATTGTCCTAAGCTACAAATCCTAACATCAACAGCTTTTGTCGTAAGCTAAGAAGCCAGACAAAGCTGACGGTGATGAGAAACAGGTAGGAGAAATTATTTCTTCTTCCTACTCTCAACAAAAAGAAGAGCGATTCGAATGATTCGCTCCTGCTGTCGGAGATAACGGAGATGTAGATCTCTTTGGACTGTCAACAGGTCACGTTTAATGATCTCTGGAAATTGAATCCAGAGATTATGAGGAATGTTGTTGATATGGTATGGAGTTGGAATTCCATTTTGAAAAACATGTACAGTCTCAGTGCCATAATTGTAAAACCAGCCAAACTCAGCCATTTGAGGTGAAGAGAGTGAGTTTGTGAGAAAATGAGAGATGTGCTAGCTGGATGAAGTGTTGGTTTAAATAGACGATAGAATGCCAAGAGACGCAAAGAGAATTGAATAGTGATAGGTAAAATTAATTCTACCTCGTCTCCCTAGACTGATGAGAAGAAAAATAGCCATTGGAAGTGTAAAACAAGATTTAATGCGCACATGAAACAAGTAAAAATTACTGTGCATAGACGTGTACCACTAACCCTAATTGTGTTGAATGTTAATGTCTCACCCAAACATATTCTGATTTTAAATAAGACTGTTTCAGATTTTAACCACAAATAAGTCAAGTAACGAATCAGAATTTAATATCAGAACTTAGACTTATATCAGAACTTAACAGTCATCAGAACGTAATTTCTTAACTCGAAAAATGAATGCCTATTTCTGCAAGTCTTCACACAAATTCTGATTTCATTTCTTCAGAACTTAATCATCAGAACTTCCATCATAACTTGTCCTCAGAATTTATGCAATCTGACACATAAACATCATTTGTCACCACAGTAATTTTCATCATTCATATGGAGTGTATGTGTGTGTAGTAAGCTAAATATCAGATAAAGATTAAAGTCTGATTCACTTCAGTACATCTTAGAAATAAGGCAGAACTACGATCTTGCTCAAAATCTATCATAATTCTGAAGTCTACATTAGAATGAGTTCATGCATGAGTCCACCTCAACTGTTTTGTGCTCATTTTATGCATCTTTTGAAATTCCATTTTACAGTGGCTTCTCAGTGTAAGTGAGTCACGACTGCTTATCAGAATTTATGCTATTATCAGAGTATTTCTCCAGTAATCATAGAGTGTGAAAAGTCACCAAGAAAACTACTTATTTTTGCTTTTCTGATGCATATTACTTAATACCAGCAATGCACTTGGGTCTTCCCTTCCACAGTTTTTACTCTAGATCTCAAAGGAGTACCTGATTTTTATTTCTTTTTCTTTTCCTTTTCTTTTGATAAGTGAGGCTTATCAGCACTTAGTACATTCACCAGGTTTACTAACATCAGAACTTAACAGATGAGAAGCACTATTCTAGTTGTTGACTTAGTAATAAGATAGACAAAGTAAACTTAACTAAGCTCAATATCAGAATTTGCTTGTGTCAATAGATTTCCACATAAATAATTACTTCAAACATGGGATTTGTTAGTATATTAAAGACTACTAGGTCAGCATCTAGCATATTTATCCTCATTGGATTGAATAATCATAGAAACATTCATATCACTATCAGAGTTTAGAAATTCACATCAGACAACAATCAGTACTTAAGCAATTTTCAATTAGGCACAGAATACACAAAAATAGTAATATCTGTAAATACTGATCATAAAGTCTGATGCATCAGAACAAAAGCTAAGCAGATTTAGAGAAAGAACCTGAAACCATTCCAAGTTCATTTACCAATCTTGTAAAAGTAGTTTCACACAGTGGTTTGGTGAAGATATCTGCTAGTTGTTGATCTGTTGGAACAAAGTGCAATTCCACTGTACCTTCATCCACATGTTCCCTTATGAAGTGGTACCTAATGCTGATGTGCTTTGTCATTGAGGGTTGAACTGGATTACCTGTCATAGCAATAGCACTTTGATTATCACAGTAAATAGGGATTTTAAAATAAGTTAACCCATAATCCAGTAACTGATTCTTCATCCAAAGAATCTGTGCACAACAGCTTCCTGCAGCAATGTACTCTGCTTCTGCAGTTGATGTGGAAATTGACTTTTGTTTCTTGCTAAACCAAGAAACCAATCTGCCTCCAAGAAATTGGTAGCTTCCACTTGTGCTTTTCATGTCTATTTTGCAACCTGCAAAATCTGCATCTGAGTAACCTATTAGTTTAAAGTCTGATTCTCTAGGATACCATAATCCCAGATCAGCTGTTCCCTTAAGATACTTGAAAATTCTTTTCACAGCTGTTAAGTGAGGTTCTCTTGGATCTGCTTGAAATTTTGCACAAAGACAGGTAGCATACATGATATCAGGTCTACTAGCAGTTAGATAGAGTAGAGAGCCAGTCATACCTCTGTAATCAGTAATATCTACTAATTTACCAGTATACTTATCCAATTTTGTTGCAGTGGCCATGGGAGTGGATGCACTTGAACAATCTTGCATTCCAAATTTCTTCAGCAAATTTCTGGTGTACTTGGTTTGACAAATAAAAGTGTCTTCTTCATTCTGCTTGACTTGAAGGCCCAGAAAATAGCTAAGTTCCCCCATCATACTCATTTGATATCTTGACTGCATCAGTTTGGCAAACTTCTTGCAAAGTCTATCATTTGTAGAACCAAAGATGATATCATCAACATATATCTGAACCAAAAGTAAGTCCTTTCCATGGTTGAGGTAGAACAGTGTTTTGTTTATAGTTCCTCTGTTAAATCCACTTTCCAGAAAAAACTGAGCTGAAGTCTCATACCATGCTCTTGGAGCTTGCTTAAGGCCATAAAGTGCTTTATCAAGCCTGTAGACATGATTTGGATATTTGGGTTCTACAAAGCCTGGAGGTTGTTCAACATATACTTCCTCTTCCGATTCTCCATTGAGAAAAACACTTTTCACATCCATTTGAAAGACAGTAAACTTTTTATGAGCAGCATAAGCCAAAAATATCCTTATGGCTTCCAATCTAGCAACTGGTGCAAATGTTTTATCATAATCAATTCCCTCCTATTGAGAATATCCTTTTGCAACCAACCTTGCTTTATTCCTTGTAATTATGCAATCACTATCAGTTTTTTTTCTGAACACCCACTTTGTACCAACAACAGATCTGTTCTTTGGTCTTGGCACTAGGGTCCAGACTTTGTTTCTTTCAAATTCATTTAACTCTTCCTGCATTGCTTACACCCAATCAGCATCTTGAAGAGCTTCTTCCACTTTCTTTGGTTCAGTCTGAGAAAGAAAAGAATTATAAAGACATTCACTTGAAGTAGCTGTTCTAGTTCTGACACCTGCATCAGGATTTCCAATAATTAAGTCAGGTGTATGTGATTTAGTCCACTTCCTTGCAGATGGAAGGTTTTCTCTAGAACTGGATGCTCCCCCATGATCCATGCCATCTTCATCAACATTTTCTGATGCTCCCCCTGAAACTATGCTCTTTGAGTTGGATCCTTCAGAATTTAAGTTTTCAGAACTATAAGAACTTGGCTTATCAGAACTTGATAAATCAGAACTTGAAGAGCCAGTTGTATGTTCTGATGCTTCTTGAGATGTGGTTGTATCTTCAGTATGCCCCCCTGCACAGGTGCATCTTCCTTTGGCGTAGTCACCACAGTTTCAATAACATCAGAGTTTAATCCATTAGAGTTTGCAGTATCAGGATTTAGACTATCAGGATTTTCAGTATCAGAATTTAAGTCTTCATTTTCGAATCTCAGCTGATCATGATCATTGAAATCTTCAAGTCCAGTAATCTTCTTATCATCAAAAGAGACACTGATAGATTCCATGACAACCCTTGTTCTTAAATTGTAGACTCTGAAGGCTTTTGTGGAAAGTGGATATCCAACAAAAATTCCTTCATCAGCTTTTAAATCAAATTTAGATAGCTGTTCAGGGTGAGTCTTAAGAACAAAACACTTGCATCCAAATACATGAAAGTACTTCAGATTTGGCTTCTTTTTCTTCACCATCTCATATGGTGTCTTTCCATGCTTGTTAATGAGTGTTTCATTCTGAGTAAAACAAGCAGTCTGCACAGCTTCAGCCCAAAAATAGGTTGGTAGCTTTGCTTCATCAAGTATAGTTCGTGCAGCTTCAATAAGAGTTCTATTCTTTCTTTCAACAACTCCATTTTGCTGTGGAGTTCCAGGAGCAGAAAATTCCTGCTTGATTCCATGGTCTTTGCAGAACTCTTCCATTATCAAATTCTTAAACTCAGTGTTATTATCACTTCTTATTATCTTCATAGAATCTTTGACCAATTAATCCAGTTGCTTGACATGATCAATCAAGATAGATGAGGTTTCACTTTTTGTGTGCAAGAAATACACCCATGTGTATCTGGTGAACTCATCCACTATGACCATAGCATATTTCTTCTTTGCAATAGACATGCCATTCACTGGACCAAATAGATCTACATGAAGTAGGTGATAAGGCTCAAGAATTGATGATCCAGTCTTGCTCTTGAATGAAGATTTTCTTTGTTTAGCCTTCTGACATGAATCACGAAGGCCATCAGGAGCCTTGACTAGTTCATTTATATTGTTGAAATTTAAATGAGAGAGTTTCTTGTGCCAATTCCAGCTCTCTTCAATTGATGCTCTACTTAACAGACAGATTGTAGAACCATCAGTACTTGTTGAAAGCTTGGCTTCATAAATGTTACCATACCTGTATCCTTTCAAAATAACTTTGCCTGTAGATTTGCTTACAATTTCACAGTGTTCTTCAAAGAAATCCACATGATAACCTCTGTCACAGATTGACTAACACTCAGTAGATTGTGTTTAAATCCTGAGACCAGAGCTACTTCTTTAATGATGACATTCCCAAGATTGATATTGCCATATCCCATTATTTTTCCAATGTTGCCATCTCCATAAGAAACACTTGGGCCAGCCTTCTCCACAAAGTTTGATAGCAGGGCGTTATTTCCAGTCATATGTCCTGAACATCCACTGTCCAAAGCTAGGATGTTTTTCCTGTTGCCCTGCAATCACAAAGACCACTAATGATTAGTTTTAAGGACCCAGACTTGCTTGGATCCTGTGGCCTTATTAAGTTTGTTAATATTTGCAGCGAATTTAGCATCAGAGTTTATGTTAACATTTTTCTTATCAGTATTTATACTACCAGACTTTGTATCAGAACTTACACTAGAAGGAACAATGCTAACTTTCTTTAAAGAAGGTTTTATTTGATAATAATCATAGTACAAACTATGATATTCCTTACAAGTATAAATGGAATGCCATAAACTACCACAATGAAAACAAGGATTTTGTGACCTATATCTAACAGACTGACTCTTAACTCCTTTCTTTGAAGGTAAGGAGTTTATGTTCTTATTCGTCCTGCAAAAAGAAGCCAGATGGTTAGAACTTCCACAGTTATGACATGTTTTTCTAGGAGAATTAGGAACAGGCTTATAATCATTGCTTTTATTTATACCTTCCTTTCCATTCCCATTTTTCCTAGGAAACTTTACCTTGTTTATATTATTTACATCTTTCAGCTTATGCTTAAGCTGCTTCTTTGTCATTAAGCCTACGTTTACTTCAGTTGTCTTTTCCTGTTTTAGTTTATCATAAGTTAATTCCTCTTTAACTTCTGATTTCTCAGTTTCAGACTTTACAGCTACAAACTTAACAGGTTTTAACTTTGGCTTTTGTTTAACAACTATAGGCTTAATATCTACAGTTCCTTTATCATTCTTATCATCTCCATAACCTAAGCCTTCTTTCCAGTTTCCACTACTTAACAAATTTTGAGTTGTTCTGCCAGAGTTAGTCCAAGTCCTGATAATCTCTCTTTCCTTTTCTAGCTCAGTTTTTAGAGATTCATTCATTTTAAGTACTTCATCCCTAACATAGAAAGAATCATCTCTATCTTTCTGAGTTTGATGGAACATGACTAACTCTTTTTCTAAATAATCATTCCTCTTTTTACAAGCAAGATTTTCAGAAGTTAATCTTTCACATGTTAAAGTTTGATCTCTATAACTAATGAACATGGTTTTAAGATATCTTCTCAACTCATTAATATCATCAGTATAAAAGGCATAAGTAGTTTGAGGTACCTTTAACTCAGCAGCTTCAGGACTGCTATTAACATTTGCCATATCAGCATTTGCCATCAAGGCATAGTTCTCCTCACTTTCAGAATCTGAAGTGTCTGTCCATCTTTTCTTCTTTGTGACAAGAGCCTTGCCTTTGTCACTCTTCACTTTCTTACAATCAGGAGATATGTGGCCTTTCTCACCACAGTTGTAGCATTTGACATTTGTGTAATCTCCTCTGTTAGACTTCCCTCCTTTGTCTTCAGATTTTCTGAAATTCTTTTTATCACCTTTCCTGGAAAACCTCTTTCCCTTCCTGAACTTTCTGTATGCAATCCTTGTGATTCCTTTCACCATAAGAGCACACAGCTTCATCATCTCTTCATCAGCATCCATCTCAGACAAGCTTTCAGTTTCTGAGTCATCATCACTATCAGAACTTGATGACTCAGTATCAGACTTTGTGATGAGCGCTTTTCCCTTGCCTTTCCTTGAGGTAGCTACCTTGGGGGATTCTTCTTCAGCCTTAAGAGCAACTGTCCTTGACTTTCCTCCTTTCCTCTTCCTTCTTTGTTCCATCTCAAGTTCATGAGTCTTGAGCATCCCATAAATTTCATCAAGAGTTGTTTCTTCAAGATTATAGTTGTCTCTTATAATTGTTGCCTTCAAATCCCAACTTTCAGGGAGAGCTAACAGGAATTTAAGGTTTGAATCTTCAACATCATAATCCTTATCAACTAGTGACAAATCATTCAAGAGTTTGACAAATCTGTCATATAAATCAGTCAATGACTCATTAGGCTTTGAGTCAAAGTGTTCATACTCTTGAGTGAGTATTGTCTTCCTGTTCTTCTTAATCGAATCAGTTCCCTGGCACCTTGTCTCCAAGGCATCCCATATCTCCTTTGCAGTATTGCAGTTAATTACCCTGTTTGACATTATATTATCAATGGCACTATGTAGCAAGTGTCGTACCTTAGCATCCTTAGCAATTGAAGCAATATCTTCAGCAGTGTAATCACTCTTCTCCTTTGGTACAGACTTTACTGCTTCACCTACAACTACAACAGCGAGTTTTGTTGGCTTGTGAGGTCCTTCATGGATTCTGTCAAGATATTCTGGATCAGTAGCTTCCAGAAACATAGTCATCCTCACCTTCCATATGGGATATTCAGATGGCTTCAGTATGGGAACTCTAATAGCCTCATATCGACTATAGATTTGAGACTTTGGTGGTTCTTCAGTTTTGGTGGGCTTGGTTGGAGTTTCTGCTTCAGACATGATTGTTTTTGGATCGTAAATTGTTTGTGTGTTAACAGATAGGCTCTGATACCACTTGTTAGGTCACACACACTGTAGAAGGGGGTTGAATACAGTGTATAGCACAATCAAATCGAATTCAAATAACACAAGTAACAGAAAACAGACTTTATTCAATGCAATAAACTCTGTTACAATATAGAACTGTCCTCTCTCAGTGATGAACAAATATCACGAGAGCTGCTAGGGTTACAATGAATAATATTCTCGATAATGATAACACTTATAGTGTAAACCCTATGTTTGTGTTTATATATCACACAGTTACAAGATAATCGCTAATTGATATGGAATATAATTCTGCTTCCTAAAATATATCAATCAGTTATCTTTTCTTCCAAGTATTCCAATTTTCATAAAATTCCTTCTTCATGCATATCTCTTCTTACGTTTGTCTTGATCTTCTTTCCTTTCAATCAGCCGCCTTCCTTATCTAAAAGTTTCCTTTAAGTCCTGATATTATCTCCTGATAAATATCTCCTGAACCTTAACTACTGATCACTTAAGTTCTGACTTCAGTATAAGTGCTTATTTCAGTTAAGTACTGATTTGTCTAGTTTAAGTAAGATATGAAAACTAAACATAAATCATATTAGACATGACATTATCAAATATATCTAACATATCAGTAGTTCCTATCTATTTATACAAATATTTATATTTTGAAATTCTCATTCAAAGATTTCAATATTCTGATCAAACCATCAATCCGTTGATTGTGATCTTAAAACCGTATCGAAGCTCTCGACGAGACGGTCGTATTCATACCAAAATCATCATATAAGGTTGATTAATTCTCAAATTTGATTTTTATTCTTATTCAATGAATTTCATTTCTGAATTATGTTGATTTCTAATTGATTTTGATGTTAGATTATGATTCCTGAGTTTATAAGGATCAATTTCATATATAAACTTCATGGTTTTGATTCAGTTTTGATTAAAACCGAGCTTTTGGTTTTTGTTCAATTTTTAATTCGATTTTTAGATTATTCTTGAATTTGTGATTGTTGTTGATTACATAAATAGATTATACATGATTAGAGCTTTAATTTGAAACTAGGAACGCTGAATTTGGTTAAGAATTGAGTAAGTTCGAAGTTTTTCGATGAAGCTCGTCGGATTTTGTTGATTTTGGCCGGAGAACATGATTGAAGGGTTATTGGTTATTGTTATGGCCATTTCTGGGTTGATGGATTGATTTAGGACTGATTAGGATCAAGAACCGTATCAAATGGTTCATTTTTGAGCCAAAACAGAGTTAGCCGGAGTTGCTCGAGGTTGCCGGAAAACCTCACCGGTTTCTAGGGTTTCTAGATTCCAGCGGGTTGTTCTTGGCAACCTGGAACATTCATGGAGACCCGTTTTTGTTCTAAAAATGACCTGTGTTTGATCCATTATTCCCCAATTCCACTTCTTAAAATATGTTTTGCAGATTTTATTTTAAAAATAAAATTAAAAATCTATTTTTAATTCTAAAAATTCATTTTTAATTCAAAAATCAATTTGATTAATTATTTTAATAATTAACTGAATTATTTAAATTCAGAAAATTATTTTGTTTATTATTTTTTCAAATACAAATTTGATTTAATTATTTATAATTTATTTTAATTAATTATTTATGATTTAATTAATTGATTAATTCATTTAATCAATTAAATTTATTTATAAATAGTTAAATAAAACATAATTATTTATAATTAAGCCAAATAATTCCTAAAAATTATTTTGAGCTTTTAAAAAATATATAAAGGTATTTAAAAATCATTTAATATTATTATTAATTGATTTATTCTTTTTTATTCATAATAAATAGACCGTTCATCCGTTTAATACGAAACAAACGCGTCTAGACTCAAAAAAATATTCCGCTTTCATTAAAAATACTTTTAAAACCCAAATTCTTTTGTATTAAAAGGTCATTGGCTTTACGAGTTGTTCTGAGTCGAATAATCATCGAAAATTTATATTTTTTACCCGATCTTAGTTTTAAAAACACCGAGACCTATCTTTTGACGATCTGACTTACGTGTTATATGAATAACATGATGATGTGTTATATGATACATGTGCTATCTGTTTACAAATTTCAATGTCATGTATAAATAAACGACCGGGTAGACGCTGAGACGTATAGACGTCATTAGAGTTTTGTCTGGATTATTAAATAAGTGTGCTTGATTTATAGAGTCGAGATCGGGAAAGCATTCAGGTTGTAGACAGGGCTACTATCAGTTTCTTACCAGGAAAGTACCCATGTCCTATTTCAATTTCAGAATAGATGAATGTTTACGTATTCAGAGGTAATATTATTGTTAGGAAAATTCTTGTAATACAATATATTCAAGTACTCGTGGAATTATTGAATCAAGATTATTCTAGTAATTGTTCTACTAGAATATTATTTCCTAGTTTTAATAAATAGTAAATACCTATTCTATCCAGATATACTCTATACAATGGAACTTGATTGTTATATTTACCGAATAACTAATCATGCTAGTTATCTCGCCATCAGTTGTTGAGATTACTTTGGATAATGTGAAATAGGGAGTTGAGCATTTAATGATATCGATTGATTCGATTCCTTTATGTAAAATATTTTTCATTGGATGAATGCGTAAGTGACCGGGATGGACGGTCTAGTGTGGGGCCATGTATTATATGAAATATTTATAATACAACTTTTGCCACAGGCAGGAATGCCTTTTTATTGGAGTACTCATGTTGTGGGATATATTTCTATGAATCATGATCCAGTGCTATCAGACGGGCTGATCAACATGTGATAGTATGTCCGTTGTTGAAAGATTCCAATCTAAAACTTATTGCTTACAGTTTATAGTTAATTTTAGCTTTGATTATTGTTCAGATATTATTGTTTATCTTTTGTTCTTCATTTATCAGTATAACACTATTGTTATCATTTCAAGCACATATATATTATGTTAGACATATTTGTGATGTCATGTTTAATAATGATTTGTGTTTAGTTTTCAGATCTTAACTAACAGGACAAATCGGGACTTAACTGGAAATCAGTACTTATACTGAAGTCAGAACTTAAGATATCAGAACTTAAGTTATCAGAACTTAAGATATCAGAAGATATTTATCAGGAGATAATATCAGGACTTAAGAAGACGTTCAGATAAGGAAGGCGGCTGATTGAAGGAAAGAAGATCAAGACAAACACAAGAAGAGATATGCATGGAGAAGAATTCTATGAAGAATAGAATACTTGGAAGAAAAGATAACTAGTTGATATTTTTTAGGATGCAGACTTATGTTCGATATCAATTAGAAGATTATCTTGTAACTGTGTGTCTATATAAACACAACATAGGGTTTACACTATAAGTGTTATCTTAATCGAGAATATTATTCATTGTAACCCTTGCAGCTCTCGTGATATTTGTTTATCACTGAGAGAGAACGGTTCTATTGTAATACTGTTTCATTAATAAGATTATTCTGTGTTTCATACTTGTGTTCTTAATTTGATTTGATTGTACTTGACATTGTATTCAACCCCCTTCTACAGTGTGTGTGACCTAACAAGTGGTATCAGAGCAGTCTGTTAACATATATACAGTAAAGATCCAAAATAATCATGTCTGAAGAAGAGAAAACTCCAACCAAGCCCACCAAAACTGAAGAAACTCCAAAGACTCGAATCCATAATCGATATGAGACTATTAGGGTTCCCATACTAAAACCTTCTGAGTATCCCATATGGAAAGTGAGGATGACTATGTTTCTGGAAGCTACAGATCCAGAATACCTTGACAGAATTAATGAAGGACCATATAAGCCAACCAAGCTCTCTGTTGTAGTTGCAGATCAGCCAACACAGACTGTACCAAAGGAGAAAAGTGAATATACAACTGAAGATATCTCATTTATTGCCAAGGATGAAAAGGTAAGGCATTTGCTGCATAGTGCCATTGATAATGTCATGCCAAACAGGGTAATTAACTGCAAGACTGCAAAGGAGATATGAGATGCCTTGGAGACAAGATGTCAGGGAACTAATTCAATTAAGAAGAACAGGAGGACTATACTCACTCAAGAGTATGAGTACTTTGACTCAAAACCTGATGAGCCATTAACTGGTTTATATGACAGATTTGTCAAACTCTTGAATGATCTGTCACTGGTGGATAAGGAATATGATCTTGAAGATACTAATCTTAAATTCCTTTTAGCTCTTCTTGAAAGTTTGGATTTGAAGGCAACTACTATAAGAGACAACTATGCTCTTGATGAAACTACTCTTGATGAAATTTATGGTATGCTCAAAACTCATGAACTTGATATGGATCAAAGAAGCAAGAGACATGGGAGAAATTCAAGAACAGTTGTTCTTAAGGCTGAAGAGGAATCCCCCTGATAGGGATAAATAAATTATGATAGTATAATTAAATACTGCATTAATTGTACAAGGTGTGGGCTGCTAGGCCCAATAAGAAGATGTATGACATTCAGACCAGAAAGGTTAACATGCTGATCAGGCCTGATGGACCAGATCAGGCCTGATGGAACAAAGAAGGCCCAAAAACCCTGATTATTAATTAGTTTCGTAATTAATTAATAAGGGAAAAATCAGCTATTGAGAAGAGTCCCGATAAGGATATAAATCCTTACAGATTATCCTCGAGGGGACCTAAAAGGATAAGGAATCAGTTTCCTGCTATCTAGGACTCCAAAGTCCATTCTAATTATGAGACTTATCCACCAAGTCTCCTATGCCAAGTTCACTTCAAGGACTCCTAACATCTATATAAGGGGCCTCACCCCATAGATCAGAACTACGTTTTTTGACTTGATCCTTGGCAATCAGCAAGGTACGTAGGCATCTTGTTAAGACAGATTGAGTCACGAAACACAAGAGCAGTCAAATCGAGCCTTGAAGCTCACGTTCCTTATTATTAAATACAGCAATTATATATATTAGTTTTAATCCATAACATTTGGCGCCGTCTGTGGGAAAGCACAACAACAACCATGGCGAGAACACGGAGAACAATTAGAGCTCTGGAGGAAGGAACACCATCAGGGACAACCTAGGTGATTTCGTCAACCGTGGAGATTCCTCGCCACTCAACTTATGCATCTACTCAAGGGGAAGCCCAGACAGGGGCAACTCAACCTCAGCCGCAAGGGACGACTCCCCCAACTATTCAAGGTACGAATCCTCAAGTTCAACAAGTACATATACCTATGAATTCCCGACCCATCGGGTATGAATACTCAACTGTTGTTACTACTAACCCCCCTTATGGGATGCCCCTTCACCCCGAGGTTGGAGGAAGTGGATATGCTGGGCGAAGTGAAGCACGAGGGCAATCGCCCCCCTATATACGAGGTTTGGCTCCTATCCCCGAGGATCGGGAATTTTCTGGTCCTTACACTGAGAGAGACTCCGAATCTTCAGATGATGAAGTGGCCCCGAGAAGGAGGCGTCCTGGCAAAGAGCCAATGGCCGATGGAAGGCAACGTCTTCAAAGCACCCCAGGGGCGAATCCCCAAGAAGTGCAGGAAAGGATCAGGGCTCATGAGGCTGAGATCCAAAGGTTGAGGCGTGATATGGAGGCTCACTAGGCCACCAGACCCCAGATATCTCCTAGGGGGAGAAATCCTCTCCCTGTCATAGACCTGGATGGTCCGGTACGAAGAAGGGCTGTCGTCCCAAGAACTGATCCAAGCAATCTCCTTCCCCTTGGAGATCCTGATGATCCAACTCCACCCTTCACAGAAGAGATAATGAATGCCCATATCTCAAGGAAATTGAAGATGCCCACTATCAAAGCCTATGATGGCACGGGTGACCCCGCTAATAATGTTAGGACATTCTCTAATACACTGCTACTGCAACCCGTGAATGATGCTATAAAGTGCCGGGCCTTCCCTCAAACCCTATCGGGTATGGCTCAAAGATGGTACAGTCGTTTGCCCCCAAACTCTATTGGATCGTTCAGAGAATTAAGTCAGGCTTTTATTAAGCAATTCATCAGTGGAAGAGTCCATGAGAAAAGTTCAGCATCTCTTATGAGTCTTGTGCAAGGAGCCAAGGAATCCTTGAGAGATTACCTGAATCGTTTCACGAAGGAGGCTTTAAAAGTCCCGGACCTTGATGATAAGGTAGCCATGATAGCACTGCAACAAGGCACTAGGGATGAGTTTTTTAAGATGTCCTTGGCCAAACGCCCCCTGAATGCATGTTGCAGCTCCAGGAGAGGGCAGGGAAGTATATCAAAGTTGAAGAAAGCATGAGAAAGACCGTAGTAAGTAATGAGCCCACCGGAGGTAAGAAGCGAAAAACTGATCTGGAGTATATCGCTAAGGACAAGTATCCTAGAACCGAGCAAAACCCTGATTCAACCCCCAAGAAGGGAGGACCTGGGCAAAAGTTCACCGAATACGCTAAGCTGAGTGCTCCTAGAAGCCAGATCTTGATGGAAATCGAGAAAGATCGAGATATTCGTTGGCTTAAGCCCCTGAAGGCCGATCCTGCCAAGCTAGACAAAAGCAAATATTGCAGATTTCACAAAGATATTGGTCACGACACCGATGAGTGTAGGCAGCTGAAAGATGAAATTGAGTTCCTCATTCGAAAAGGAAGATTGAACAAATACACTGGAGAAGGAGGGGATAGGAATAATAATGGAAGGAAGAACTTTGAGGATCGTAGGAGGGACCAAGATGATCAGGGGCGAAACCCCCAGCCTAGAGGACCAGTTATAAACACCATTTATGGAGGGCCGAGACCTCGAGGGCCTGTGATAAACACGATCTTTGGAGGTCCAACTGCTGCTGGATTGTCCAAAAATTCCAGAAAGGCATATACTAGAGAGGTTATGCATATTGTTGGAGAAGCCCCGAAAAGGGCTAGGATAGAAGTAACATTGGCTTTTGATGATTCTGACCTAGAGGGTGTCAAGTTTCCTCATGACGACCCGCTGGTTATAACACCGATAATAGGAAATAGCCCGGTCAAGAGGGTCCTTGTGGATAATGGTGCTTCTGTGGATATCTTGCTCCATGATGCCTTTCTAAGGATGGGGTATAACGATTCCCAATTAACACCAACCAACATGCCGATATATGGATTTGCTGGAGTAGAATGTCCTGTAGAAGGGATAATCAAGTTGCCAACCACCATAGGTACGGAACCAAGGCAAGCAACGCAGATGTTGGACTTTGTGGTGGTAAAAGCTAGTTCAACCTATAATGCCATCATGGGAAGAATAGGGATACATGCCTTTAAGGCAGTCCCCTCTTCCTACCATTCAGTTATGAAGTTTCCCACCCGAAACGGGATTGGAGAAGAGAGAGGAGATCAAAAAATGGCTAGAAGCTGTTATGTGGCCTCTTTGAGGGCAGATGGAGTCGGGGGCAGGTTCTTCCTATTGAAGATATGGATGTTCGAGAAAATGACGAGAATAGAGGAAGGCCAGCAGAAGAATTGGTTTCGATTCCTTTAGACCCCGAGAATCCTGAGAGGATGACTTTCATTGGAGCCACATTAGAGGAGCCCCTTAGAGGGAAGTTAGTGAAATTTTTACAAGAAAATAGTGATGTGTTTGCATGGTCAGCAGTTGATATGCCAGGCATAGACCCAGAGTTAATTACTCACAAGCTAAACGTGGATCCAAGCCGGAAGACAGTGAAATAAAAGAAAAGAAATTTTGCCCCGGAAAGACAAGAGGCTATAAAACAGGAAGTAGAAAAGCTCTTAGAGGCTGGTTTCATTGAGGAGATCCAATTTCCGGAGTGGTTAGCAAATCCTGTAATGGTGAGGAAGGCTAATGGAAAGTGGAGGATGTGTATAGACTTTACTGATCTGAATGATGCATGCCCTAAAGATTGTTTTCCGCTGCCAAGAATTGATACTTTGATTGATGCCACTGCTGGACATGAGATGCTGAGTTTCATGGATGGATTTAGCGGATACAACCAGATCAAAATGCATAAGGATGACATTCCAAAGGTATCATTCATCACTGACTTTGGTGTTTATTGTTATCTTGTTATGGCGTTTGGTCTCAAGAATGCAGGAGCCACCTATCAAAGGTTAGTAAACAAAATTTTTAAGGATCTTATTGGTAAGACTATGGAAGTCTATGTTGATAACATGTTAGTCAAGAGTCTAGTAAAGAGTGATCATATAACCCATTTGAGGGAAGCTTTTGAGGTCCTGAGGTACCACAAGATGATGTTGAATCCTACGAAGTGTGCTTTCGGAGTAGGATCTGGAAAGTTCTTGGGATTGATGGTCTCAAAGAGGGGAATTGAGGCTAACCCCGATAAAATAAAGGCGATCCTGGACATGGAACCACCAAAAACTGTCAAGGATGTTCAGAAGCTCACAGGAAGGGTTGCTGCGCTAGGACGATTCATCTCCAAGTCAGGAGACAAGTGCTTGTCATTCTTCAAGTCACTAAAGAACATCAAAGACTTTGTATGGAGTGAGAAAAACCAGAAGGCATTTGAAGAGTTAAAGAAGTATATGGCCCAGGCCCAGGCCCCGTTGTTGGCCAAGCCAGTTCTGAGTGAAGTTTTATTCTTGTACTTGGATGTTTCAGAGAGCGCCTTGAGCGCGGTGTTGGTTAAGGAGGAACTGAAAGTCCAGAAACCCGTATACTATGTCGGCAAAATTTTGCATGGTGCTGAGTTGAATTATTCAACTATTGAGAAATTCGCTTTAGCCTTGGTAATGGCTTCAAGAAAGCTGCGTCCTTATTTTCAGGCTCACCAGATTGAGGTGCTAACAAATCAGCCCCTGAGAAATATCATTCACAGTCCCAAGGCAAGTGGGAGACTGATTAAGTGGGCAATAGAGCTGGGAGAGTTCGATCTCAAGTATAAGTCACGTACGGCAATAAAAGCCCATGCACTAGCTGACTTCGTGGTGGAATGTACCATACCCAACCAAGAAGTCGGGGGGCAGGAAGATGCCATACCTCAAGACAAGGGAGTCGATAATGGGGGCAAGGAGAAGGATGATAAAGAATATTGGGTTCTCTATTTTGATGGAGCATGCTATGAAGCTAGACTTCCCAACCACAAATAATGAGGCAGAATGTGAAGCCCTGATAGCTGGCCTTGGTCTAGCTGGGACACTTAGAGTCAAAAACTTAAAGGTCCGTGGAGACTCAAAGCTGATCATATCCCAGGTAAATGGAGAATTTGAGGCAAGGGATGATACGATGGCTAAGTATGTCCGCCTAGTAAGGGCTGTGATGACCCAATTTAATGAATGCCATGTTGAACACATTCCAAGGGAAGAAAATGCTAAGGCAGATACGCTATCAAAGTTTGCTTCATTTGAGATTGAAGAAAGTTCAGGAAGTGTGTACTTCCGTGTTTTGAAGACACGAAGCATACATGTTAAGCTTGTGGCTCCCATGGGCCTGGGGACGTCATGGATTGATCCCATCAAGGCTCACATTCAGACCGGTTGGTTGCCAAGCGATGCAACTGAAGCACGAAAGTTAACTATTCGAGCACTAAGGTACTCTTTGATAGATGGGATTCTGTATAAAAGATCTTTCATGGTTCCTTACTTGAGGTGTCTCAGGCCCGATGAGGCACGCTTGGCTCTTGAGGAAGTGCATGAAGGTATTTGTGGGCAACACTTGGGGGGCAGGGCCTTGGCTCATAAGATAACCCGTTTAGGATTCTATTGGCCAGAAATGATGGCTAATGCCAAAGAATATGTGAAGAAGTGTGATCGCTGTCAGAAGCATGCACCAGTTGTTAGACAACCCCCCGAGATACTGACCTCTATCAACTCGCCTATTCCCTTTGCTATGTGGGGGATGGATATTCTAGGGCCTTTCCCTATGGCCACGACACAAAGAAAGTTTTTGATTGTAGCCATTGATTATTTCACCAAGTGGATTGAAGCCAAGCCCTTGGCCAAAATCACAACTAAGCAGGTTGCACAATTCCTATGGGAAAATATTATGTGCCGATATGGAATTTCCCGTATCCTCGTCACTGACAATGGAACACAATTCAACAACGAGGAATTCAAGAAGTATAGTGAAGAAAATGAAATTGAGTTACGGTTCACCTCTGTGGCTCACCCACAAGCCAATGGGCAAGCGGAAGTAGCAAATCGAATAATCCTGGATGGACTAAAGAAGAGAATCGAGAAGTCAAGAAATAATTGGGTGGATGAGATACTTCCCATATTATGGGCCTATAGGACTACCTATAGAGTCACGACAGGAGCAACTCCCTTCATGTTGGCATATGGGGCAGAAGCAGTAGTTCCAGTGGAGATATCACATTCCTCTCCAAGGATTCAGGCTTTCAATGCAGAAGAAAATGAGGAAGGACAAAGGTTGGCTCTGGACTTAATTGATGAAGTGCGAGATGAGGCACATGCAAAGATAGTAGAGTATCAGAAAAAAGCTTCATTTTATTACAACCTAAGGGTTAAAGAAAGATTCTTCAAGCAAGGAGATTTGGTATTAAGGAAAGTGGAAGCTTCTGGTGTAGGACAGAAAGGAAAACTTGCCCCAAATTGGGAAGGGCCGTACAGAGTCAAGAGCGTTCAGGGTAGAGGAACCTACAAGCTGGAAACTATGGATGGTTTTGAAGTCCCAAGAACCTAACACGCACAAAACCTGAAGGTTTAGTACGTGTAAGATAATCGAAGTACGATTCTCACTTGTCATAATGACAAGTAGGTTTAAAAGCACCTTGAAGCTTTGCTTGCGTAGGATTTTATATTCCAGTAGAATTTATATTATCGAGGGTTGAACCCTTGCTATGTAAGGTTTTGGAAAACCAGACTTCATATTAAATAGTTTGAAATTATTTGAACCTATGGATGTTTGAGTTGTGTGGCCAATTAATTCAAGTATGAATGAATATTAAAGTATCGGAAAAATAAAGAAGAGAGATGCGAGTAAGGAAAGAAGCATATAAAATAGCCCCGGAGGGTAATAAGTTTTGATACAAACAAAAGCCCAGATAAAATTACAAAATAAAAAAAAAAAATACTCCTCCATGCGGGAGCCTTCATTCTCTTGCCCCTTATCAGCACCTTCAGCATCCTTCGCAGGAGAAGCGGGAGGAGAAGCAGTGTTAGGATCCAAGATGCGATCATCTGGCTGAGGGGAGTTGAAGAGGGCATCTATGCTGTCCTCCGTCTCAGCCTGCTCAGGACTTATAAAGTCCTTAGGGTCGACTAAGCCCAGATGCCTCTCAGAAATCGCCTTTATGGCCGCATCCCATCCCTGAGTAAACTGTAGGGAATAAAGACCCTCATCATGAATCTCTATGAGATTCTTAAACTTGTCAGAATCCATGTAGTCATCAATGAGCTTATCCTTATCGCTCCTAAGTCTCACCAGCTCGGAATGAGCCTTAGCCAGCTCCTCCTTCTTCGTATCCAGCTTCTTCTCCAGGACCTTGGCTCTCTCCTCCCATTTCTTCATCTCCTTCTCAAACTCATCAGAGTTACCCTTCCAGGACCTAGCCTGATGGAGGGCCGCCTGGAAGTAAGTGTTACTCTGCAAAGAAATATGAGTTAACACAAGCTCGTTAAAATATGAGAAAGTTGGAATTCAAAAAAAAAAAGAGAGAAAAAAAAAGAAAGTTACCGCAGCTTGAGCTTGAGAACCCAGAAGCTCAATAGTCTCGATATCACTCCCCGTAACAATGTCGGTAAAATTGTGGGGAGTGATGGAATGGTACGACCAATCCTTAGCATGTTTGGTGGATCCGACCACCGTATCGCTCCTCCTGAAGCCCCAGTTAGGCCTGAAGGAATGCGCCTTAAGTGGAGGATCCACATCATCCCCCAACTCGACCACCGGGACGTGGGGCTTAAGGAAAGAAGGACCATCAGGCTTGCTCCTAGGGTCCCTGTTTAGCTTGGCCCTCTTCTGGCGGCCTGACTCCCCTTCCTTGGGCCTGTTGACATTATTGATGGCCTCGCAAGCTGAAAAAGAAAGATAGAAAGAATATTAAATTGCAGGAGATAAAATGTTACAATTAAAGGGAAGGAAAAATGGTTATCCAGTTATAAATTTACCCTTATCACTGGCCTGAGAGAGACCAACTTTCTTCAAGGAAAACTCCTCTAAGAGGGTCCAGGTGTCTGTTTTTCCATCATCTGAAATTAAGGCTTGGTAGGCCACCTCCTCCTCATCAGATAATCTGATGCTACCTGGACTCCCATCTGATACTTTGCAAAAGGGCCTACGGAAGAGTGTGGCCCAATCACCCCCAGCTCAGGTCAGCCTCACAAACTCGTCCCTCCATTTGGGGTTCTTCTCAACTATGGAATTACTATCAAAGATATGAGGGATTTTGGGCCGTTGACGAATTAAAACCCAACCTGGTTGACTCATGGAGCTATTATAGAATTGGAAAACTTTCCTAAAGACAGCTACGGAAAGAGGAAAATTGTTTCTAAGACAAAGGACCATAAAACAGATAATGTTCCTCCAAGCGTTAGGAGGGAGTTGACAAGGGTTGATTTGTACATCGGCAAGTAAGCGAGGAATAAATTCATGGAATGGGAACCTAAGACCCGCGGTCAGGGCTCCTCGATAGATAAACAAAGTATCCCCCTCCCAATTACAAGACCTATCCCCAGGGGCGGCTGGAGTGATCCTAAGGTGGGGTGGAAGTCTGTACAGGGTGTTCATGGACTCTATCCTACCATCTAACTCATGAAAGGTGTTACCATGATTATACAAATCTAACTCAGATAAAGAGGGATATTCATCACCTCTCGAGTTAATCATATCAAGTAGGGAAGTATATGGAGATTGAATTTGAATGTTTGTACCTCTCTTAGAGACATTCATCTTCTGCAAACGAGCCAAGTCACGATCCGCCATTGATATGCTTCGATTGAAGGCTTGAAACCCAGAAAAACCTGAGAAAGGTGGAGTTGCGGGAGCTGCAGTCGCCGGAAATCGCCTTCTCAAAGGGAGAACTCTAGAGAGATTTATGAGAGAAAATGAGAGATGTGAAGTGAAGTGAGGATTCTTGCTTCACACTACACTTATATAGGCGAAAAACTCGGAATACGAGGCGTTTCTAGGCCCATTTAGCCAGGCCCAACCTAAAAGCCCATCTACCAGAAATATCAGGAATAATCTAGAAGCTCCTGTGGAAAATGAAGTGTAACACCCCCAAATCCGGGGTCGGGGATCCGGGTTGTCACGAGTTCTTTTTCCCTTAATAACACCCAATCTTAATAATTACTCAACTACTCTGTACTGTGACCCCACAATAAACACACACACCACACGTTATAGTCTCAGAGATGAACATCCAAAAATAACCACAAGTCATTTTATTCCACAATTATCTGCCAATACACCTTAAAAGGTTTTCTGAATAAATTTACATTTCTTTGCCATTATTACAATTCATAAATATACATAAATCTGGTACATCAAAAGTTGAAAGCCTAGCCTATTGGTAGTTCCTACCTCAGCTACAGCGACATCAACGCCTATAGGAAACTGCGGAACATTTCCTATCCGCTTGCGAATTGGGAGCTTGGTCTTGTTCATCTTGTCTATCTGATGTTGT
Source organism: Apium graveolens (assembly GCF_009905375.1). Lineage (NCBI taxonomy): Eukaryota > Viridiplantae > Streptophyta > Magnoliopsida > Apiales > Apiaceae > Apium > Apium graveolens. Next base: position 2,838,513 of record NC_133657.1, read on the forward strand.
GTGATGAAAGAAGAAAGCAAGGGTGAGCAGCAAGCCCACCAAAATAATATGTATAATGATTAACAATATATGAGCCTTCTCATAGTACTCATGAAAATCTTGGTCAAAAGAAATGAACCAAGTTTGATATCTTAATGCGATGAAGTCGCAAAATATTCAGTATATATACATATATACTTTTCAAAATATGGGAAGTCCTCTTCCATGCATAATACACACAGAGTTCCAGTGTATAACTGTATAAAAATATCGTTGCAAGGTGATCTCATATATCTAACCTTGTCTCAACGTTTTTCTGAAAATCTTTGTCATGCATAAGATAATCATTTACTAGATATAAGTTTAAAAGATGAAGTTACAAGATACTCCAATATACTTATATCTTTTCCGAATACTACTTGAACCACCACCGTTCAAGTTATAATTAGTTTCAAAAGTTCATCACACTGATGAGACTACAAGATAAGACTTGAATAGATTCAATCTTTGAAATATTTTGAAGGAAATGAAGTTATGATATACTTCATTAAGTCCCGATATATATATACACCTATATATATACATACGTTTCCTGAAAACCTCTGTCATGTAAAGTATGAACATAATTGCAATATCCAATAAATTTGGAAAGGAAAGAATTTTGGCATAAACCTGATATCTTGCTGATCAGGCAAAGATACCAATAAGTAACCTTTTCTACTAGTAGATGGACGAATTCCCCACTGGTCATCACCCTGGCCGCATTTGGACCTTATGCTGGACTGCCACTCAGCCACTTATGCATTTGATGGACTCCCACTGAGCCACTTACACTATCATGGACGCCCACTGAGCCCATGTTGCTTATGCCGACTGAATAGATGGACTTACTTCCCGAACATTGGGTAAGTAATCAATTCATTTACCAAAACTGCAACCTTGTTGCGAATATAAAATACACCACAGAGCCGGATCCCTCAGGTTTTAAGCGAGTATTTAAATCCCCTTAAAAAGGAAGATCTTAAATATAAAAATGAGTTTTGGGATCCGCTCTAACTTTTAAAAATCATTTTGAAGGCTCGAAAACACTTTATAGAGTGTTTGGAGTAAAGCTGATTTAATGAAGTAAATCAGTCCCCAGAATATTTAGAAAATGACTGAATATTATTAATTAAATAATATTCCCATAAAGAATAATCTTTATAAAAATAATTGAAGTAGAAGTATTAAAATTTATACTTGAAACGAGTATTAAATAACCAAAGATATACTTATATGAAAGTACTATCTTTATTTGAATAATCGAAAATAAGTTTGATTATTGACACCTTATTCTTTAATAAAATAAAGAATATATCTCAGCAAATAATCGGAGTCATAGATCCTCAAATGAATATTCAAATAATATTCATTAAATAATATAAACTGAGTCATAAACCCTCGAATGAATATTCAAATAATATTCAGATAATAAAATAAAATTATGGAATAAACCTTATTCGATTAATAGTTTTGAAAACTATAACCATATATATATAAATATATATATATATAAAATCTACTCGGGATCCTCGACTCCCGGTTTTAGAAAATGTTTTCACCTTTGGGTCCCTATACTAAGGGTATATGCAAATTACTGCTATTCTCTAGCATAGGTATTATCAACTGAACCAACAGATATATTTGGCAAGAATACGAAACAGGCATGCATATATATATACCATATCAGCATGCTTCAATATATCGCAACATTTGCTAATTAACCAACATGCATCTATCGCAAGTTAATGCATATACATATATACATCACAACAACAGTATAACGGGTAGAAAACTTGCCTGAGCGACTTGGGGTGATAAAAGGCTCGGGACGAGTCTGGTAACCTATAAACAACAAGTAAGTTGGAATTAAACCAAAGTCACTTGTAAATCTATACTTTAACTAACTTAGACTCTAACGCTTATTTTGCGCTCGCTGGTTCTCTTAAGTCACTCGAGTACCCTCGGCTCCACCATTTTTAATAATTTAACCTTTACGAGTTTTAAGGCGATTCCTTCGCGAGTGTCTTACCAACTTCCTAACACACTTACCATAAATGGTTCATACATTAATTAACCCTTATTGGTCTTTAACCTATGTTTCAAAGTAAGGCGAGGGGAAAAGTTTCGTTCGCGAAACGCCGTTACCTGAAACGGTCGTTTTTCCTAAACCGTGCATCGGAATCGAACGAACGAACTACATATCAAAACGAAGCTCGTAACATGAGCTATCTAAACATGGCAGTGGTCATAATCTAGCAGGGGGTTCTCGGGTCCTAATGCTATGCACAAAAACAGTCCAAAGAAAATCGGACGTTACGACGGCTATGTTTACGCGATTTCCAAATTTTAAACCATACAAAACCAACCACAAACCAACCTCAAATCCAACATACAACCAACATCCATCCTTATCACATCATAACAACCCCAACCAATTCAATTTAATCATTCATACTTATGCCTAAACTTAACTTTAATCATACTTAAGTTCCTTTAAATCAAAACCACAACATTCACCATTCCATTTCACTACCATTTCAAATCCCAAACTCTAATCACAACAACAAGCTACAATATCATCATCCTAATCAAAATCATCTTATAATATATAGGAATCTAGGGTTTGGAGATGGTATACCTTCCTTGAAGTGGTGGGAGGAGCTAGGAAGCCTTAAGAAGCTTTGAGAAGTCTTAAGAATGCTTGGATCTTCAAGAAAAACAAGAAAAACTTCAAGTTAAAAACTTGAAAACACTATTCATAGTCTTCTTCTTTGATTAAATGAAGAAGATGGAGAAGGAATTGATGGCTTAAACTCATGATATAGCCCTAACTAAGCATGAAGATGATTAGGGAATTAACTCACCAATTTAGGAAGCTTGGATCTTTGATTTTGAATTTCTTGCTCTTTTGAATAGTAAAAAGCCGAGAGCAAAGATGAACCATGCCTTGGTTGCTTTTTGATTTTGATGAAAAATGATTTTGCTTGGCTTGGTTGGCTTGTTTTTGTGTTTGATTTAGTTAATTACCTTGTTGCCCTTGAATTTGTGTGGTTACAAAGCCACCACACCTCCTTCCTTTTTTGTCATGCCTATGTCACCTTGCACATGTCATAATGCTCCCACTTGTCCACACCTTGTGGTTTGATGATGTCACAATCCCTGGCTTCTTGTACAAGCTTGTCTCTTGGTCACTTATTTATTTTACGGTTCACTTATCTTTCGTTCTCGTTTATCGTTCGAGGGATCATACCCGGGATCTTATTACTTAGGTTCCCTTAACCTTTCTCAATATATTGTATTCCTTCTATGATCCTCTCTTATAATCCTTTAATTTAAATCCTTTTTATCCTGTTACCTTATACTCAATTCTTTCCGTATCTATTGGATTTCCGGGAAAAATCAAAGTGTTCGGAATTGGATTCTGACGATCTTTACATACACTTATATACCTCATAGAGTACTAATAATATCCCATAAGATCAATAACAGAACCCCTACATAGCGTGGCATGAAAAGTTTTCTCGTTCAGCAAAAACACTATTCATAAGGGTTTCAAAATTTCTCAAAAATTGGGGTTATTACAGTCTCCCCTCCTTAAAAGGATTCCGTCCCGGAATCAGATAGAAAATGAATAGGGATACTTTCTTAGCATTACACTTTCTAACTCTCGAGTCAATTTTCCCACATTGTGGTTCTACCACCAAACTCTGCCTAGTTTGATAATCCTTCTCCTAAGCACTTGTTCCTTTTCACTCTATAACCCTTCCTGGTTGCTCCATATAGGTTACGTCTGGTTGCATGTCTATGCGCTCCTATGCCCCTATTTATCTGGCATCCGAATTACCCTTTCTTAACATTGATACGTGAAACGCGTTATGACTCGCTACATGTTCAGGGGTAAGGCTAGCTCATATGCTAACTTCCCAATACTCCTTAATATATCCAAGGGTCCAACAAATTGTAGACTTTGCTTTCCTTTCTTTCCGAACCTCATCAATCCTTTCCAAGGGATACCTATAACATTACTAGGTCCCCTATTTCATACTCTTTATCCTTTCGTGTCAAATCAACATACTTATCATATCCATCTTGGGCTACTACCAGCCGTCCTCTGATTAGATCTATCATATCCTTGGTCCTTTGGACTACTGCGGGTCCGAGCATCTTGCGCTCTACAACTTCATCCTAACATAAGGGAGATCGACATTATCTTCCCTCAAGGATCTCATAAGGCGACATCTCGATAATGACATATAATCTATTGTCGTAAGATAACTCAATTCGAATTAAGTGATCATTAGGACTTTTGCTTCTCAATACCCATTCTTTTCCAGTTCGTAATCGCTACTGCCCTCCGTTCCTAATATTATACTAGTTATACTTTTGCTCGTTAGCGTTCTATAACCTTTTAATAACCACGTCAACCTTAGTATCACGAATGTGTTTCCATTCCAAATACTACCATAACTTTATTACTCCTTTTTCAGCTGTTTCTATTTCCCAAAGTTTGATCAATCACATAGAAGTAAAGGAATTCGTTGAGAGATCACTATGATCATGAACACTTGTTATATCGCATAGTTAGTACAGAAGGTGGCCAGCCTTTAGTACTTGACAAGCAATTAAACAATAGCTGGTATCCTACTCGGCTTCTATCACACAGATAGATAGTCATTCGGCAATACCTCCCCTTCTGGAAGGGTTGTTCTTCTCAGCTTACATGAAATGAAAAGAAGAGAAAAGAACGAATTGAATAGAATTGTATATATGAAAAAAATATACTGCCACAAAATATCTGGCTTGGAACCTACCTCTGAACTATAGAGGTTTGTCATAGGAGAACAAATCATATACGTATATAAATCAACATTAAGCATTATAGCCTCGTATTTCCCATGCCTAAATATTTTCGCTATCCCGTCCATCATTCTATGGACCCATGCTCTTCATCGAGCTTGTACACAATCACCTTTGAAACTCCTTCGTTATCAAAAATCGAATCTGGGTTTTCATTCCAGACATCACCGTTACTAGAATTCTATGCTTGCACCGCAACCTTCCTCATATAATAATACGACTCTCTATTGATAAGAAAGAATAATTATTCACTAGGTAGATACTCTACTTAATTAGTCTATCAATGATAACTTATACACTACCACGACCCGATTAGTGGTACTCAATCTCAACACCCATTCCAATACAACTCTCACGGTTGTATTCAGCTCAATACTCGCAGAATCATTGCTGCCTTACTATGGTCCACCACTGACCTACTGTAGTCATTCATTTTCCATGAAGTCTTAATATCTAACCATACGGAGTCCATACATGTCGTATCAAATCCTTCTAAGGAGGTAACATAATCACCATTCATGATTCATGGAGTACACTCCTGATTCTGACATACATACATGACATGAAGCAGATAAAATTGCAGAAGAGTTTCGCTCAAAGCAACGATAGCAGGTTAATACCATTCGTAATCATATGCCTTCAATAGAAGACTTAACTCAAAGGTTTGTTTAGTCCTTTTTGAAACATGGTCCTGGCTTATCTCAAGATAGGACCTTCTAAGATAGATATCCCGTTCATGGCGATTACACGAATTAAACCTTTACCAACTACTATTACGGTTGGGTATTGTACAGTCATCAGAAGGAATGTCAATCTCCCAAACCATAATACAACCTTCACAGCTTTAACCATCATCACTGTATTCTTTTGGCACAGGCGCCTATAATTATCCTCTTACCTTTAAAGTGTCGGCCACCTCTTTGGCCTTTCCTGATAGTAAAATTTCCTTACAGTTAATGTCATTTTAACCACCTTCAAATAAATTTTCTACCTCATTCCAATCACAGCTTATGTGAAGATGTTTTCCTTAAAATCTGATGAGTAAAAAAAAATATCACCATTTTTCCATAAGTTATTGCCTCAGTCTTTAGAGGTTAATGTAAGTCATATGTCATAGCCTATTTGTATATTCGAGGATTCAACTCAACTCAAATAAGAATGTAATAAGTAAATAGTGGATCGACCGTCAGAGAGATCTCGCAAAGTAATATATGTCAAAGGATTCAGAAACAAGGTTCATCTACAGACTTGAGGAGGTAATTCACTGGAAGAAGTTCAAGAAGTTGATCATGCCTCAGTGATATAAATCAAGATCGTGGATTTAATCAAGTGACAGAGATCTCGTCAGAGTATCAATAATTACAAGGATTTAATCTGAAGAAAATCAAAGCGTCAAAGTCAAGACATGAAGAAACGTCACGGAAGTTAGTCACTCATGAACCAGACAGTACATCGAGTGTCAACGTTGAAGTGGTGGAATTGATTCATAATTTTCAGTGATTTTCAGAAGATTTGCAGAAGAATGGTTGCTGCTCAAGACTAGAATTAATTCTCTATTAATTAATTAAGTCATCTAATTTAATTAAGAAAATAAATTATATCTGCGAAGAATAATTTATTTATTAATTGAATTAATTGATTAATTAATTCTGAATTAATTCTAGGAATTTTCAGAAGTTTAATTGGATTAAATTCAAATCTTAAATCAGCAAGACAAATGGAAATGAACTAGCATGACAATCTGGATTGTCATACCGATTGTCATGCTAGGCCATTTTCCATTGTCATACCGAAAGTTACTCTAGGAGGATAATTGTCTTGCTAGTTCATTCTGATTGTCATGCTAGTTCATTCAAATTGTCTTGCTAGTTCATTCAATTGTCCTACCGAAAGTCTTGCCAGCTATAGGATTGTCATGCCAATTCAATTCTATTATTCTGTTGATTAAAAAGAAGCAGACAAGCAGCAGTTTCATTTTATCCATCCAATATACAAGAACAAAAAGAAAGCAGCCGCCTCTGAAAAATATCATCCTTCATCTGCAGAAATTCAAGATCAATTTCTAGTTTGTTAATGTTAAATCCAAACCACTAGAATTATTTATCTTGTTCTTGTGTAACAATCTAGCGGATCAAAATCCCTAGAACTTGATCTCAAATTGCGTTTAGCATTTGAATCTTTTTATTACAAAAATAGAAAAAGTTCATGTCGAATTTATTCTAGATTTGTGATAATTAATTTGAGATTAATTCCTTGTAATCGATACAGTTGTTGTAACACCTTTCAAGTTTAATAATATTTTTATTTAACTTGAATTTTGTTTCACATTTTTTATTCCGCATTTAATTCGATTATTCGGTACTGTTTGTATTCAACCCCCCCTTCTACAAACACATTGGGACCTAACAATTGGTATCAGAGCCTTCTGATTAACGAACAAATCAAGATCCTAGACTTTTGTGATTTTTCAACTCCTTGAATTTTTATTTATTCAAAAATTCATAATGACTTCACATAAAGTTGGAACCGTTAAAATTCCACAATTTGATAAAGAGAATTATATCATGTGGAAGAAGAAGATGCTATTATTCTTACAAGTTGCAAATCCCAAATATTCAAACTTGTTAAAGAAGGGTATAAAAACTCCGATGGTTATTGAACCGGAGGTAATAATAGATGGTGTGGTGACTACTGAAGCTAGAACCTATCCAAAAGAGCCTGAAGATTTTACTCCTGCTGAGAAGGAAGAAGCCTCCTTGGATGCCAGCCTTCAATTAATATTAATTGATTCCCTTGATCCCCTGATGAACAGACATGTGATGAACTGTAAAAATTCCAAACACATGTGGGAAACTATTGAGGTGATTAATGAAGGCACAGAGGAAGTTAGGGAGAACAAGTTGGAAATCCTAACCTCTGAATATGAACATTTCAAATCAAATCCAGGAGAAGGAATTACTGAAGTGTTTGAGAGGTACAATGCGTTGATCAACAACCTGAACATCAATGGAAAGTATTATTCAATCAGGGAGGTCAACAAAAAGTTCCTTTTAACACTGCCAGCTCATCTTGAACATAGAATCACTGCCATTAGAGAAGCTAGAGATCTGAGTGAGATTTCTTTGGACAGGCTCTATGGAGTGTTAAAAACTTATGAGTTGGAGCAGATTCAACAGAAGGAAGTCTACGGGAAGGATAGAATGGTCAGCACATCTAATGCACTTGTAGCTGAAGGTCAACAACAACAACAATCTCAACAGTTAGAAAGAATGGTACAGTTTTCCAAGGGTGAGGAAAATGAGTTAGTAGCAGAATATGATCCTCCTACTACAAATCAATCAAGTGATGATTTTTATTCCTTGGAAGAGCTGGAGCAATTGGAAGACGAGTCAATGGCCCAAATTGTCAAGAGATTCTCCCATGTCAGATTCAAGAGGAATCCCAAGCTTAAGTACAAGTCCAACTACAACAAATTCCAGAAAGGTGGATCTTCATCCTCTAACACCAGCAGTGGTGGATACAAAACAGGGATGGTTGATCGGAGCACCATTAGATGCTATAACTGCAATGAGTTGGGACACTTTGCCACAGAATGTAGGAAGCCAAAGCAAGTAAGAAAGAACTCTGAAAGGGCTTATCTGGCAAAGGGAAGAAGCTGGGATGATACTGACAGTGAAGATGAAGATGAAGGAAATCTTGCTCTTATGGCTATTGATGGAAAAGCTTCATCGTCAAGAATAGAGGTAAAACTTTCTGATGCTGAAATGGTTTATCATCTAAGAGGTAACTTAGATTGTGCACGTCGTGATAATGAACTGTTAAGTTTACAGATCACAGACCTTGAGAAAGAGGTCAATGAATTAAGACTTGTGCACATTAATCAAGACAAATTAAAATAACAGATATCTTTTCTAGAGAATAGAGTTGACTGTTATAGAAAACTCGAAACTATTCTCAAAGACAAGATCACCGGTCTTGAGACTAAGGTTAGAGCCTACTTCAATTCTTGTTCGAAGGCTAAAGAGTTCTACAGTAAGCAAGCTGTTAATCAAACATCTGGAATAGGTTATGATTACAATGCTGCTATTGGAGAATTAGGCATAAACTCCCCTCCTCATGTATGTGCTAAAGGGAGGGAAGTACCACATGTGCTTAAGGGTGTTGATGAACCCCTCTATAAAGCATCAATTGCTGAACCATTTGATGCGACCTCTTCTGTTATTCAAGAAGAAATACGTGCTGAGGATCATGCTTATGAGAAGATTGTTTCCAAGTCAAGTGAGTCGAAAGTTCCAGTCAAAGTTGTGAAAGCAACCGAGACTAACTCAGACACACATGAGTTGGATAACAATAATGCCATGTCTACCATGCATAAATTGCCTGCTGTTAATCACTCTCATAAAGCATGTGGTGTTGCTAATTGTATGTCTTGTGCTTTTAATATGATGTATGCTTATTTTAATGGTAAGCATGTGTCTAATGATAAGACTACTCCTCGTCAGCATGTGAATAACAAGAAGCATGATAGGTCTAAGACTGCTAGTCCTTCTAAGGCTAGAAAGGAGACATTTGTGCCTAAGCTTAAACAGAAATTTGTTAAGGCTGTTTACAAGGTCAAATGTTCAGTCATTGAGAATGTTGAGACAATTAAAATTAAAAATGTTATTTTGCCTGACAAAGGACAGTTCTACAAGTATGCCGGGCCCAACCAAGTTTGGGTTCCGAAGAAGGTCTAATCCATTTGAAGTGCAGGGCAGTATACAGGTGTAACCGGTAGTGTGGATTCTTGACAAGTGGATCATCAAGACATATGACCGGAGATAGAGCCCTGCTATCAAATGTGGTTGAGAAAGCTGGCCCCCTGATTACCTTTGGAGATAACAGCAAAGGTTTATCTGAGGGATATGGCTGTTTGCAAGCTGGGAATGTTATCATTATAATTTTGTATATTGTGCTAGGTTATTATCAGGAAGCATCATCTAACATATAGCACCAGTGACGAGACTTGAGAATATTACGACATATCAGACACCTGCTGCACATTACACTTGGAATTGTACTCTAGTAAGATGTGTACAAGTGTACTCCTGATTGGTAAGTCAAAAGAGGAAGTCAATGCACCACAGTTCATGGACTTTGCAGCTGCAGATCTATTGGACTATGCAATTTCTTCTTCACAATCTCACTTCAGGTTGGTATGAACTAGTATACTGCTCAAGCAATCGTCAAGGACATGGTATGGCACTCTAACTGCAGTTACAGTTTTATATGAATAAGTAGAGTCGTCATATTTTTAACTCTATTATCACTAAGCACAATCATATTGTTTTATATGTGCAGTGGTATATTGATTATGCAACATAACAATTAGTATCTAAAGTACTTGACAAGTATCGGTCAATGATATCTTGTTAACATTATGTTGCAGATATTTGTAAGCTTTTGACATGAATGAGAATTACTTAGACTTTACCCTAAGTGATCAATGTTTTATCAAAAACTCATTCATATTGAAAAACAAAATCAAACTTCTTTCTACATTAGTGACTTCTTATTTCATGTAAAATCTTTTGAAATCACTAGTGTAAATCATTTTCTCTCTATTACCATATGTTCTGTGTTACAGGTTCAGTCTCCAATGACTTTCGTTCATTGACAGTCATGAGGTTGAAAACCCACAACGTCTATCCCAGACTGTAAAGACAAACACAAAAACAGAACCAACCAACACTCTCTTACCACTAAATGTAGTATGAATGAGCGTGAGGGAGATAGTGCCTAGTGCACCACATAAGGAAGGTTCTGTAGTCAACCCAGTAGCTCTGTCTCCTACATAGATGAGTAGTATTTAAACCGAGACAACTGCTAGCCCCCATACATCTTCTCAAAAAGATGTAATGGCTGAAAAGGCACAAAAACAAGTTACTAGATTCATTCTCTCAACAGGGTGAGTCTATTGAATTTTGCCTGTCGGCCAAGGTATCCGATGTAGTGTCACCACTTCAAACATAATCAATTCCTGATGCACAAGGAGAGGTTACACACACAAAGGATGAGTTGACGGAAACAAGAGTTTCGACCATTTTAAGGTCAGATTCGATTGTTTAAGGTTCGTTAGTGGACCAATTGCCTTTACAGGTGTTAGGAGAGGATACTGATCCAAAAGCCATATGTCAGTGGTCAGTGTCTACCTCCCCAGGCTTAAATCCCCTGGATGCATCTGCGGATAGTGGATCTGACATAGGTGCAGATCGGCAACTTGTTGACAATGATTCAGATATTACCTGATAAGTCACAAGGAAATGTCTTCACAGGCATTAGAAGGGAACCTTGATCTTTATGCTAAATTCTTTGGATCATTGTTTACCTTCCCAGAATTCAAATCTGGAACCCTAAAAGGGAAACTAGCAACTTGTAGATTATGACTCAGATTCATCTGACGAGTTTAACAAGGATGGGGATTTGTGAACTCCCATTGCACCACCTGTGACCTCCTTAAGGATGGCTAAGGTGATTTTCCTTGCAGGTACAGCTGGATTATGGAGCTATGAGAGAAGAGTGATACACTTGTGAGAATGAGTGTAAACACGAGTGGAGAGAAGAGTGAAACACATGTGAGGTACACTAAACAGAATCACACACTCACGGTGAGGTAGAAACAGAAACTACTTGTTATTTCTTTTCCAACCAAGTGAAATATGAGAACTCCTTCAGACGACGGCATACATTCCTTCTTTAAGGGGGAGATAAAAGCTTAAGTAATAGTTTGGAGGATTCCTCAACTAAGGGGGAGAAATAGCAGGGAGGAAGAAAAAGATGTACACTACACCACACCATTGTTGTTTTTAACTACGGATCCTATTGTACGGGAGAGGTGGTAAACACAAGGTGATTTTCTGATAAGGGAAGAAGCTGTTAAGGGAGTACCATTGGTTTTTATCTGCGGATCCTATTGTACGGGAGAGGTGGTAAAACGAAGGTGATCTTCTTTAATCAGTTGATTCTCATAGGGGGAGAAGCAAGAGATATGGGCTTCTCAACAGGAAATGTGGTTGTACAAATGAAGATGGAACTACTTGAAGATATGTTCAGTCTAGAGGAACATCTACTTGGAATCTGGAAAATGTTAAATCTCATCCAGAACTTTTCTGCTATTTACTTTGCATGTATGTTTATATCTTTTTCTTATTTGTTAGTTGAGTTATCCTCTAGGTATTTGTGTGTTATTGTCTAACAAACAAATAGGGGGAGATTGTAAGTCATATGTCATAGCCTATTTGTATATTCGAGGATTCAACTCAACTCAAATAAGAATGTAATAAGTAAATAGTGGATCGACCGTCAGAGAGATCTCGCAAAGTAATATCTGTCAAAGGATTCAGAAACAAGGTTCATCTACAGACTTGAGGAGGTAATTCACTGGAAGAAGTTCAAGAAGTTGATCATGCCTCAGTGATATAAATCAAGATCGTGGATTTAATCAAGTGACAGAGATCTCGTCAGAGTATCATTAATTACAAGGATTTAATCTGAAGAAAATCAAAGCGTCAAAGTCAAGACATGAAGAAACATCACGGAAGTTAGTCACTCATGAACCAGACAGTACATCGAGTGTCAACGTTGAAGTGGTGGAATTGATTCATAATTTTCAGTGATTTTCAGAAGATTTGCAGAAGAATGGTTGCTGCTCAAGACTAGAATTAATTCTCTATTAATTAATTAAGTCATCTAATTTAATTAAGAAAATAAATTATATCTGCGAAGAATAATTTATTTATTAATTGAATTAATTGATTAATTAATTCTGAATTAATTCTAGGAATTTTCAGAAGTTTAATTGGATTAAATTCAAATCTTAAATCAGCAAGACAAATGGAAATGAACTAGCATGACAATCTGGATTGTCATACCGATTGTCATGCTAGGCCATTTTCCATTGTCATACCGAAAGTTACTCTAGGAGGATAATTGTCTTGCTAGTTCATTCTGATTGTCATGCTAGTTCATTCAGATTGTCTTGCTAGTTCATTCAATTGTCCTACCGAAAGTCTTGCCAGCTATAGGATTGTCATGCCAATTCAATTCTATTATTCTGTTGATTAAAAAGAAGCAGACAAGCAGCAGTTTCATTTTATCCATCCAATATACAAGAACAAAAAGAAAGCAGCCGCCTCTGAAAAATATCATCCTTCATCTGCAGAAATTCAAGATCAATTTCTAGTTTGTTAATGTTAAATCCAAACCACTAGAATTATTTATCTTGTTCTTGTGTAACAATCTAGCGGATCAAAATCCCTAGAACTTAATCTCAAATTGCGTTTAGCATTTGAATCTTTTTATTACAAAAATAGAAAAAGTTCATGTCGAATTTATTCTAGATTTGTGATAATTAATTTGAGATTAATTCCTTGTAATCGATACAGTTGTTGTAACACCTTTCAAGTTTAATAATATTTTTATTTAACTTGAATTTTGTTTCACATTTTTTATTCCGCATTTAATTCGATTATTCGGTACTGTTTGTATTCAACCCCCCCTTCTACAAACACATTGGGACCTAACAGTTAATCACTGTCACGACTGACTCTTAATCATACTTAGAACATCTTTTATCTTAAGTCCTAATTGCCCTGAACAATTTCGACCATTACTGGTTCGATCTATACTTTCTCGTGGTGTAACACGTGCCCCACTTGGCATCATTATAATTACGACACATTTCCTTTATCAACCTTTCTATTCTTGAGAATTTTTAATATTACCCTTTTTCCTTATAAAACCTCTAAGGTTATCCTTCAATCGTTCCTCCTGTATTCCCTAGATACAGGGCATATCACAATACCATTTACTAATAGTAGAACTATTGTCTATATTCTTCTGAAAAATTTCTCCACTGATTCTTAAAGGTTGTTGTTACCTTAACCCTTTCCCAATCGTACTGTCAAAACTCATAATGTCCCTATTAAGGGTGACATGCCAACCTTTATGCAGTCCCCTAGGATTCATTTTAAGTTACCAATGTTCTATCCTTAATTCCACCTTTAAAAGGTACCTGCATCCTTCCATGGATAAATCAAGTCATATATCCTTGATAGATTATCTTATTCATCATTCCCACCTCGATAGTCTATACCTAACTTCATAATAGCATCCTTATTCAAATTGAGGTCAATCCATATGGCCTCCAAAAGATAACAATGGTCATCCGCTTTTCTTTCCTGATTTGGTAATGATAACATGGATGTTCTAGAAGATATTGGTCATGTTCAACGTGAACTTCTTCTTAATAATTCCTTATTTACTTTTGTTGTTTATCTCAACAGTCACCTCAATGTTGGGATACCTCCCATACCTGGCGTCTCCCTTTCTGGGTAACAAGCCACCGGTCTTACACTTCACATTCTTGAAGGTCACTTCCTTCATCCAAATTTTCCTAATTTCTTACTTCCTTGTCTCCTCAGTCTATCCGCGTCTCAATATTTATCCTTCGAACTATCTCAAGGTTTCCTCAAATCCTCCCAACTTACAGGGGATAAAATATATTTATCTCTTATGCCTTCAACCATCAATTTAACTCATGGTGAATCACCCTCATCCTGAAGATTACATACTTTTCTATTTCTATTGCTACGAGTCTTTAGGGTTTCCTCATACCCAATTCCTTTATCATTCCTCAAACTCTATTTCCTTTATATTCCCTTCTACTTCAATTTCTTTTAATTTTCCTTTCTCTTATCATTATTTCATGAACCAACACAATATAAGCATTGATTTCAAACATCCCGTCATTCTGGATTCGTGTCCTTAGAACGAATCTTGACAACTTTTTACAACTTAGATTCACAATTCATCATACTCGTCCACCTTTGTTCTGGCTCTAAAGCTTTTGCACTCTCTCCATAACCTTGGGAAGTACTTTCCTGAAAACAATTGACTGAACTTAAATCAGTTTATTATAATCTCTTGCTCCGTGCCTTCCTTGGCCTTTCACCGGAGGGTGGTCTCTCTCTTAGGAGGGTAAGTGACAAAAACAGTCTTTTGTGGTTCATCAATCATTTTGAATCTCAAATGATTCCTATATTTCCTTTAGCTAGGCTCTTGCTTCGGCTGGGTCAGCTTGTTCCTTGGAACTCTGAGAGCTTAGCGACTTAAAGGTCATGAAAGAATTTCCTACCGCATTGTTTCCTCAAGGTGGTGGTTGGGGATAATAGTCTAAGTTCTTTTTAGACAGGTCCATGAATTGCCGTATAGGAGTACCGTCTCGGGTCTCCTTTCCTTACTCGACTTTCTGTTTCCTTAGTATGAAATGTTTCATCCTTCTCCCATACTTGGGGTTATCTTATATGTTAAAATCATCATTTTCCACTTCATTATGTTATGGGTTCCTCCTATCTTGATGGCGTCATCCCTGACTATCACATTCAGGGTTTGCCCTTAATCTTATTCCTTGAACTATGACTTTCATCTAAGATCTCATCTTTAAGCTCTTGAACATTTGGAACCCAAATTCTATAGGAATACCTCATTATTCCCTTATCATCTTTCTCGGTATTAATCTCATATCTATTTGTTGGCTCTCTGCCTTCATTCATCACTTTTTCTGGCACAATATGTTCTTTTCCGATAATTCGGTCTGTATTGCAATCTCAAACAGCTTTTCGGTACCAGCTCCAGTTACCTTCACTACTATTTCCAAAATCTCTTATAAACTCTCCCAAAGACATTATCATCTTGAGTCTCTCCTTTTTACTAAGGGCATCAGCCACCACATTGGCTTTCCCCGAATGATAAAGAATCTCCCAATCATTATTCCTGATTAGCTCTAACTGCCTCCTCTGGCATATGTTGAGCTCTTTCTACGTGAAAATGTACTAGAGCACTTATGGCTTAGGTAATTCTCGCACTTCTCTCCAAACAAGTAGTGCCTCCAATCTTTAGGGTAAAACTATTGCCACGAGCCTAAGCTCATGGGCGGGGATATCGAATTTCATATTACCTTAATTGTCTTGACATGTACGCGATTACCTTACCGTGCTGCATAAGCACGCACCCTAAGCCCTTGTGCGAAGCGTCACTACACTTCACAAAATCTCCTTTTCCATCCGGCAACGCTAGAATAGGGGCCATCACCAACCTCTGCTTCAGTTCTTGAAAGCTGTTCTCGCATTTCTCTGTCCATTCGAACTTCTCAGTCTTACGAGTAATCCGCGTTAAAGGGGCTACTATCTTTACGACTTGAACGAACCTCCTGTAGTGACCGGCCAATCCTACCTCTGGTAGTCGACCTAACCATGGTCATCAATTCATCAGTGGTCCTTTATCCAATCTTGTCAGGATCCTCCATGGGATCCTCCTCAACAACTATCCCTTCTAGGACAACCTCCTCAACCGCTACATCCTCAATATCAACATCATCCGGTCCTGCGTTAGGACGCTCTATCGGATCCATAATCTGATTTCCAATGAGTAATAAAACATCATCGCGTTGTTGCTCCTCAACCTCAGGGTTCGGAGTCCCGCTACCATATACGATAACGAACTACGCTCCTATCACGATATTTATAAGGGTTCCCATAAGGGTTTTAGCTGTCAGTACTACGTTAGGTAGCCCGACTATGAACTTGGCAAGAGTTCTTATTATCTTAGTGAACTTATTATCTTAACGTCCCATCATCTCTGAGGTTTATAACGCTTAGCTCTGATACCATTTCTGTAACACCCCCAAATCCGGGGTCGGGGATCCGGGTTGTCACGAGTTCCATTTCCCTTAATAACACCCAATCTTAATAATTACTTAACTACTCTGTACTGTGACCCCACAATAAACACACACACCACACGTTATAGTCTCAGAGATGAACATCCAAAAATAACCACAAGTCATTTTATTCCACAGTTATCTGCCAATACACCTTAAAAGGTTTTCTGAATAAATTTACATTTCTTTGCCATTATTACAATTCATAAATATACATAAATCTGGTACATCAAAAGTTGAAAGCCTAGCCTATTGGTAGTTCCTACCTCAGCTACAGCGACATCAACGCCTATAGGAAACTGCGGAACATTTCCTATCCGCTTGCGAATTGGGAGCTTGGTCTTGTTCATCTTGTCTATCTGATGTTGTGTGATGAAAGAAGAAAGCAAGGGTGAGCAGCAAGCCCACCAAAATAATATGTATAATGATTAACAATATATGAGCCTTCTCATAGTACTCATGAAAATCTTGGTCAAAAGAAATGAACCAAGTTTGATATCTTAATGCGATGAAGTCGCAAAATATTCAGTATATATACATATATACTTTTCAAAATATGGGAAGTCCTCTTCCATGCATAATACACACAGAGTTCCAGTGTATAACTGTATAAAAATATCGTTGCAAGGTGATCTCATATATCTAACCTTGTCTCAACGTTTTTATGAAAATCTTTGTCATGCATAAGATAATCATTTACTAGATATAAGTTTAAAAGATGAAGTTACAAGATACTCCAATATACTTATATCTTTTCCGAATACTACTTGAACCACCACTGTTCAAGTTATAATTAGTTTCAAAAGTTCATCACACTGATGAGACTACAAGATAAGACTTGAATAGATTCAATCTTTGAAATATTTTGAAGGAAATGAAGTTATGATATACTTCATTAAGTCCCGATATATATATACACCTATATATATACATACGTTTCCTGAAAACCTCTGTCATGTAAAGTATGAACAGAATTGCAATATCCAATAAATTTGGAAAGGAAAGAATTTTGGCATAAACCTGATATCTTGCTGATCAGGCAAAGATACCAATAAGTAACCTTTTCTACTAGTAGATGGACGAATTCCCCACTGGTCATCACCCTGGCCGCATTAGGACCTTATGCTGGACTGCCACTCAGCCACTTATGCATTTGATGGACTCCCACTGAGCCACTTACACTATCATGGACGCCCACTGAGCCCATGTTGCTTATGCCGACTGAATAGATGGACTTACTTCCCGAACATTGGGTAAGTAATCAATTCATTTACCAAAACTGCAACCTTGTTGCGAATATAAAATACACCACAGAGCCGGATCCCTCAGGTTTTAAGCGAGTATTTAAATCCCCTTAAAAAGGAAGATCTTAAATATAAAAATGAGTTTTGGGATCCGCTCTAACTTTTAAAAATCATTTTGAAGGCTCGAAAACACTTTATAGAGTGTTTGGAGTAAAGCTGATTTAATGAAGTAAATCAGTCCCCAGAATATTTAGAAAATGACTGAATATTATTAATTAAATAATATTCCCATAAAGAATAATCTTTATAAAAATAATTGAAGTAGAAGTATTAAAATTTATACTTGAAACGAGTATTAAATAACCAAAGATATACTTATATGAAAGTACTATCTTTATTTGAATAATCGAAAATAAGTTTGATTATTGACACCTTATTCTTTAATAAAATAAAGAATATATCTCAGCAAATAATCGGAGTCATAGATCCTCAAATGAATATTCAAATAATATTCATTAAATAATATAAACTGAGTCATAAACCCTCGAATGAATATTCAAATAATATTCAGATAATAAAATAAAATTATGGAATAAACCTTATTCGATTAATAGTTTTGAAAACTATAACCATATATATATAAATATATATATATATAAAATCTACTCGGGATCCTCGACTCCCGGTTTTAGAAAATGTTTTCACCTTTGGGTCCCTATACTAAGGGTATATGCAAATTACTGCTATTCTCTAGCATAGGTATTATCAACTGAACCAACAGATATATTTGGCAAGAATACGAAACAGGCATGCATATATATATACCATATCAGCATGCTTCAATATATCGCAACATTTGCTAATTAACCAACATGCATCTATCGCAAGTTAATGCATATACATATATACATCACAACAACAGTATAACGGGTAGAAAACTTGCCTGAGCGACTTGGGGTGATAAAAGGCTCGGGACGAGTCTGGTAACCTATAAACAACAAGTAAGTTGGAATTAAACCAAAGTCACTTGTAAATCTATACTTTAACTAACTTAGACTCTAACGCTTATTTTGCGCTCGCTGGTTCTCTTAAGTCACTCGAGTACCCTCGGCTCCACCATTTTTAATAATTTAACCTTTACGAGTTTTAAGGCGATTCCTTCGCGAGTGTCTTACCAACTTCCTAACACACTTACCATAAATGGTTCATACATTAATTAACCTTTATTGGTCTTTAACCTATGTTTCAAAGTAAGGCGAGGGGAAAAGTTTCGTTCGCGAAACGCCGTTACCTGAAACGGTCGTTTCTCCTAAACCGTGCATCGGAATCGAACGAACTACATATCAAAACGAAGCTCGTAACATGAGCTATCTAAACATGGCAGTGGTCATAATCTAGCAGGGGGTTCTCGGGTCCTAATGCTATGCACAAAAACAGTCCAAAGAAAATCGGACGTTACGACGGCTATGTTTACGCGATTTCCAAATTTTAAACCATACAAAACCAACCACAAACCAACCTCAAATCCAACATACAACCAACATCCATCCTTATCACATCATAACAACCCCAACCAATTCAATTTAATCATTCATACTTATGCCTAAACTTAACTTTAATCATACTTAAGTTCCTTTAAATCAAAACCACAACATTCACCATTCCATTTCACTACCATTTCAAATCCCAAACTCTAATCACAACAACAAGCTACAATATCATCCTCCTAATCAAAATCATCTTATAATATATAGGAATCTAGGGTTTGGAGATGGTATACCTTCCTTGAAGTGGTGGGAGGAGCTAGGAAGCCTTAAGAAGCTTTGAGAAGTCTTAAGAATGCTTGGATCTTCAAGAAAAACAAGAAAAACTTCAAGTTAAAAACTTGAAAACACTATTCATAGTCTTCTTCTTTGATTAAATGAAGAAGATGGAGAAGGAATTGATGGCTTAAACTCATGATATAGCCCTAACTAAGCATGAAGATGATTAGGGAATTAACTCACCAATTTAGGAAGCTTGGATCTTTGATTTTGAATTTCTTGCTCTTTTGAATAGTAAAAAGCCGAGAGCAAAGATGAACCATGCCTTGGTTGCTTTTTGATTTTGATGAAAAATGATTTTGCTTGGCTTGGTTGGCTTGTTTTTGTGTTTGATTTAGTTAATTACCTTGTTGCCCTTGAATTTGTGTGGTTACAAAGCCACCACACCTCCTTCCTTTTTTGTCATGCCTATGTCACCTTGCACATGTCATAATGCTCCCACTTGTCCACACCTTGTGGTTTGATGATGTCACAATCCCTGGCTTCTTGTACAAGCTTGTCTCTTGGTCACTTATTTGTTTTACGGTTCGCTTATCTTTCGTTCTCGTTTATCGTTCGAGGGATCATACCCGGGATCTTATTACTTAGGTTCCCTTAACCTTTCTCAATATATTGTATTCCTTCTATGATCCTCTCTTATAATCCTTTAATTTAAATCCTTTTTATCCTGTTACCTTATACTTAATTCTTTCCGTATCTATTGGATTTCCGGGAAAAATCAAAGTGTTCGGAATTGGATTCTGACGATCTTTACATACACTTATATACCTCATAGAGTACTAATAATATCCCATAAGATCAATAACAGAACCCCTACATAGCGTGGCATGAAAAGTTTTCTCGTTCAGCAAAAACACTATTCATAAGGGTTTCAAAATTTCTCAAAAATTGGGGTTATTACATGAAGGGTCAAAAATCGACCAGAATTTTAAAATGGTTCGATCAGAGTCCTAATCGACAAAGAAGAAAATCCTGATCGATACTTCAATCGATCAAGAGGGAAGAAGCCTATTAAGTTCGATCAGAGTCCTGATCGACGCTAAACAGGATCCTGATCGATACTTTATTCGAGCAGAAGGAAAGAAATCCCCTAAGTTCGATCAGAGTCCTGATCGACCCCAAAAAGGATCCTGATCGATATCTCATTCGAGCAAGAAGGAAGAAAACCACTAAGATCGATCAGAGTCCTGATCGACACAGAAGAAAGTCCAGATCGATATTCCATTCGATCAGAACGGTAGAAAGCCACTTAGTTCGATCAGAATCCTGATCGAAATCGATCAGGAATTCTGGTCGATTAAGCCCATGTTTCAGTCGACTTGAGTTCACTTTGAAGGCCAGTTCGATCAGAGTCCTGATCGAAATCGATCAGGAATCCTGTCGACCAGAACGTTAGTTCCTGAGCTAGTTCGATCAGGATCCTGGTCGAAATCGGTCAGGAATCCTGATCGATTTTGATAACATCCTGATCGATTTTTTATACATCCTGATCGATTTTTTACATCCTGATCGATTTTGATAACATCCTGATCGATTTTTTATACATCCTGATCGATTTTGATAACATCCTGATCGATTTTAAGGCAGAAAATTAGGGAAAAATCCAGAAATTAAGGGATAAATCCCAGAAATTAGGGAAAAATCCAGAAATTAAGGATAAATCCCAGAAAATTAGGGAAAAATCCAGAAGTTAAGGATAAGTCCCAGAAAATTAGGGAAAAATCCAGAAATTAAGGGATAAATCCCAGAAAATTAGGGAAAAATCCAGAAATTAAAGATAAATCCCAGAAAATTAGGGAAAAATCCAGAAATTAAGGATAAATCCCAGAAGTTAAGGGAAAAATCCAGAAAATTAAGGGAAAAATTCCTGGAAATTAAGATAATTCCTGAATAAAAGGAAAATTCATTGTAAATGTGTAGGTCGCTCCACACTTTACGCAAAAACGAAACCCTGTACGGGAATGAATAGACTTAACTTCTGCGAAACCTAATCAATGTTTCCCAAAAGTTGGGGGGCAAATGATAGGGATAAATAAATTATGATAGTATAATTAAATACTGTATTAATTGTACAAGGTGTGGGCTGCTAGGCCCAATAAGAAGATGTATGACATTCAGACCAGAAAGGTTAACATGCTGATCAGGCCTGATGGACCAGATCAGGCCTGATGGAACAAAGAAGGCCCAAAAACCCTGATTATTAATTAGTTTCGTAATTAATTAATAAGGGAAAAATCAGCTATTGAGAAGAGTCCCGATAAGGATATAAATCCTTACAGATTATCCTCGAGGGGACCTAAAAGGATAAGGAATCAGTTTCCTGCTATCTAGGACTCCAAAGTCCATTCTAATTATGAGACTTGTCCACCAAGTCTCCTATGCCAAGTCCACTTCAAGGACTCCCAACATCTATATAAGGGGCCTCACCCCACAGATCAGAACTACGTTTTTTGACTTGATCCTTGGCAATCAGCAAGGTACGTAGGCATCTTGTTAAGGCAGATTGAGTCACGAAACACAAGAGCAGTCAAATCGAGCCTTGAAGCTCTCGTTCCTTATTATTAAATACAGCAATTATATATATATTAGTTTTAATCCATAACACCCCCAAAGTGGTTGTCTCAAAGAAAGGCAAAGGAAAGGCTCTCATCACAAAGTCTGATACTGAGTCATCAAGTTCTGATAGTGATGAGGATTCAGAAACTAAAAGTCTATCTGAGATGGATGTTGATGAAGAGATGATGAAATTATGTGCTCTTATGGTGAAGGGTATCACAAAGATAGCCTACAGGAAATTCAGAAGGGGAAAGAAGTTTTCCAGGAAAAGTGGAAGTTCTGATAAGAAGGGATTCAGAAAATCTGAAGGCAAAGCTGGAAAGTCTGACATAGGAGATTACTCAAATGTTAAATGCTACAATTGTGGTGAGAAAGGCCACATATCTCCTGATTGCAAGAAAGGAAAAGGTGACAAAGGCAAGAAACTTGTCACAAAGAAGAAAAGTTGGACAGACACTTCAGATTCTGAGAATGAGGTAAACTATGCCTTGATGGCAAATGCTGATAGCAGTTCTGAAGCTGCTGAGTTAAAGGTACCTCAAACAACTTATGCTTTTCATACTGATGATATTACTGAGTTGAGATCTTATCTTAAAACCATATTCATTAGCTATAGAGATCAGACTTTAACATGTGATAGGTTAACTTCTGAAAATCTGGCTTTTAAGAAAAGGAATGACTATTTAGAAAAGGAGTTAGTTATGTTCCATCAAACTCAGAAAGAAAGAGATGATGCCTTTTATGTTAGAGATGAAGTGTTAAAATTGAATCAATCTCTAAAAACTGAGCTAAAAAAGGAAAGAGAGATTATTAGGACTTGGACTAACTCTGGCAGAACAACTCAGAATTTGCTAAGTAGTAGAAACTGGAAAGAGGGCTTAGGTTATGGAGATGATAAAAGTGAAACAGGAACTGAACAAATTAAGCCAATTATTGTTAAAAAGACTAATCAGCCAAAGATAAATCCTGTTAAGTTTGTAGCTAAATCTGTAAAGTCTGATTCTGAAAAGATGAAAGATACTGAGACAGAAGTTAAGGCAGAGTCAACGTCTGACAAATTGAAACAGGATAAGCCAATTGAAGTTATTATAGGCTTAATGACAAAGAAGCAGCTTAAGTATAAGCTGAAAGAGATTAAGAATGTAAACAAGGTAAAACCACCTAGGAAAAATAGGAATGGAAAGGAAGGTGTGAACAAAAGCAATAATTGTATGCCTGTTCCTAATGCTCCTAGAAAGAAATGTTATAACTGTGGAAATTCTAACCATATGGCTTCTTTTGCAGGAAGAATAAGAATATAAACTCCTTACCTTCTAAGTCAGGAGTTAAGAGTCAGTTTGTTAGGTTTAAGTCACAAAATCCTTGTTTTCATTGTGGTAGTTTATGGCATTCAATTTATACTTGTAAGGAATATCATAGTTTGTACTATGATTATTATCAACTAAAACCTTCTTTGAATAAAGTTAGCATTATTCCTTCTAGTGTAAGTTCTGATGCAAAGTCTGATACTGTAAATTCTGATAAGAAAAATGTTAACATAAACTCTGATATTAAATCCGCTGCAAATGTTAATAAAATTAATAAGGCCAAAGGATTCAAGCAAGTATTGGTCCTTAAAACTAATCATTTGTGGTCTTTGTAATTGCAGGGCAACAGGAAAAACATCCTAGTTTTGGACAGTGGATGTTCAGGACATATGACTGGAAATAAAGCCATGCTATCAGACTTTGTGGAGAAAGTTGGCCCAGGTATTTCTTATGGAGATGGTAACATGGGAAAAACTCTGGGATATGGTAATATCAATCTTGGGAATGTCATCATTGAAAAAGTAGCTCTAGTCTCAGGACTTAAACATAATTTGCTGAGTGTTAGTCAAATCTGTGACAGAGGTTATCATGTGGATTTCTTTGAAGAACACTGTGAAGTTGTAAGCAAATCTACAGGCAAAGTTGTTCTGAAAGGATACAAGCATGGTAACATGGGTGTATTTCTTGCACACAAGAAGTGAAACTGCGTCTATTTTGATTGATCATGTCAAGCAACTGGATAAATTGGTCAAAGATTCTGTGAAGATCTTAAGAAGTGATAATGGCACTGAGTTCAAGAATTTGACCATGGAAGAGTTCTGCAAAGACCATGGAATAAAGCAGGAATTCTCTGCTCCTGGAACTCCACAACAAAATGGATTGGTTGAAAGAAAGAACAGAACTCTCATTGAAGCTGCACGAACTATGCTTGATGAAGCAAAGTTGCCAACCTACTTTTGGGTTGAAGCTGTGCAGACTGCTTGTTTAACTCAGAATGCAACACTGATTAACAAGCATGGAAAACACCATATGTGATGGTGAAGAAAAAGAAGCCAAATCTGAAGTATTTTCATGTATTTGGATGCAAGTATTTTGTTCTTAAGACTCATCCTGAATAACTATCCAAATTTGATCTAAAAGCTGATGAAGGAATTTTTGTTGGATATCCACTTTCCACAAAAGCCTTCAGAGTCTACAATTTAAGAACAATGGTTGTCATGGAATCTATCAATGTCTCTTTTGATGATAAGAAGATTACTGGACTTGAAGATTTCAATGATCATGATCAGTTGAGATTTGAGAATGAAGCTTTAAATTCTGATTCTGTAAATTCTGATAGTCTAAATCCTGATACTGCAAACTCTGATGGCTTAAACTCTGATATTATTGAAACTATGGTGACTACGCCAAAGGAAAATGTACCTGTGCAGGGGGAGCATATTGAAGATCCAACCACATCTCAAGAAGCATCAGAACCTAGAACAGGCTCTTCAAGTTCTGATTCATCAAGTTCTGATGGGCCAAGTTCTGATAATTCTGGAAACTCAAATTCTGATTCATCATGTTCTGATGGGCCAAGTTCTGATAATTCTGGAAACCCAAATTCTGAAGAATCCAACTTAGAGAGCATGATTTCGGGGGGAGCATCAGATAATGTTCATGGAGACAGCATGGATCATGGGGGAGCATCCAGTTCTAGAGATAATCTTCCATCTGTAAGGAAGTGGACTAAAGCACATACACCTGACTTGATTATTGGAGATCCTGAAGCAGGTATTAGAACTAGAACAACATCAAATGAATGTCTCTATCATTCTTTTCTTTCTCAAGCTGAACCAAAGAAAGTGGAAGAAGCTCTTCAAGATGCTGATTGGGTGCAAGCAATACAGGAAGAGTTAAATGAATTTAAAAGAAATAAATTCTGGACCCTAGTGCCAAGACCAAAGAACAGATCAGTTGTTGGTACAAAATGGGTGTTCAGAAACAAAACTGATAGTGATGGCATAATTACAAGGAATAAAGCAAGACTGGTTGCAAAAGGATATTCTCAACAGGAGGGAATTGATTATGATGAAACATTTGCACCAGTTGTTAGATTGGAAGACATAAGGATATTTTTGGCTTATGCTGCTCACAAAAAGTTTACAGTCTTTCAAATGGATGTAAAAAGTGCTTTTCATAATGGAGAATTAGAAGAAGTAGTATATGTTGAACAACCTCCAGGTTTTGTAGATTCAAAATTTCTTCATCATGTCTACTGACTTGATAAAGCACTTTATGGCCTTAAGCAAGCTCCAAGAGCATGGTATGAGACATTAGCTCAGTTTCTTTTGGAAAGTGGATTTAACAGAGGGACTATTGATAAAACGTTATTCTATCTCAACCATGGAAAGGACTTACTTTTGGTGCAGATATATGTTGATGATATCATTTTTGGTTCTATAAATGACAGACTTTGTAAAAGGTTTGCCAAGCTAATGCAGTCAAGATATCAAATGAGTATGATGGGAGAACTTAGTTATTTTCTGGCCCTTCAAGTCAAGCAGAATGAAGAAGGAACTTTTATTTGTCAATCTAAGTACACCCGAAATTTGTTGAAGAAATTTGGAATGCAAGACTGTTCAAGTGCATTCACTCCTATGGCCACTGCAACAAAATTGGATAAGGATACTGGTACATCAGTAGATATTACTGATTACAGAGGTATGATTGGCTCATTACTCTATCTAACTGCAAGTAGACCTGATATCATGTATGCTACCTGTCTTTGTGCAAAATTTCAAGCAGATCCAAGAGAACCTCACCTAACAGCTGAGAAAAGAATTTTCAAGTACCTTAAGGGTACAGCTGATATATGATTGTGGTATCCTAGGGAATCAGACTTTAAGCTAATAGGTTACTCAGATGCAGATTTTGCAGGGTGCAAAATTGACAGGAAAAGCACAAGTGGAAGCTACCAATTTCTTGGAGGCAGATTGGTTTCTTGGTTTAGCAAGAAATAAAAGTCAATTTCCACATCAACTGCAGAAGCAGAGTACATTGCTGCAAGAAGCTGTTGTGCACAGATTCTTTGGATGAAGAATCAGTTACTGGATTATGGGTTAGAATTTTCTAAAATTCCTATTTACTGTGATAATCAAAGTGCTATTGCTATGACTGGTAATCCAGTGCAACACTCAATGACAAAGCACATCAGCATAAGGTACCATTTCATAAGATAAAAATTTGATGGAAGGTACAGTGGAATTGCATTTTGTTCCAACAGATCAACAACTAGCAGATATCTTCACAAAACCACTGTGTGAAGCTACTTTTACAAGATTGGTAAATGAACTTGGAATGGTTTCAGGTTCTTTCTCTAAATCTATTCAGTTTATGTTCTGATACATCAAACTTTATGATCAGTATTTCCAGATATTACTATCTTTATGTAATATGTGCTTAAATTGAAATTTACTTAAATGATGATTGTTGTCTGATGTGAATTTCTAAACTCTGATAGTGATATGAATATTTCTGTGACTATTCAATCCAATGAGGATAACTGTGTTAGATACTGACCTAGTAATCTCTAATATACTAATGATCCCATGTTTGAAGTAATTGTTTATGTGGAAATCTTTTAACACAAGCAAATTCTAATATTGAGCTTGGTTAGGTCTACTTTGTGTATCTTATTACTAAGTCAAAAAACTAGAATAGTGCTTCTTATCTGTTAAGTTCTGATGTTGGTAAATCTTATGGATGTACTAAGTGCTAATAAGCCTCACTTATCAAAAGAAAAAGAAAAGAAAAGAAATAAATATCAGGTACTCCTTTGAGATCTAGAGAAAAATGTATGTGGAAGGGAAGACCCAAGTGCATTGCTGGTATTAAGTAATATGTATTAGAAAAGCAAAATAAAATTTTCTTGGTGACTTTTCACATTCTCTGATTACTGGAGAAATACTCTGATAACAGCATAAATTTTGATAAGCAGTCGTGACTCACTTACACTGAGAAGCCACTGTAAAAAGGAATTTCAAAAGATGCATAAAATGGGCACAAAACAGTTGAGGTGGACTCATGCATGAACTCATTCTATAGTAGACTTCAAACAAATGACAGATTTTAAGCAAAGTTCTTAGTTATGCCTTATTTCTAAGATGTACTAAAGTGAATCAGACTTTACTCTTTGTCTGATATTTAGCTTAAAGCACACACTTACACTCCATATGAATGATAAAAATTACTGTGGTGATCAATGTTGTTTTAGATAAACAGTTTAAGTGTCAGTTGCATATATTCTGAGGACAAGTTCTGATGGAAGTTCTGATGATTAAGTTCTGTTGTAACCATATCAGTATTTGTGTGAAGAATTACAGAAATAAACATTCACCTTTTGAGTTAAGAAGCCATATTCTGATGACTTTTAAATTCTGATAATAATCAAGTTTTGATGCTTACGTGGCAGTATTTATTTATTTGATTTATTTTTAAGTCAATACTTGAACGGTTATATTTTATCAGAATATTGGATTACGTGAGATAAAGCAGTCATAATCATTTATTTCGTGGGAACAGTTTTTTTTTTTGGAAAAACTGCATGTGCATAGTAATCATTACTTATTTCTCATGCCCATTAACTTTTGTTTTAACTGCTGCATGCCTGACATGTGTAACGTCTGTTCCACTTCTCAATAACTGTTGTCATGTGGGGTGTCTAAGTAAAAGAGATAAAAGATTTTCAAATCTTTTATTTACATTTCTATTCTATTCACTCTCTCTCTTTTTCTTATTCTCTCATATTTTCTGACGGTTTACTATACAGACATTTTATCAAACACTTTTCAGGCATTCTAACTTCTCACCTATTTTCAATGGCACCCAAGGATATAATCTTTGATGGAGCAAAGTTCGTCCCCAACAACTATGCTGCCATTCTCACTAAGAGTGAAGCTCCTTCGGAATTTCATTTTATCCAGGATTTCTTATCTCATAGTGAAATTGGGTTCGCATTGACATAGCCAATCAGTATATCTGGAACTCAAGTTTTGACATTCTGGAGTACTGGACATTATGATGATGGTGGTAAGCATGGGACTCCAAGCATTATATTTACAGCAAATGAGGTTGAGTATGTTGTTACTTCGGGAGCAGTTCGAAAAGCTCTACACCTACCTGAATCTTGTCAGTTTAGTTCTGTTGTTGAAGAGCCCCTACTACAACAAATGATGGATAATCTTGGGTATGAACAGAGTTTGGCTAAGTTGGGTCAACTCAAACGCCCATATATTCGAAAGGAATGGAGCTTCTTCTTCGATTGCATCACGAAGATGTTTGCCAACAAATGCTCAAATTTTGATGCCATTCCTATTCTGACACAAGCGTTACTGCATTGAGTACAAGGCACATTCAAGGTCAACACTCAATAACTCATGCCAAGGTGAACAAAAATTCAAGAAACCCTAAATTCAGCAAGACATAAATGTCAAATTGGAAAAGAACAGGTTTTTTAAGCCAACCTTTGACCGCATTGGGTACATAGAAAAGACTCAAGAAAAGCAGCAAGCTCAAATATCTGATATTATGAAGAATCAAGCTGCTTAACAAGATCAACTCAATGAAATCCAAAACTCTGTGGAATTGATTGTCTCTCTCCTATTACCTGATGATGCCAAAAAGGGGGAGAAAGTGATTAAGTCCAAATGCAAAACTGATCAACCACTTAAGGGTAAGGATGATGATAATGATGACCAGGGAAACTCTGAAAGGGGTAGAGGTCATGGTCAAGTCAAAGGCTCTTCATCTAGGAAAGCAGGAACAAGTTCTGATGCTGGGAGAAGAACAAGTTATGATACTCGTAAAAGGATGAGTTCTAGTGAACAAACTTTGAAACTTGATGAAGAGATTTCCAAAAGGCTGTTCCTAAAGGACAATCCAAGCATGGATATTGAAAGTCTGATGGAAGAAGAAGCCGGACTTAAAGCAGAAAATGTCAAGTCAAAGTCTAAAGCTCAAGTTATTGCAAAGAAACCACCTAAGCCTAAGGGCATTGTGATTAAAGAGAAGACAAACTCTGAGGCAATCAAATCTGAATCCAAAGCCAAATCACAGGTGGAAGTTGATCCTAGATCCAAGGGCAAAACAAAAATTGATGAACCTGTAAAGGT
This sequence comes from Apium graveolens, assembly GCF_009905375.1. NCBI lineage: Eukaryota > Viridiplantae > Streptophyta > Magnoliopsida > Apiales > Apiaceae > Apium > Apium graveolens. The sequence goes on from NC_133657.1 coordinate 2,868,231, forward strand.
ATATATGCCAATCATGGATCTGGAAGCAAAATCTGATGAAGATACTCGTCTGATTTTGAAGAAAAAGAATATTCAAACAACCTCTGAGATAGCTCATGTTGTTCAAGATCAGGACTTAGTAAATTCTGATATTACAATGAAGCAAGCAACCTCTGACAGAGCTCAAGTTGTCTTGATATCAGAAGATAAAGAAAAGGAAACCTTTGACATTGCTCATGTTAAACCTTCAAAAATTCTACTACCTGGGTTTACTAAAGCTCAACAATCTACATAACTTTTGAAAACTACATCAAGTGGTTTTGAAGAAAGAGTTATTAGAGGGAAGGAAGCTAGAGACAAATCAGGATTGGGTAGTTCTAAAGAAAAGAGAGTAAATAATACTACCTCTAATCCAACTTCTTTGAGTGAACCAAGAGTAGGAACAACTCCTGAAAGATTGAATCAACTAGAGTCTGTATAAAAGGTTTACCACTCTGTATTGAAAGAAGATATCATGTTATATTTTATGACAGATGGGAGGGTATTCCAGATTAGAAAGAATGCTATTCGGTTGAAGTACTTTGAAGAATTGCAACATGTGCTATTTCTACTTCAAGTGAAAAACAGATCAACAAATGGTGCTGCCAGTTACTTAAAATCTGATATTCAAAGGCAGAAGAAACTTTACTCTGTAAAGTTTGACAGGCCATACTATCCTAAGTACAGAGCTCACAATGGTGATATAGTTGAGATGAAGCCTAATACCGCCAAAATCATTACAGCTGATAAATTTTGAAGTATATACAGGCTAAAGCTGATATCAGACTTTAAGGATGGTAAAAGCTACAAGGACTGTGAGTTGTAGTTACTTAGTCAAATTCTCATATGCATTTATACTTAATGTTTTTAACATCATCAAATATCTATTGAACTTGTATATTATAATAATTTATAAGTTGGGGGAGATTGTTTGATATATTTGTGATGTCATGTATAATAATGATTTGTGTTTAGTTTTCAGATCTTAACTAACAGGACGAATCAGGACTTAACTGGAAATCAGTACTTATACTGAAGTCAGAACTTAAGATATCAGAACTTAAGTTATCAGAACTTAAGATATCAGAAGATATTTATCACGAGATAATATCAGGACTTAAGAAGACATTCAGATAAGGAAGGCGGCTGATTGAAGGAAAGAAGATCAAGACAAACACAAGAAGAGATATGCATGGAGAAGAATTCTATGAAGAATAGAATACTTGGAAGAAAAGATAACTAGTTGAAATATTTTAGGATGCAGACTTATGTTCGATATCAATTAGAAGACTATCTTGTAACTGTGTGTCTATATAACACATCATAGGGTTTACACTATAAGTGTTATCTTAATCGAGAATATTATTCATTGTAACCCTAGCAGCTCTCGTGATATTTGTTCATCACTGAGAGAGAACGGTTCCATTGTAATATTGTTTCATTAATAAGATTATTATGTGTTTCATACTTGTGTTCTTAATTCGATTTGATTGTACTAGACACTGTATTCAACCCCCTTCTACAGTGTGTGTGACCTAACATAATATATTACTTGCTGAGCATTTTTAAGCTCATACTTGTTTCATTATGCTGATCTTTCAGAGTAAGCAAGCTATGTCTCGTATGCTTCATACCGCTAGGAAGATGATGCCTTCTGAGCATCCAGAGATTTTTAGGTTCCAAATGCCACAACAGATAGAAGTCAGAGGGAAGTGTAGTTTGTAAATTAGTGTGCAATGTAATAATAAAAGTGAATTGGTTTGTAAAACTTATCTAGACTTTTTAAGGGTTAGTATAACTTCATGTAGAGGTTTTCCTAATCGAGTTTGTAGTTGTAATAACTCATGGTTTGTTATAGTGTCCGTTTCATATCATAACCTCTGCTCGATCCTCATGCATGCAGGAGTCATATTTAGTATTGTATTCCGCTGTGTATATTATTTTACTGTTAGCAGTTAGTGACTCCCAAATCCAGACCCCGAATTTGGAGGGTGTCACATCTTCTATGTCCAATAAGATCGCCCCTGCATTCTTTCCTTGAGGGTTAAAAAATGAGTCTAGATTTTTTCTTGATATATAGCTTTGAATATTGTTCCAATTCATCATGCATGCAAATATAATGTTTCTTCTTCTTTAGAATTCAAAATCATATGCAAAGTTTGTCTTGGATTCTATTTTATTTACTGAGATTCCCATCAGCCCATGTGCTGTGTCAGATTCGGGACTTGATCAATGTCAAGTCACTATCACCAGCTATTTGAGTTTTCTTAGCAGTTGACAGCAACTGGATTAGCTGTTGGTGGGTTGATGTTGTTAGATGTTGATGTTGTATCTTCACTTAACAGTTGATAGCTAACTTCACTTAATCTGAATTACATGGCATCGAGTTTTTACAATTAGTCACCCTATTCTAGATTATTTATTTATGTCAAGATGACTTTTGAATGAATAACATCATTACTATCTATAATAAGAATCTCACTTGAAATGTTACAAAATCTCATCAATTGATGGGCTACTCCTTCAACGGTTATCCCTTAGGATGATTAGCCATTGAAGGCTACAATTTGAATTAACATAATTATGTCATGTGATTTGATTATCATCAAGATTCAGGTTTGATTCCTAACAATATTTTATCATCGTTCGTAATATTTTTTCTAAAGTTTCTACAACATCTTCCATTTATAAAATTTTTGAAATCAACTTACCATCATAATATTCTCCTAAAATTTCTACTTTTCTTTAAATAAACTTACCATCTCGATATTCTCCTAAATATCTTTTTTAATATCATTTCTTCTTCTTCTCCCAAAATCAACTTACTATATTATATTTTCCTAAATTTTTTTTTAATGTTTAGCCTATAAAATATTACAAAAACGAGTATCTATAAATATTTATCATCATTCGTAATATTCTCCCAAGGTTTCGAAAACATCTTCCATTAAGATTTCTGAAATTAACTTACCATCATTATATTCTCCTAAAACTTCTTCTTTCTCTTTAAATCAACTTACCATCTTGATATTCTCCTAAATTTCTTTATTTATTACCATTTCTCCCCTTTCTCCTAAAATAACTTACTATATTATATTTTCTTATAACTTTTTTTTTTAATTTTTATCCAATGAAATATTACAAAAACAAGTATCTATAAATATGTTTTCTCAATATTTTTTAAAATTATTATATCATTATATTACTTATGTAAAGTTAAAGACGAGTGCGGTGAGGTGGCGCCTCTCGTATCTTTTTAATCTATTCATGTAATTTTCTCCAGTTTTTATATTATTAAATAGAAGAAATATTTCACACATTATTGTTGTTTGTGTGTTATGTGTATCGAATTAGAATAAGAATAAGAATGTGTATCGAAAGTGTTTGTTTCGTATGTCTTATATCGTATCGTATTTTTTTATATGTGTTCATGTTACTTGGCCTGCTAGTTGGATCGATTGTTTTCTTGTTGGGCTGTATAGCTCGACTGTATAGCTCGGCTGTATAGCTCGGCTGTATAGCTCATTACTTACAATTTCAGGTTTCGCCAAGAGTTCAAGTTGGATAGTATTGGAGTTCGAGAACTTAGTATTGGAGTAGATTGACTTTTAGACTTCCATTAGTTGCGCTTTTGTAATAGATTTTTGATTAGTAAATTGTATTTTGTATTAGTTTTGATTTAAATTAATGGTCTGAAAGTGCGGGCTGTTACAGTTTGGATAGTGTTATGTCCAATAGAGTAATTGGATGTAAAACTGCGAAGAAGATATGGGACACTTTAAATCAATTTAACATCTTGATATTTTCCTAATTTTTTTTTAATATCATTTTTCATCTTTCTGCTAAAATCAACTTACTATATTATATTTCTCATCTTGATATTATGTAAAGGAGAAAATGAGGTCGGTGAGGTGCCGCCTCTCATATCGTTTCTATCTATTTTTATAATTTTTCTAACATTTTAATATTATTAAATAGAAAAATTATTTACATTGATTATTGACTAATAAATAATATAATTTTATAATATTAGATTTGTGAATAATGAGAGAGCGACTCGTTGGAGTATACATGTTTAACGATATAATGACTTTTTAAACTTCTTGATTTATTATATTTGTTTATTCAAAATTTTAGAACGATCAATATAAATAAAAAAAATTGAACCATCTATCTATCTATTGATTACTTCTATCTATTACTGTATATTAAATGAGAACACATGGGTAAAATGTTCCATTTTAATAGCTGTTAAATCACAATTTTACCATTTTATATTGAAAAATTATAAAAATACCATTATTGCACAATTTTATACGTGTTCATGTTACTTGGCCTGCTAGTTGGATCGATTGTTTTCTTGTTGGGCTGTATAGCTCGACTGTATAGCTCGGCTGTATAGCTCGGCTGTATAGCTCATTACTTACAATTTCAGGTTTCGCCAAGAGTTCAAGTTGGATAGTATTGGAGTTCGAGAACTTAGTATTGGAGTAGATTGACTTTTGGACTTCCATTAGTTGCGCTTTTGTAATAGATTTTTGATTAGTAAATTGTATTTTGTATTAGTTTTGATTTAAATTAATGGTCTGAAAGTGCGGGCTGTTACAGTTTGGATAGTGTTATGTCCAATAGAGTAATTGGATGTAAAACTGCGAAGAAGATATGGGACACTTTAAATCAATTTAACATCTTGATATTTTCCTAATTTTTTTTAATATCATTTTTCATCTTTCTGCTAAAATCAACTTACTATATTATATTTCTCATCTTGATATTATGTAAAGGAGAAAATGAGGTCGGTGAGGTGCCGCCTCTCATATCGTTTCTATCTATTTTTATAATTTTTCTAACATTTTAATATTATTAAATAGAAAAATTATTTACATTGATTATTGACTAATAAATAATATAATTTTATAATATTAGATTTGTGAATAATGAGAGAGCGACTCGTTGGAGTATACATGTTTAACGATATAATGACTTTTTAAACTTCTTGATTTATTATATTTGTTTATTCAAAATTTTAGAACGATCAATATAAATAAAAAAATTGAACCATCTATCTATCTATTGATTACTTCTATCTATTACTGTATATTAAATGAGAACACATGGGTAAAATGTTCCATTTTAATAGCTGTTAAATCACAATTTTACTATTTTATATTGAAAAATTATAAAAATACCATTATTGCACAATTTTTGTTAAAAGTAAGTACTATTAGTGTCTTCAATAAGAATCGAACCCCGCACCTCCTACTTACATATTTCATGTCACTACCTCATGTGCTACATTATGTTTTAGTTCACTCTGAAATTCTAATTAGATAAGCCACATTCTTTCCTTTTATCAAATTCATTTTTTATAACTTTAACTTTTGAGCGAATAAAATGTTGATTTATATTATTTATGTGACTCTTTTTTTTAAAATTTAGTTTTTGTAGTTTTACTATAAAAAATTTAAAATGCCACCACTTGTTATTTAAACAAAATATATATATATACACACACACACATATATATATTAATTATTTTGTTAATTATTATGATTTATATTTTTTATATTATTAAATGTTTCTTTATATTTTCTTCGGATTTGTTTTTTAAATATCATAATTAAGTTTAATTGAGTTTGACTTAGTGAGTCCATCGAGTCAGGAGTATACAGTTTAATTCAAGATTACATGGAATGAGTACTCGGATAAAAAATTAAATATATTAAAAAGTTAACTTTTAAAACTAATTTATTAGCATAGATATGTATAATATAACAATTACATATTACTTTAACGATGAAACCAATCTGGACAATATATATTACTTTTATTTTTATCATTACTGTATACATCTTCTAGATAATGAAAAAATAATTATAATTCATTACGAAGGTAATAAATTTTAATTTAAATGAAATCGGGCATATATAGATTACATTAGGGCTGAGCAAAAAAACCGAATTACAACTGAAACTGAATCGAAACCGGTAAAAACCAGTAAAAACTGAACCGAATAAAACTGAGCCGAAACCGAAATCGAAAAATAAAAAACCGAACCGATCGAAAGGGTTTGGTTCCGGTTATACCATCAAACCGAACCAAAAAAATCGAACCGGACCGAATATTTAAAATAAATAAATAATATCTATTTATAATTATTTATATAAAATTTTAATTCTTTAAATATATATATATATATATAATCTTTTATAATTTGGGCTTATGGTTAGTATTTTGTAGACTTGGGCTTTATTACACAGCTGGACTCATAATCTTGTATAATCTAAAATAGAGTCCAGACTAATTCTTACAGTCAGTCGGGTAAGGAGTAGGGTATCACAATTAAAATTTCAATTACAAATCCTACAAATTAGTATTTAGGGTTCTTATTAGTTCCACGCCACTCAATTTCGATTAAAAAGATCCTCGAAGATGTCTGATGAGATTCCTCAACAAACATCTGACCAAAAAGCATCTCAACAAGTTAATGAAGTGGTATGAAATTTTGTTTATTATTATGAAAAAAGTAATATCTTTGTTTCCTTATTTGAACTGTATATGTTTGACTTAGAAATGGTAATCTATATATCTTCTTTGTATGTTCTCTCTTTACCGAGTAAAATATTTCAGAATGGTTATTTTTCCTGGTTAATATTTTTTATACTAATTTTTGTGTCCCTTTATGCAAGAATTGAAGTTCCCGATTCTTTGAACAATTGTCTAATGTTGTTTTGCCTGGTTTAATGTACAGGACCTGGATAGTAAACTCTGAGTTTGAGCAATGAACATGATTGCAGTTGCTGCTGGTGCCTGATGGTCACCTATTTCTACTAGAAATTTACAATTTCCATTTGTAGTTTCTTGTTTATGGTCTGGACTTGTAATGTCATGAATTTGAATTGTGTACCGTGAACTTTGAACGCTAAAACACTTTTTAATTTTTAATTAAGTATGTTTTCTTTAATTAAGTTACATTATTTTCTGATTTTTATTTTATCCGGTTTTTTAACCGGAACCGGACCGATGAAAACCGAACCGGCTTTTTAAAACCGAAACCGAAGGTTTGGTTGCGGTTATGGTTTTCAATTTTTAAAAACCGAGGTATATGGTTCCGGTTCCGGTTTTACCTAGAAACCGAGCCGAACCGGCCCATACTCTCCCCTAGATTACATGGTGAGGTGAATGAGTAAATTTTTTAATAATCATAAATAATTAAATATTTATATTGGTTCAAAATTATTTTATCATTTATTTATTTTTAGACTTTTTAATTTTAATATGAGTAGGACCGAATTTGACTTAAGCTAGATTCAAAAGCGGGTTTTATTCGACTAATGAAAAGTTAGCTCGTGAATAAGTTCGAGTATGTGTACTCGGTTGATATCTTGGCTAAGACTGTCGAGTTTGTGAACAATGATTTGGACCGGACAGTGACTTAGAAAAATAAAATATTAAAATTTAATCTAATATAAATAATATATTAAATATAGTACATTTCATTATTTGTTATTAAGTATATGTCTAAAATAGGCAAATTAGTATTAAAAGTTTTATTAAATTAGACAATAATTTACATCCTCATATAGGCCAATTTAGTTTTTATCATAATACTTTTCTGAATGTACTTAATTTCTTATTATATTTTAAGAGTGCATGTCATTTTTCATTAATTTTATGTTCTGCACTCTTATTAATTTACCTAACATTTTTTCAATTTGTTTCACTCACCTCACATACATAAAATCCACGTAGTCAACCTAAGTGTTAACAGTTGAGAAGTGAGATGAATTAGTAATGAATATGCTCGCTTTTTTCACTCTTCATTTTTTAGTCTCAACCAAATAAATAAGGATGAGCATTAATTTCTCCACGCCTGACCCCGATACGATCCCCAATCTGTTCAAGTCGAAGATTCGGGAAATTCGTATGGGGCGGGGAACGAGGAAAGTTTTATAAAACAATTTGGGGATCAGAGCGAAGTTTAAGATTAATGTCTTTCCAACCCCGATTATGTGTGTGTATATATATATAGAATTTAAAATATTATTATATTTTTTTAAAAATTATATACTTTTCTTGATCAATTTTTTTTTTACAATGTAATATAATTTATACTTTTAATTTTTAATTTATTTATATTATAAATCGATTTTAATACGATTTGATGTTAAAAATGAGATATATTTAATATTTTTATATAATGCGGATTAGTAGATTATTTTTTAATCATAAAAACTTATTAAAAATACAAAATTATAATATTTATTTATTTCCCTAATTCTGCTAGAATTTTTGTTCGAGCGGGGAGCGGAGAGGAAATGAATCCCCATTCAAGGTTCGCAGGCGGTGATAACACTTCCCAATCTTGAAGTGACCCGATACATATCCCTATAAACAAATTTCAAATGTTATTTTTATAACAATTGATGATTTCTTTGGTAATTAGGGTTATATACCTTACAATAAATATTTAATCTCAAAATTCAAGGGGTGAGTGAGAATCAGACTCTACTACAAAAAGTAAACTCTCACTATTTAAATTATCTATCCAACTTTAACACTATGTATGAAAAGAAAAAGAAGTAAAACAATTCATTGATGAACTTTATGTCATCACATTTTCATTTATATAAATTTACGAGATGTAATCTAATTTATAAAAATATATTATTCAATATTAGGTAATTGATATGTGAATAAAAAATAAAGTTAAAAATTAAAATAATCATATAGTATTCAAAAATTATTTCTTCATAGGTGCAAGTTCGTTCGAGATAATATTTTGATATATATATATATAGGCTC